>NC_059345.1:46450547-46820547 GCF_019703515.2 Myxocyprinus asiaticus
TATTCATATATTTGAATCTTTGATATTCATATTTCTGGATATGGATGAAAATCAGGATGTAATCGCATTCACATGATCAATGATGAACGGAGGTCCGATGATTACAGTTTTACTCCACTAACGAATAGGTTTTGGGTTGGGGTTTGTGTTAGGGTGTATATGCATATGTATGACTGTATTATATCATTTACAACTTAAAACAGCTTGCTTTTGGCACCACTCTCTGGATATTTCACCCAAAAAATGGAGCTCACACGTGCCCATACATTCCAAAAACATTTCCAGACACTGGGGGCAATGTTTCGAATTTTGGTAGGCACAGATCGATTCCAGCTGAAGAACTTTCAACCTACTATCACCAAATTCACAATGAGATCAGTCTGCAAGTATACACAGTACTGATTCACTTAAACATAGTTGATCACTTTCACTCAGTAAATGCTGCCATACAGAGCCTTTCATTAATGATGAGTGCCCTCTTTAGGTGTCTGGGTCTGGACCATCTGCACCTTTCACTTTTTGACAGAACAGATGCCCTTCTTGATGGTGTGACAGCAGGTTATAGATCACCTAAGTCTGCGTTAAGGTAATTTTCCTCTTTTAGGGTTGATGCAGAGTTTTTTAAAGACTTTTAAGACCTTTTTTCAGACCTGAACAAATAAAAATAATAAAGTATGTCCGTGCAGAACAAACCCACACAATCTAAAAATAAATCATGTATCACAGATTATTTTATAGGCTGGGTCACACATTCAACAACACCTTGTAACAACTTGTAACACTGCTTATCAGCAAAACAGGGTATCTTCAAGTATATACTCAAAACATGTTTTCCACATATACAGTATATACGTACATCATATTAAAATTGGTTTATGTACCAATATATCCAGTAGCGGATCCTGGCATAGGGAATATAGGCGGGCACCTAGGGGAGCAAAACTCTCTGGGGTGGCATGACAGGGTACCTGCCAGGCTGCACCCACACAGAGCTCACAAAATCACAATGGGAGAAAGGTGCCCTGAATTGTGCCGCCCCACCCCTGGCTCGCAAGAACGCAGATGGGAGAAAGGTGCCCCAAATTGTGCCACCCCACCCCGCACAGAGCTCGCAAGATTGCAATGGGAGATAGGTGCCCCAAATCGTGCCACCCTGTCCCCGCACAGCTTGCAAGATCGCGATGGGAGAAAGGTGCCCCGACAGGCTACTCAGCCTTAAAGGCTCTATATGGTTAAGATTATGGATGTTCATAATGTATTCTTACATTATGAACAAACATAAGTGTGACGAGGAGGAGGTCGTGGCCGGGCCATGATGGAGCATGGCCGGCACTGAATCAGCTGATCAGCGGGAGAATGAAATAAAGGGGTGGCCGGAGATGGCGGTTCGAGAGAGAGAGACGCACGCCGCCATGTTGCACGTTTATGTTGGTTTTATATTTACCATTAAAGTTTATGTTTACTGTTCAGCCAGTTCCCACCTCCTCCTTGCCCGTCCTTATACTGTTACAGTGGTGCTGAAACCCGGGAGGGAGGAGGGATGTGCTGTCGCAGAGTCCTCACCGCTGCCATCCGCCAGGGGAGCAGCCGCGGCCATCTGCCTGGGGACGGAGGAGTCGCTCAAGATCCCACACCCCATCTGCTCATCGCCAAGGGCGTCCCCCTGCGGTGACTTCACCGGCTCCGCCGCAGCCCACCCCTTCGGCCCGGCCCCGGCAAGGAGCACACCGCAGGAAGCAGACGCCACCCGTCTCGTGGCCGCCAAGAACCCGTGAAAGGCTTCAAAGAGCCCCTGAGACGGGTGACCCAGGGACGACGAAACCCGCTGCTCTCCCCCGGTCGAGGACCAGGAGGAGAATCTTTTTGTTACCTTTGCATTTAATTGTGCTGCATGCCTAAGTGGCTGCAGTACCCAAGAGTTCAGCAAGATAGGTTTCCTTGTTCCCTGGGTCACGTATCCGGTGTGCACAGCTGTCATCATGACCACCGTCCACCACTCTATTTGGCAGGGTTGGCGCTCCAGCGGCGTTCTTCCCGCCCCTGAGTGCCCAGCTGTGGCACAAATCCTCCCCCGATATGACAGTCTCCATGGGTCACGAGGACAGGCCTCTTCCTCCCCCGTCCCAGGCTGTTCCGGGGTGGTCACAAGGAGCCAGATAAGTACTTCGATGTCCCTGAACTCAGCATGGCCACGACATGGTGTAGCACCTCGAGCTCCGCCCCACCGCGAGGCCCCACCCGCCGGTACATCCGACGAGATTGTCCCTTTGGTCCCCCTCACACGGAGCTTGGATGTGTGGCTTGCACTTTGCAATCCATCGCGATAGCTGGTCCGGACCGTGTGACTCGGCTACGTGATTCAGTTCGTCAGGCGTCCGGCCAGGTTCAGCGGTATACACTTCACCTTGGTGAAGGACGAAAACGCAGCTACCTTGCGCGCGGAGATCGCCACCCTCCTACGGAAGGGTGCGATAGAACCTGTCCCTCCGGCCGAGATGAAGAAGGGGTTTTACAGCCCCTACTTCATCGTACCGAAAAAAGGCGGTGGGTTGTGGCCAATCATGGACCTGCGAGTACTGCACCGGGCTTTACACAGACTCCCGTTCAAGATGCTGATGCAAAAACGCATTCTGGCGAGTGTCCGGCATCAAGATTGGTTCGCAGTGGTAGACCTGAAGGATGTGTACTTCCACATCTCGATTCTACCTCAACACAGACCCTTCCTGCGGTTTGCATTCGAGGGTCAGGCGTATCAGTACAAGGTCCTCCCTTTCGGCCTGTCCTTGTCCCCTCGCATCTTCACGAAGGTCGCAGAGGCAGCTCTTGCCCCGTTAAGGGAAGTGGGCATTCGCATTCTCAACTATCTCGACGATTGGCTAATCCTAGCTCACTCTCAGCCGATTAGGGCTTTGGGTCAACTGGGAAAAGAGCAAACTCCTCCCGGTTCAGAGCATCTTTTTTCTCGGTTTGGAGTTGGACTCAGTCTCTTTGACAGCGCATCTCACGAACGAGCGCATACAGTCAGTGCTGGTCTGTTTGAAGGCGTTCAAACAGAAAACAGTGGTTCCACTGAAACTCTTTCAGAGGCTCCTGGGGCATATGGCATCCTCAGCGGTGGCCACCTCGCTCGGGTTGATGCATATGAGACCGCTTCAGCACTGGCTTCAGACTCGAGTCCCGAGATGGGCATGGCACCGCAGGACACGTCGCGTGGTCATCATGCCGGTCTGTCACCGTCTTTTCAGCCCTTGGACCGACCTCTCGTTTCTACGGGCAGGTGTTCCCCTAGAGCAGGTCTCCAGGTGCATCGTGGTCATGACAGATGCCTCCAAAACAGGCTGGGGCACTGTTGGCAATGGGCACGCAGCCGCCGGCTTATGGACGGGCCCGTGACTGCATTGGCACATCAACTGCCTCGAGTTGTTGGAAATTGTGCTCGCCCTGTGGAGGTTCCGGCCATTGATCCAGGTCAAGCACATGTTAGTTCGGACAGACAACACGGCAATGGTAGCATATGTCAACCGCCAAGGCGGTCTGTGTGCGGTCTTGTATGTCACAACTCGCCCGCCGTCTCCTCCTCTGGAGTCAGCAGCACTTCAAGTCGCTGCGAGCCACTCACATCCTGGGCGACCTCAACACTACAGTGGATGCGCTGTCATGGCAGGCTACCCTCAGGGGAGAGTGGAGACTCCACCCTCAGGTGGTCCAGCTGATCTGGAGTCAATTCAGACAGGCACATGTAGACCCGTTCGCCTCCCAAGAATCCTCCCACTGTCCACTCAGGTATGCCCTGACCGAGGCACTCCTTGGCATAGATGCGCTGGCACACAGCTGGCCTCATGGCCTATGCAAATATGCGTTTCTCCCAGTGAGCCTACTTGCACAGACTCTGTGCAAGGTCAGGGAGGATGAGGAGCAGGTCATCTTGGTAGCACCCTACTGGCCCACCCAGACGTGGTTCTCAGATCTCACGCTCCTCGTGACAGCCCCCGGCAAATTCCCCTGAGGAAGGACCTTCTTTCTCAGGGATGGGGTACCATCTGGCACCCATGACCAGACCTCTGAAATCTCCATGTCTGGCTCTTGGACGGGACATGGAAGACCTAAGCGGTCTACCACCTGCGGTGGTAGACACGATCACTCAGGCTAGGGCCCCCTCTACGAGGCGCCTGTATGCCTTTAAGTGGCTTCTGTTCGCTAAGTGGTGTTCTTCCCGACGGAAAGACCCCCAGAGATGCACAGTCAGATTGGTGCTTTCCTTCCTGCAGGAGAGGTTGGAAGGGCAGCTGTCTCCTTCCACCTTGAAGGTGTACGTTGCTGCTATAGCAGCACACCACGACACAGTGGACGGTAAGTCCTTAGGGAAGCACAACCTGATCATCAGGTTCCTGAGAGGCGCTAGGAGGCTGAATCCCTCCAGACCATGCCTCATCCCCTCTCTGTAGTCCTTCGGGGTCTACAGGGTGCTCCATTTGAGCCCCTGGAGTCATTTGAGCTTAAGGCTTTCTCTTTGAAGACTGCCCTCCTGACTGCACTCACTTCCATCAAGAGGTTAGGGGACCTGCAGGTGTTCTCTGTCAGCGAGTCATGCCTGGAGTTTGGTCCGGGCTACTCTCACGTGATCCTGAGACCCCGACCGGGCTATGTGCCCAAGGTTCCCACGACCCTGTTTAGGGATCAGATGGTGAACCTGCAAGCGCTGCCCCAGGAGGAGGCAGACCCAGCTTTGGCGTTGCTGTGTCCGGTGCATGCTTTACGCATCTATTTGGATCGCACGCAGAGCTTTAGAAGCTCCAAGCAGCTCTTTGTCTGCTTTGGTTGACAGCGGAAAGGAAGCGCTGTCTCCAAACAGAGGATTACCCACTGGGTCATCGACGCCATCGTGATGGCATATCACGCTCAGGATGTGCTGCCCCCTGTGGGGTTACGAGCCCACTCTACTAGAAATGTAGCGGCCTCCTGGGCCCTGACCAGTGGTGCCTCTTTGGCAGACATCTGCAGAACAACTGGCTGGGCAACACCCAACACCTTTGCGAGGTTCTATAATCTCCGGGTTGAGCCGGTTTCTTCCCGTGTGTTGTCAGGTCTGAACAGGTACGTTCCAGGACAGCTGGCCGGGTGTACCACTTGCGCATAGCGGCTTTCCCCTCCCATGAGGTGAAGACATGTGCTTTTGACTCCCAGTCCTGTTCACAAGTTGTGATCCCTGGATGAATTTCCTCCTTAGCCCTGTGGCAGATGAGTTTGCGGAGAAACTTGCTGCCGGCCCTGTACTGGGGTAGGTGCACTGGTTCCCCATAGGTGACCCCATGTGATATATCTTCCGCTAAATCGTTTCCCTGTTGTTCCCTCATGTATTCAGATAGAAGACAAAGGCAGGCCTAACACAAGTCGTAAAACCTAACTCAGCCCCCACATTCCATGTCGTAAATCTTACTAATAAAAATCGCGCCAAAATCAAACAAAGGGAGTCCAAAACAGACTACAAATCCATGAAGCCTTGCTCACTAAAGGATCGAACTCTCAACTCCTATTGGATGAGGCACACAACAGAACGTCCCTCAAACATGACATCATCAGGAGTTGAAATACCTCTGAAATGCTTCCAGAATTCGCTTCCAGCGACTTTGTTTGCAGTGTGAAGACACAGCTCTTTGCTGCTCTCAGGTGCAACCTCGTGGCACAAGGAAGTAACGTCCGACTTGAAACTGTGGCCATACAATCTCCATCTCGCTGGATGAGTTGAGATTACAACTGAACACTCTAACGGATCCGAAGGAGACCGCCGAGCAATTTGCATCTTCATCCGTTTGCCTACAGAAGTGAAGAGATTAAAGATTTCTCTTCCATCTTCAATCAAGTTGACATTTCTGAGTTCTCCGCCAGCCCGCCGAGAATCAACAGCCGTACCGCCCGCCGACAGAGCGAGGAAACAGCCTCCCGTCATCACCCGAGCCTCAAGGAACCGGGTCAGAGTTAAAGGACGGAGGAAAACACATTCTACCTGTGTCCTCATGCGATTCAAGTAAGAGGTTTACGTCTGGGCAGAGATAGAATATTATAGTGTGTTATTCTTGTGTTTCAAGGTTTTTGCTTGTACTGTTTACGGACCGCCATGTCCGCTCATTATTAATACTCAGGGTATTAATTATCACAAATTTGTTTTGTTGTATTGTGGTCCAACCAAATTGGATTGTTGTGCAATTTTGCCATCGCAGGTGAGACAGCAACTGAGTTCATCCATTAAAGAGTCAAATAACACGGGACTTTTACGAGCCCCGCTCGTAATAAACTGAGAGCTGCTTTCTCTCCCACTGTCGCGAAATTGGCTTTAGGGCTGTCACTTAATCATCTCTCTCTCTCTCTCTCTCTCTCTCTCTCTCGTACTAACCACACACACACTGTCACACACACACCTTAATTGTTATAGGATTATTTTTATTTCCATATCTAATCATATCACTGTTTAGTTTGTAGTTGTAAGTCGGAAGTTTACTGACTGTATTGTATTAATTATTAATTGATATTACTGTATAAATAAACTTTGTTTATATTACAAAGAGAAGTGTTTTGGTTTGTTTTGCATACGCCTGTGTCATGCTGACGGGATGTCAGTGCTCGGATTCAAACCTTCATTCATTGTTTTTTTTTCCCGAAAATCGATATTCTTCGGATGTCGATTTTCCTAAGAAAACAATCTAATATTGAGACTGTTTTACTATTTGGTTATTAGTCCCTGATTTCAGGGTGGTGCCCCGTCAATGTTAATCCTTATTAATATTCTATTGATTTTTGATAATTGATAATTATCTTTGATGATTGAATTTGAATGATCAATAAGCTAGTGTTAATTTTAATTAATGTTTCATCGATGTTAACAATTAACGATTATCTTTGATAATTGTTGATTTAAAGGATTTAAAAAAGCTAACATTGATTCTCATCAATGTTCTATTGATTTTAATAATTAATAATTATCTTTGATAATTATTAATTATTGCTAATAATCAAACTTGTTCCTAAACGTAGCACACTACATTTACTGGAGCCCCATATGAGGTTTTAATGAGTTAGATTCAATTGATTAATTTAAATATTAATTAATAACTACAGAAACAATTATTAATTATTTCTGATAGTATCACTGATCTAAACAACCAGTAAAGCCCGACACTGTAATGAGTCATTAATTAATATGGTAATTAATAAGAGAATTACTAGGAATTCTCACTTTAAATATTAATATAAATTTAATGAAATGTTATATTCAAATGAAATTTCACTTAAACCTTGATAAAAAAAAATATATATATATATCTTCACATGTATCACACTATAGTTAATGTATATTTTGACAATTTAAAGAATGTCTATTTTTTTTTATAAAAAAACAAAAAAAAACAAAAACAAAAAAACTGACATCATACATAACATTATATTTTTAAGTTAAAATGCCAGAAATATACAGTAGATCTTTTTACAGCTAAGAAGTTAACAATGAGCTACAATATGGTTTTTGATTAAAACAATTGGATTACGAATGTTTTATAAGCTTAAAACTCCACTAGGTCAAAACTGACCCACAAATGCAAAAGGTGTATGCAGAGTTTCAATGCAGTAGGAGGATTAAATGATAATTAAAACTTTTCTTATACCATTTAAGATATTAAAGACTTTTTATGACCTTACATTTTAGAAAACTGAATTTAAGGCATTTTAAGACATTTTAAGGACCCTCGGAAACCCTGTCTTCATGTGACATTCTGAATATTGGTAACAAAGATGAAGCATGGCCTATGGTATGAAATTGTCAAAAGAAAATTCACTGAACTAAACTTGACCTTAACTGAGAAGTGGTATTCAGAGTTGGAGAACTGTGTCACCTTGAGTAACAGAATAGAAAGGAAAAAAGCACAGAACTTGCATGCACAACAGGAGCCTGTTGCCTTGGCCTGTATTCATGGTGAGTGTGAAGTTTTTACAGAGCATGGATGAAGGTCTACTAAGGTTCCTCTGTCAGCTGGCTGAAATCATCATCTTACATCTCACATTTCTTGTGCTGTTCCACAGCATTTAGCAAAAAGCACAATTAGATATTTATGATTTCTAGGATGTTATGTCTGCTGCTGGGTAGCCTTAAGAGTAAGAAAGCTAGTTGTGTCCAGTTGACAGAAATTCTGTCTAATTCATGAGTAGGCAATGTGATATTAATGTGTACCATGGTAGATGCATACACAACTGATGGCACTCTGATTCTTTTCATCTCCATACTATTTTTTTCCACCACTGAAACGTAAGCAGAGAAGTTTGAGGCACATGTTTTTCTTTCTTTTTTTCTCAACCTGTCTAGTTTCCTTGAGTGACCTGGTATTAAACTCTTTTCAAAGTTCTCTAGTTCAGGTTAAAGGAGTTTTCAAACATTCACGTTATTATTTGCAAAATGTTACAATGAATTGCCATACATTGAAAATATGAAATAAAAGTACTCTGCGGTAAAATCATATTGACTGTTACTTACACAGCCTGTTGGTAATAGACAATAGCATACAGAAGCTTTGAGACATCCACATTTCTACAGTTACATTTTTCTACCCTACAAATCACTTTCCTTACTTTCAAAACTCTTGCCTTGATAAATGAGTTATAGTCAAACAAATAAGAAAGACTGAAAGAGTAACTTTGTGTCTTCAAACTAAGCAAATAATTTTTGAACTATCTGTCCTTGATCATCTCTATTACTATCTGAAAATGTGGAAAAGCCATTTTTGACCCTTTCACAAGTCTGTTCATTTTAATGGGTTCCATTAAAAGATGCCCGCAGTTTGTCAATTGATCAAAATTTCATTTAAAAAAAGCTGTGATATGGGCACATTTATTTTGCTGGCATTTTTCTCTAGTCTAAAAGTAGTTGAAAAAGGAAGATGTGTGCAAGCGTACTGTGTGTTTGAGTTTGTGATTTTCAGAATGCCAGATTGAAATATGTGTGTCCACTTAGACATAGATTGAGATCAGTATTGTGCTGTGCAATTTGTTTAACTGCTGTTACTGTATGCCAGGAGTACATGCAATCAGGGCCAGCCCGTGGATTTGTGGGGCCCTAGGCAAAATCATGAAAATGGGCCCCACCGGAGTAAATAACTTTCTTAACTTTAAAACATCCATAGAACTACAGCAAATGGATATGTGTTTTTTTTTTCTTTTTTTTTTTTTTTAAGAGAAAGCACTAAAAAAATAAGCACTTTACAGCACTTTATTTACTGCATGTTTAATTTACTTACTTAAAATGAAAGCAACACAATTCTAGAACATTTAGTCGAAACTTTATTTCTTGTTGAACTTTTGGGACTACATGAACACTTTTTGTGGTGTTATTGTAGCGTTGATGAGACTGGGCAGGGGATTTCCATTTACAAGCATGCTATACACGGGACTCAATAGGGAGAGTCGATTTTAAAATAAAGTGCTCTTTTATGTGTTTTTGTGCAAAATGTAAAACATAAAGGGGGACACTTGATAGTGTTTAATGTTTTGTTCTTTTGAGATTTAGAAGAGTTTGTGTTATGTTGGAGTTTTGGGGGTTACCATAATGGTGAAAAGTGGAGCTTGTGCTAACAATGAGGACAGGTAACTGTAGCATGTATTTAGCATGCTAACATTCACTTTCTCTAGTTAATACATTAATAAAGTTACATTTACATGTCAAATTTTGTTGGGTTTACCTAATTGAACTAGGTTCTTTCTACACAAAATATTTGTGTTGAGATTACATAGAAATTTTAAGTTAAGAACACTCATTTCAAACATGTGAAGTCACCATTCACGATTGAATAAAGTTCAGTCAAAGATGAATTTTTAAAAAAACTCTCGCAGCCCACTGCAGTGAAACTGGCTTATTTGCAGAAGAGAGCTATTTCAAATGTTAGACAAAGAGAGAAACACAAGTTGATTGGCTACACGATTACATGTTAAAGGATCATGTCAAAATCAAGGTTACATCATCCATGCCGATTAGCTTTACATGTCACAAGTGAGCGAGCCAATTGGCTAACAGATAACAAGTTCAAAGAACATGTCAGTGTGCGCCACATTAAGTTGCATGAGTTGCATGTCTGAACTTTAGTCATTTCAGTCATGTCAAGTCTCAGAAAGATTTAACATGTTAATGTGGGGATTAAATATTGATAGGATATTGGTCTTTGGACAAGATCTGCTATGCTGCTGCTGCTGCAGAGCAAGTACGGAGACATGCTACTGCTAGAACATACACAGACATACTCAGTAAATCATGTGGACATGCTGCTGCACAATCAGACAGAATGCAAGGCATGCTGCATCGAGCATATAGGGCATGCTGCTGCACAAATACTTACAGTCCCCCCAATCAAGCAGATCTATCGCCAAGACTTGTGTGCTGCTGCTGCTCTGAAGAGCAGTGTGCACATTGTGTATGCTAGCTAGGTGTGCCTTGGCCACTGGCTGAATGGCATAATGCTAATGAACTACATTTATTTGTGTGCTAAGGAATGCTTGTCCAAAAGGCTTAAACAGCTAGTGACCTCATAATGTGTAACTGGACCTGGAAAGTACAGACCTTATTTAACTGTGATTTAGCCTAGCTATGTGTGGATTAATTTAAACTAATGACCTTAACAATGTGTGCCAGGCCAGATTTGGCTATAGCTTACCTTTTTAAAGCTATGTGTCAAGGACAAAAGCAGAGCTAACTGTGCAAGCTGATAGAAGAAAAAAATTTTTTCAGAGTAAACGTTCGTAGCGTACTGCAGTGAAACCGGCTTAACTGAATTATTTAAATGTTAGACAAAGAGAGAGAGACACAAGTTGATTGGCTACCTGATTACTTGTCAAAGGACCAATCAGCTTACACCATGCGAGCCGATTGGCTTAACATGTCACATGTGAGCAAGCCGATTGGCTAGCAGATAATAAGTTCAAAGAACATATCAGCTTTCGCCATATAGAGTTACATGGCTGAATTTCAGTCTTTAAATGCATTAGGTATCATAATATAACGATGAGCAATATAATTTTACAGCATTTATTAATCTTGGTTAATGCTAATTTATAAAAATAAATTTGTTCATGTTGGTTCATATTGCAATTATTAATGTTAAAAATGCAATAGTATACACTCACTGAGCACTTTCTTGGGAACACCTGTACACCTACTTATTTATGCGATTATCTAATCAGTCAAACTTGTGGCAGCAGTGCAATGCATAAAATCATTCAGATATGGGTCAGGAGCTTCAGTTAATGTATACATCAACCATCAGAATGGGGAAAAATATGATCTCAGTGATTTTGACCGTGGCATGATTGTTGGTTCCAGATTGGCTGGTTTTAGTATTTCTGTAACTGCTGATCTCCTGGGATTTTCTCACACAACAGTCTCCAGAGTTTATTCAGAATGGTGCTAAATACAAAAAATATCCAGTGAGTGGCAGTTCTGTGGACGGAAATGCCTTGTTGATGAAAGAGGTCAAAGGAGAATGGGCAGACTGGTTCTAGCTGACAGAAAGGCTACGGTAACTCAGATAACTGCACTGTACAGTTGTAGTGAGCAGAATAGCATCTCAGAATGAACAACAGATGACCACGTCAGGCACTTTATTAGGACCATAGTGCTTTTATTCCATACTATGAAAATGAATGGTGTCTGAGCCTTTACAGCACACTCTCATAATGATACGTCACTATAGAGACTTTTGGCTGCACCACCAAACATCACCATTTGTCTGTATTTTAAATGTCACTTTGATGCCATACTCCTCTTTATCTGAGGATTTTAATACTTTACCCAAGTATTCCCAAACTGCACTCATTTAAACATTAAAAATTTCCACCTCAAGAAGCGTTACAACAGCTGTGATATATCAAGTGATATCAAGTGACATTGGCTCTTGCGTGCCATGTGACAGATTTTGACTTGCAATTTTTTTTTGTCCAATTTTTAATGAGAAGAAACTGTCTTCACAGATTTTACTTTATTAAAATCTTCAGTTTCACTCTGTTCCCCACACAGATCTTATGGTTTTAGGAGACTTTAAATGCAGCATTTTAAATGAGTCTGTACTTCTATATTCTTCTGTATTTTAAATTGTTGGTTGGATAAATTGTTGTTATATTATTGGTTAGATTTAGGTGCAAGGGTGGGGTTAGGTGTTCAAAAATATACAAATGTATGTAATGTAAATACAATTATTCTGATTACATTTACCTGCCTGTTACATATTTTATATCACTGACAAGTGGTTAGGTTTAGAAATGGGGTTGGGTTAGAATATTTAAAATATGGATATGATAGTATAATGTAACTGCACAGTATAATAAAACATATTATGGTGAAAAGAACAATAAATCTGAAGATTGCCATGCTTATGATGGAATCCACTAAACTGAGGTGAGAACAGCATTGGATGTTTTCATAATACAGGCAAAAAGTCGCTACGGTGACATCTTCATCGTAAGACTTCACTGGCCTCCAGGTTTTGAAAAACATGAGGGCAAGTAAATGATGACAGAATTTTTATTTATGGGTGAACTATCTCTTGAAGTTGGAGAGAATGTACTCACTGCCTTAACAGAGTGGATGGAGACCTAGACCAGTGTTTCACCGACCCCATTTACATGCACTTAAGAAAACGGTTTATTTCGGGGTTTTGCAGAAATGGCATTCTGAAACGCCATGTAAACGAGAACACTGGTTTCCTTACGCCACTTAAGGGATTAAGAGAAAGTAGTTTAACACACCTAGGTTTCTCCCGGAGAACGCAGCTTACCGGCCATGTAAACACACAAGCAGCGTTCTCACAGGTTTTTTTAAGAGTGCACATGTGTGTGAACAGACCGGGGTAACACATGTTATCAGATGAAGCCCAACAAGAAGCAGACAGACTTCAACATTTCCCGGAGTACAGTAGGGAAAGCACATACACAATGAACTATACTCATTTACTATAAACACCAGTGTAAATTATTGACTGTCCCCTACCTCCGCGTATATGCGCTCATACATTGAGGGAATCCAGGAGTTTTAGATAAAGGTCAATTACTGCGCAATTCTGCTGCAGGTCGCAACAGAAAGTTAAGGAAACAAACACAGCAACAACTGTGGAATATATGTAAATAATGTGAAGAAACAGAGAGTAAAATAGCAAAGTCTTTCTCAGATGCCATGTTTGTTATTTACACAAGCGCCACAGGATATTATGTTGCTATGTAGAACACTGCTTTCTAACCAAGCTGCATGTATACATGAGTTAAGAGTATGCTGCTTATACAGTATATGTAAACAGGAATGCAGCTTTCTCACAATAAGCTGCGTTTTCGCTATAAGCTGCTTTCTGGCATCCATGTAAACGCACTCAATGTGCAGGGCTCTTTACTAGCTTTAAATTAGCACACTTAAGCTTGGGATATGAGAGAGTTAGCACCCTGCTGTGAGCTCCTTAATCATCCAAAATAACAGACACCATGAGAAAAATTATTTTGACATGATGTGGAGAGATGAAAAAGAGGGCCATTAATAAATAAATAGACATGACTAATCTCTCGATGAGAAGACTGAGGTGCGCAGGACTTTGAAGCATTTCTAGCGTGTGCATGCCAAGGTTGAGTCTAGGACATTATGAAACATGACTATGAAATGTTCTACAGTCACACAAGTTTCATAATGTGTCTTGACTATCTTTGTCTTAATGTCAAAATATTAGATTCATTTTCACTTATGCCATTATAAATCCACACAACCAGCAATGTTTGAATGTAGATTGGTGCTAGGTTCAGCCTTATGGACACTTGGGACTGCATATTGAGAGATGACTTAATGAATCTCTTAGGCAAAGAACATGAAAGGTGTTTATTAATGAAGGGATGCTTCAAAATTGCTTCAGTAGAATGTATGTGTGAATCACAAGGTGTTCTGTTGGCTGAGGCTCTTTTAAATGATTAGGGAAACCATCATTTGCCATTTGTTTAGTCTTTGCAATGTTGTCTCTTGCAGTGTTCTTCTCTCTCTCTCTCTCTCTCTCTCTCTCTCTCTCTCTGTGTGTCTCTCTCTCTTCACAGAAAGGACACATCATGGTATTTATTTGCACAGAAGAGGCTCAGATTACTACCATTTGTTCTCAGCATGGTGAAACTAAAACAGCAGGTCCCCACTCAAAGCCTTGCATCAGCATCATTCAATCTCTCTCTCTCTCTCTCTCTTTTCCTTCATCGTTCCCTCTCTCTCATTCCCTCTTCTCTGTTGTTCTTTCTCTTAGTTTATCAAAACCTCACTCAAATTGCTTTCCGTGCTTCCCACCTCAAATAGCAATGTTCCTCTCCTATTCGCAGGAGCTGTATTCCCAAACATAACAATATTCATTAGCTTATGAAGTCTTATTTTTACTCTGTTAATTTTTGTTCATTATCATGTATCAATTTATTTTATCACATCAAAAACAAAAGGAACAGCTGGGGAAAACGCATAGGGAGACATCACTAATTAGAGGATACCTGTTGCTGAAATTGGATAAGTCCCACTGTGATTTCAACCCAGAAACACAGTCACCACCACCCTCTCCCTGTCCTCCCTACTGCGTCCATCTGGAGAATGGCTGGGGAGAACAGACAAGTATGAGGAGCTTCCGTTTACAGAGGAATATTTAGTTGATTTCCTTTTTTCATTTCAGTCATCTTCAGACCATCCAAGCAATGGGCTGGTGGATGAAAAAGTGAGAGAGACAGAAAGAGAGGATAGGGAAGTGGGCCAGCTCTTGAGAGCAGAACTGTGAGAGGCTCCTGGTTGTTTATGTCTCATTCAGACTACTGTGCCTAGAAGAGTCCTTTTAGAATCCTTTTAGAAGATGGTGCTTGTGCTGCCATTGGCTCCTCTGGTGGCTAAGTCTCAGCAGTCAGAGGTCACTGGAATAAATTTACTGAAATAGGGGTGTTGCCGTCAGATGTGATGACTTTGTTGTCAACATTAAAGAAGATTAGTGCTGTTTAAATGTTGAAAACAGCATGGCAGAACAGCCATCCATTTTCATTAGCCGACAACCTTCAAGCCCCAACTCATCCGTACCCTTAATTCAGGATTAGGTTTACTCTGTTAAAGTTTCAGTAACTGATTCTACATATGATCAGCTCCTCTCAACATGTTCCCACTGAGTCAAGAACTTCTGAATCAAGAACTGTAATCTTCAACTGCTACATTCTCCCTAGAAAAGTATTTTTAAGCCGTGAGCTGTCATCATAAATGCTCTTCTGGTGAGTATTGACCATGCCTTGTCGAAGGTCATAATGTTCTTGTGACAGAATGTGGCAGGATTTGTAAAATCACAGACTGTCAAACACATTATTTTCATGATTTCCTCTGTGACCTCGTTACAAACCACCCGGCTCAAGGCAGAGTAACATGAAGGGGAGGCCAAATGTGGATACAATTTAACATAAAATATAAATGCTCTCAGGTAATTCAGAACATCTGCTTCTAAACTCCACCCTGGAAGAGACAACGCCACCTGGTGGACAAAAATAGCATCAACTCCCAGGTCCGTAACACCTCTCAACTGTCCTTCTTATATAACTTGAATTCATGGGCTTCACCAAAATTGTTTAGGGTATGCACACTTTCTGTGTTGTGTTTTATCATGAAGGAACAAAAAGCCACATGCAAAGTTCACATCCAGACTGATTGCACTTTGAATTTGGGGATAATAGGTCAACATTTCTGGTGCTGAAATTGATTTGTGCTTACCGAAATTGGATTTGCTGCCCCCCAGTGGCTTTAGCTTGGAAGGTTTGTTGAATTTATGTGCACATGTTAGTCTCACGTAGCCAGACATATTACTACGGCAAAGGTCTGGGCTCTATAGCAGCTTCAATTGGTCAAGAACCACCCATAAAGAAAGGAAAAGCCATTTTACTGACATGTTAAGCAACCAATCACAGTCAGTTTTGTCATTACAGGGTGTTTAGGGGTGGGGTTATCCAATATGTACCATACAATAATAAAAAACTGACATGGAAAAGAAATAATTTTTATTATGGCGCACAAATTGCATAGAAAACACACAGGAAACTAGCAGAAAACGTATAGAAAGTCTAAGTAAAGCACAGAAAAGCTCATTACAGAGAATTTCACAGACATAAGTGAACAGAGCAGAAAATGCTGCTCTGCTCGTTTATATCCGCTTTCTGATATGTGCCTCAAACAAAACTCTGAAAATCTTTAAACGATTTGATGTTACTAACATGGCAAACTTGGTCAGATTCTGTGATTATTTTGTCCTTAAACGCGCTCATTGTATCAGTGTGGAACCTTGTAAACACAACTCGTCTTCAAGTCCGGTGCGTGTCTACTCTCGGAAGTTTCATCAAACCAGCCAATCAGATTTGCACTGGGTTGATCGAGAAAAAGTTTTCCAGTTTTGTGTGCTATATGCATCAGATGTAGAGCACAGACTGTGTACCCATGGGCATGCCATCTGAGGCTGAGACTAGGTACAAGTGAGCTTCAATTTCCAGGTGATAGAGTGGTGCCAAAATTATTTGTATTTTGTTGTAAATTATATAATATAGTCAAAAGGAATGCATATTTTATTAACCCCCAAACCCCAATTCTAAACCTAACCATTAGTGAATAAAATTTTGTATTTTAGAGCAAAAATGTAATACAAAAATGCTCTGAATCATGCTCACCATTGTTTATGTGAAAGCAATAACTTCCTGGTTCCCATGGGACCAGAACCCGTGTTTCTGAGGTTGCTTTCTTCAGTAGCATTAGAGGGAAATTATGCAAACAATTATAATGGGGAATGGTGCTTGTCAGTGGGGGTATTTACACTTGGTCACTTCATTTTTACTGATTGGATTGCTATCCGATTAAATAAGCACATTCCATTTACACTTGACCAAGTCAAGTTAATTTATAGAGCACATTAAAAAACGTCTTGGTTACTGATGTAACCTCTGTTCCCTGATGGAGGGAACGAGATGTTGTGTCGATGTCGTGACACTAGGGGTTCGATCTTGAGATCCCCAATCACCTTTTCTTAAAATAGAAAAGGCCAATGAAAACTGGCGAGTGGAATTTGCATGCCACTCTCCGCCCCAGACATACAGGTATAAAATAGCAGCGAGCGCTCAAACATGTCGTGACCTTCCAGCAAGTTAGGTAAGGTGTCTCCCTAGTCCCGTTAAGGGAGAAGAAGGCACTTACACAAGTAGGCTACCGGCGGTGCCTTTCTTAATTTGCTGTTAAGCAATCTCCCGCCGAGCACTTTCTAGAATAGCGCTGGGAAGTGCTCTTCCCTCTCCAGGAAGGAGAGCACTACGGAGACCACATCCTGCCGGAGGGAGGTTAACATGTGGAGCATACCTCACATGGACTTACCAACAGGGAAGTACACATATGGAATGATACCACAGGAGGACCCTACCTACAGAGAGGGTACACAGCACAGTGGCTGAGACAGAGAAAGCTCTGAAGAGAGGAAACACAGGTTTCACCTAAGGGGGAAACCAAACAGTGGAAACTCATCATATGGGATTACCAAAGGGGACTCACCATGTATGGAGCACCGAGCCCAAGCACACAGGCTCACCTGAAAAGGGGAAAACCATGAACACTGGGCCTGGTGGCGTTACTCCTCCGCCGAGTTCATCACCGGACAGTGCTAAAGAATTAAAGAGGCGTCCGGAGTTCACCGGTACAGGGAACTGTTGTGGACAAAAAGCGCACATTATCACCTTTGAAAAAGGGGAAAGGCACAATGCAAGCAGTACACCCAACTGGCCGCCCGGTCTACCTGCTGTTAACGCGTAACATTCGGGTCGAAACCGGGTCTATGCGTAGGCGTAGCCCAACCAGCAGCTCTACATATGTCTGCTAGAGAGGCCCCCCTTGCCAGTGCCCAGGAGGACGCAACACCTCTAGTGGAGTGTGCCCGGACCTCCAAGGGGCACGGCAAGTCCTGAGACTGGTATGCGAGAGGAATGGCATCCACAATCCAATGGGCCAACCTCTGCTTGGAGACAGCTTTCCCCTTCTGCTGTCCTCCAAAACAGACAAAGAGCTGCTCCGAGCGTCTAAAGCTCTGCGTGCGGTCCAGATAGAGGCGCAGGGCACGAACTGGACACAGCAACGCCAAGGCTGGGTCTTCCTGTCCCGAAAAGGAGTGGTGGGAACTTTGGGCACGTAACCAGGCCGGGGTCTCAAGATCACGTGAGAGTGTGCTGGCCCGAATTCCAGGCATTCGCTGGTAACAGAGAGCACCTGCAGGTCCCCCACCCTCTTGATGGAAGTGAGTGCCACCAGGAGGGCCGTCTTCAGAGACAGAGTGCTGAGCTCGGCCTGCTCCAGCGGCTCAAACGGGGCTCTCTGTAGGGCAGGTAGGACCACAGAGAGATCCCAAGAGGGGATCAGGCGCGGTCTAGGAGGATTCAATCTCCTCGTGCCTTTGAGGAACCTGTTGATCAGGTTGTGATGTCGTGAGGAACTGCTGTCCAGTGTATCATGGTGAGCTGCTATGGCAGCCACGTACACTTTCAGGGTAGAGGGAGACAGCCATCTCTCCAGCCCTTCCTGAAAAAAAAAACAGCACAGACCCAACGGTGCATCTCTGTGGGCCTTCCCCATGGGAAGAACACCAGTTAGTGAAAAAATGCTGCTTCAAGGCATACAGCCGCCTTGTAGAAGGGGCCCTGGCCTGAGTGATCGTGTCTACCACTGCTGGCGGAAGACCTGCTAGATATTCCGCATCCCGTCCAGGAGTCAGATGAGGAGATTCCAGAGGTCTGGCCGCGGGTGCTGGAGCGTGCCTTTCCCCTGAGGCAGGACCTTCTCACTCAGGGGCATGTGCCAGGGAGGTGCCAATGTCAGGAGCATCAGATCCGAGAACCAAGTCCGGTTGGGCCAGTACAGCGCAACGAACAGGACCTGCTGTTCGTCCTCCCTGACTTTGCACAGAGTCTGGAAATGCATACTTGCATAGCCCCCCGAAGCCAGCTGTGCGCCAAGGCATCCATGCCGAGGGGGGCCTCGGACAGGGAGTACCACAGGGGGCAGTGAGAGGAATCTTGGGAGGCAAACAGGTCTTGCCATGCCAGGCCAGGTCTGACCAAGGGCATTTCTACAGGAAATAAGGGAAATTATTTCACTGGCGCCGCTACCTTCTACCTGAAGGTCTTCAGGCTGGTCAGAACTAACTGAGCACATTCGGTCATGAGACGTGCCCTGAGAGCGACCGTGTCCAACTCCATACTGAGAAAAGAGATGCTCTGGACAGGGGAGCGCTTGCTCTTCTCCCAGTTGACCTGAAGACCGAGTCGGTTGAGGTGCTGAAGACGCCATCTCAGCGTCCGACTCATCCTGTGCTCTACCACCCGTGGGTGGGTGCTCAGAAGATTCATCCGCTTCCGATAGCAGAAGCCCACCCTCCGATGCCACGACCAAAAGCTCATCTTCGTCACGAGCCATGAACAACACATTAAACCCGCTCTGAGGCAGACCGCCTGCATCGCTCAAAAGCTCGTCAAGACAGAACGAGCATGCTGGGGGATGGGAGGTCTGCGGGGGCTGAGCCGGCGGAAACGCTCCCATGTCCACATCCAGATCGCCCGCGGTGCTTGCCGACCCGGCTGACTGAGCGTCAGCCCAGGACGGACCGGGTTGGGGAGCAGCCGCAGTGGCTCCTTGCTTCATGAAGTAGGAAGTGAGCTGCGACCACAACGTTCTCATGGGCATGTTCTCGCAATGAGAACGTAACCCTTCCACGAAAGCCGCCTCGGTGTGCTGGTGCCCCAGACACTCGAGGCAGATTTCATGGGTATCCGGAGGGGAGAGATAACAGCCACATCCAGTAGCGCAAACACAGAAGGACATCTTTAAAAAGATGCCAAGCATTTGCGCGAGCTCTTTTAGAAGGAAATATACTCTTTCTAATATACTCTTTTAGCACCTGCAGACTCAGGCTGCCAAAGTGCCCAGGGGAAACACAACAATCAATCGTGTGAGGGTGACCGCTGATATGCGCCGTAAGATTCCAGCAGCATAGCAGAGAGTGAGAGGATGAACACACATGCATTCGGCTCTGAAGAAAAAATCTGAATGAGTGATGCACGCCATCTCTTTTTATACCCGTATGTCCAGGGTGGAGAGTGGCATGCAAACTCCAGTCGCCAATTTTCATTGGCCTTTCTATTTTAAGCAAAGGTGATTAGGGCTCTCAAGATCGAACCCCTAGTGTCACTACATCGACACAATGTCGAGTGAGTGACAGACAGGGAACAACAGAAGTTGACCCAAAGTGCTTTACAGATCACACAAATAAATAAATAATGACAGTGATATAAACACAGGTTGATTTAAAGTTAAATATAAAACATAATAAAATAAATAAAAACCTTTAAATACAGCATCGTGTATTTATCCATTTCAAACTATTCAATGATCTATTCAAAAGCTACAGAATAAAAAAAATATTTTTTAAAGAAGATTTAAAAATGGCTAGTGATGAAGCTGACCTCACATGGAAAGGGAGACAATTCCATAGATTAGGACCGATCACAGAAAAGGCACGATCACCCTTAGATCTATAGCGGCAACGAGGAACCCTCAATAAAAGTTAATCAGAAGACCTGAGCGCTCTGGTAGGGGAGTAAGGGAGGAGAAGGTCACTGATATATTGGGGTGTGAGACCAGATAGTGCCTTGTAGACATAAATCTGAATTTTTAAATCCACCCTGAATTTCACAGGAAGCTAGTGTAGTGTAGTGTAGTGTAGAGAGATTGCTAAAACCAGGAAAATGTGATCTCTCTTTCTTGACCCTGTTAAAAGTCTAGCTGCCACGTTTTGAACTAGCTGTAGGCAGGAAAGCGCAGTTTGGGGGAGACCGATGTACAATGAGTTACAATAGTCTAACCTTGATGAAATAAGTGAGTGGATTACAATTTCCAAGTCTTTATTGGAAAGAAAAAAAATATATTTTAGGCATAGAGCTCAGGTGGAAAAAGCTACCCTTGACAACAGCACTGATCTGCTTATTGAAAAGTAACGAGAAGTCTAAAATCACTCCAAGACTCCTTACATGATCTTGTACATTTGACATCAGAGGTCCTAACTGGGCAAACAGGCCAGGTAAGGAGGACTAAAATCAGAACTTCTGTTTTGCTTTTATTTATTTAATTGTAAAAATTTGCCAGCCAATGTTTGATATCTTTGAAGCAATTTAGGGCATTCTCAAATGAACAATTCTTGTCTATCCTCACTGGGAAATAAAATTGTGAATCATCAGCATAACAGTGATAAGAAATGCTGTACATCTGAGAAATAGAGCTCAGAGGAAGCTTATACAGTGAAAATTACAAGGGTCCTAAATTCGACCCTTGAGGGACACCACATTGTAATTGAGCTGACGTAGAAGAAAAAATACCTAAATTAACAGAGAAGGTCCTTTCTTTTAGATAGGAGTAAAACCACAAGAGGGCCATACCCAGGATGCCACCCATACACTCAAGACGATTGAGAAGAATATTATGGTCGATAGTGTTGAACGCTGCACTGATATCTAATATAACTAAGACAACAGGTGAACCTGAATCCATGGAGAGTAAAATATCATTGGTGACCTTCAACAATGCAGGTTCAGTGCTGTGCAAGTGTCTGAAACCAGACTGAAATGTATCTAAAATGTTAACTGTATTTAGATAGGAGTAGAGTTGCAAATAAATAACTCTCTCCAAGATATTAGAAATAAAAGACAGTTTGGAGATTGGTCTGTAATTGTTGTGTATTGCCGGATGCAAAAAATAAAAATAAAACAATTTAACAAAGGATGTAGAATTGCATGTTTAAAACTTCTTGGAACAACTCCACTTGCTAATGAGCTGTTAATTATAGCTTTCAAAATGGAACTGATAGTCATGAAAACTTCAAGAAGGCACGGAGAAAGAATATCCAGCTTGTAACTGGAACACTTCATGTTAGGCCTTGTTCAGACTGCCACTAAAAATCAGATTTTTTGCATATCCAGATTGTATCCAGCAAAAAACCACATGAAATCTGATTTTTTCCAAATCTGATTCAAACCACATCGGGAGGTGGTTTCAAATGTGATTGAAATCTGATTTTGTTAGATGCGTCTCAGTCCGGACGCTCTGGCTGCTCAAATCGGATTTCAAATGGTCTTTTGCATCACTCTTAATGCGACACACAATGATGACGTAAAAAATTGGTGACCGCAGCACGGAACATCACAATATTTACCAGTCTCCTCCATCGCTGAGTTTTTCTTATGCGACGGAGGAGTTCTGCACAGCGACTGGACAGGACGCTTATTTGGAGAGCGAGATGATGCACCTCCATTTTTCCCGCATCTGTTTTGAAAGCATCATCATGTGGGTACGCCTATGTCGTTACCAAAGCAACCCATGCAGATAGGTTGGTTATGTCTGAACATGCAAATCTGATTTGATCACTTGTAATTAATAGTCTGAAAAGATCTGATTTGAGAAAAATAAGTTGGGTTTAAAACAGAATCAATTGTTTTGAACAATACCTTTGGTCGATTTGCGTTATCAGAGATTAATGTAAAGAAAAACTTGGCTTTCGCTTGCTTTACACCTCTCTGATAGTTAAACACTCCTTTAAAATATCATAAGAGACCTGAAGCTTGTCTTGTTTCCACTTGCACTCAGCTTTTCTGCACTCGTGTCTGAGAGCGTGGGTGACGTCATTTAGCCAAGGCTGTGAAACACTTAATTCTCCTTGGCTTAAGCGGAGTGACATTATCAAGTGTAAATGTACAAGATTTATTAAAAGCTTCAACCAATGATTCAGTGTTGGGTCCAGCTAAGACATCATCTGTGAAATGAGTTAGATAAAATTCTGAAAACAGATTGGCAGTAGATGAGTAAATGGACCGGGAGTGACGTAAAGGCTGAGAAAAAGTAGGGAGAGGACAAGTAGATACAGACTCAAAAATTACTGAATACAGGTCAGAAATGCCAATATCTAAGACCTCTAAGCAGATACTGAAAGACCATAAGATAACACAAGATCCAGCGTATGACCCATATTGTGAGTAGGACCAGTGACATGTCATGCAAAATGTAAAGACTCAGTGAGGAAGATAAATTCATTTACCAGAGGTTTTGTTGGACAGCATATGTGAATGTTAAAATCCCAAGAATCAGGAGTCTATCACAACAAGGCCAGTCCAGAGAGAAGTTGATGGATGAAGTTCTTATTAAATCTGGGAGGTCTGTACACAAGTGCACAGAAAGCAGAACCCAAGATGTCAATCTTTAATAATTGGACCTCAAAACAGGAATACATGTCCATAGGCAGCGTCCTGCATTTAAAAGTTTTTCTACAAACAGTGGCAATGCCACCTCCTCACCCTGAAATCCATGGGGAATATAAAAAGTCACAGCCTGGCAGTGTTAGATCCCCCAGGGCCATTTGTTTGCCAGGATTCAGCCAGGCCTCAGTGATGAATAAAAGGTCCAATGATTGTGACTGTGATATAAAAAAGTCATTCAGAATAAAAGATTTGTTTGATACTGATCATGAATTAATGAGGGCCATCTTAATAGTGCTGACATCTGTGTTTTGCGGTGAACTAAAAGATGTACATTTCAGCAAGCTGAGATTATCAGAATTGACACGCCGCTTCATATCACTTTCACTGGTCAGAGGGCGATGGCGTGAAGACCAGATGGCCGGTATGTGATGGTTGTCAGAGAAATCAGTCTGTAATATGCAGGGATGTTGGCATGACCCTCGAAGGACATACCGGGGGCGACGCGCGATTCCAAGTGCAGCGCAATAATTGTATACTCCGTCTGACAGGCGGGCCGAGGAATTCAAATGCCGTAAATCCAGAGATGAGTAAAATAAACCCATGTTGGAAAAAAGATGATTGTGTGAACCTGAAACTGACGAGGGCCAACAGCAAAACTCCAACAGGCCACGATGGGCAACAGAAGGCAGAACATCCTCAATTAATCCACCAGCAGGACCTAAATTCAAAGTCCATGCCCTCCAGCCCCACTGGACATGGACGATGGACAGGGAATCAAACAGCCTATTTAAGACTGCACATAGCAGTCCCGGCGAAGACCATCGGTGAGTACAGCGGTGTTTATTTCCTTTGAGATAATCCAGTCAAATTTCCTGAGGTGTAGCGTAGATTTCAAAACAAACTAAAAAGTCAATAGTCCCTAAGATTGTCCATAAAAGAGAACCATAAAACTCAATTTCCTGAGGTCGCTCCAGCAAAAGGCCACTAAGCATCTATAAACATTGAAAAGAAGCCGGAGAGCAGTGGCAGACAAACACGGCAGCATTTACTCTACCGGAAGTCGCAATATCAGCGAAACACATAATCATTAAACACATAAATGTATCTCCGCTAAACAGATATAAATCTGATCTTCAATTCCCATGCTATATGCAAGTTCACTTCTATGATTTTGCTAATGCCAGGCAGAGAATTTTAAAAGATGTGATTTATTATTTGATTCCAAGGGACTTTGCCTCACGCAATGGTGTCTGTGTTTATGCGCGCTGTGTATTTTCCCCTCGGGAATTGTCGTCAGAGAGTGATTTATTCATTTTGCGTTGGCCGCGCATGTGCATTGCGCAACCTCTGTTCGTTGGTTACGTGAAAACCGCATAGGCGCTGTACAGGAAACAGAAATGATTAGTTCACCTTTCAACTCTTTTGGTCTGAGTCATTCATTCTTTTGTCACATGACAACCTATACGCTATGCATTGCTCACACAGGAAACAAAAATGATTAGTTCACCTCTCGAGTCATCTGGTCTGAGTCGTTCGTTCTTTTGTCACATGACAGCCGTATACACTATGCACATACGGCTGTCACAATATGGCTGTCATGTGACAAAAGAATGAATGACTCGGACCAGATGACTCGAGAGGTGAACTAATAATTTCTGTTTCCTGTGTATGTGTGCATAGCGTATACGGCTGTCACATGACAAAAGAACGAACGACTCAGACCAAAAGAGTTGAAAGGTGAACTAATCATTCTGTTTGTCATAATTTGTCCTTGGCTGCATTATAATTTTTTTCCTTATTGGTACTATAATCAACGTTTGCGTAAGTAGACATGTTGGGGGGATTTGGCTATTGAAAATGTAACATTTTAATTTAATTCTGCTCAAATTAACGAAATGAATGAAATGACTTGAATAAAGATTTGTTCATTTAGCTGAACAAGATTCAAAAATCCAAGTCAGTAAAATGATCCGATCTTCCCATCACTACGGTTTTTAGTTTCGTCTGCGATGTGCATCACATAAATTAAGAAAAAAGTCCTGTCTCTTCTATAACGTCCATTTGTTTCTTAATTTGGTATTATTTGTTGAGTGACACGAGCCCTATGCAAATACTTGGTAGCAGCTGTTATGTTTCACATTTTCCATATGCTGACGTGGTGCTGTTTGGGCGGAGTAAAGTTTACATATGTGGCTTAAAAAGCCAAATGCATCTACACTTGACCGAGTTTTGAATAGAATGGGTCTCAAACCACCTCCGGATATAGTT
The DNA here is from genome assembly GCF_019703515.2 of Myxocyprinus asiaticus. Lineage (NCBI taxonomy): Eukaryota > Metazoa > Chordata > Actinopteri > Cypriniformes > Catostomidae > Myxocyprinus > Myxocyprinus asiaticus. The sequence continues at coordinate 46,476,129 of NC_059345.1, forward strand.
TGAGTGATCGGATTTATATCCATCTCGAATCAGTCTTGGAGAGCATTTACTCTTGGTCATTTCATGATCAGATAGCAATCCGATCAGTGAAAATGCATGAAGTGACCAAGTGTACAGTAAATACCCCCAGTAATTCAACAGTATGTGCTGATTTCTCATGCGATCACATTGTCACATCATCTTGTTTTTGAGAAAATTGAGATGTATGCATAGTCTTTCTTTGGTTTAGAGCTTTTCTCTTTAACTCAGCCTCGATGGCAGAGTCCAGAAATCACCCAGGTAATGTGGTGGGCTTCAGTAAGGTTTTTATCAAACTGCCTGAATTGGCACAATAGTATGGTTCCCCTGGCCATCTACTGTATATATCAGAGCAGAGCTTCATATTTTTAAAATATAAATATTAAGAAAATTATGGAACCTGGAAAGTATGCTAAATATCAAATAATGTAGATGCACAATAGGTGCATCCCATTAGCTTTATCCTGCATTCCTTGCAAGCTTCAAAAGCTTCTTCTCTGCCACTTTGTAAATACAGACATTGACACACATGGCCATTTATTCAGAATGAATAGATAGATAATGCATTGGGGCACTTTCTTTTTCCCTGCTTTTGCTCACGGTATCCTTTCTTGCACCTCTATTCTCAAATGTGCCAAATCAAAGGAGGGGGCTCTCCCTCTCTCTGACCATAAGACATGCCCAAACCTTTTAATGTGGCCCAACTTTAGAAAATGTGCCTTAGATCCTCAAAGCCCAAGGCATCATGCACAGCTCAATACCTGATCCACCTCCTCTCCCCACTGCAGGCCAGACATTATCATGACAAAACCATGCCACTGCCTCTCGGAACCCTGATATTCATTTGCATTTATATTGACAATGGTGACAGGCAGCTCTGCTAAAGCTCAACCCGCCATTAAGTATCATTCCTAAAGGTGACAGGGAAACTTGTATAGCAGGCGACAAAAATACCTATGTAAAAAGAAATGCCTTTTGAAAAGAGCTCTAAGAGCACTGCTCAAGGGAATATTGCTGCATCATCAGTCCAGTCAAAAGCATAAAAAGTAATTGCTGAAAAAGCAGGTTCTTGTTTCTTTCAATAATATAATGTGGCCATTTCCCAAATATGAAATGCAACATGGTTTCAGTGGGCTCTTGATTGTGAGAATGAGTGTCCAATTAAGGCATTTGTTTTAATTTGGGAGAGATCCAATAAGTCTGGACAAACAGAGGGAGTCAATGACCATCTTGATTAGTGACAGTTCAGTAGCGATTAACACTCAAACATACTGCTCTCTTATCCTCAGACAAGTGTTGCCATAGTACTCAATCCAGGCCCAGCTCCAGATCAAAATCACTGAGGGTGCTTCTGAAAATAGAGGGGGTGCTCTGTATAAAGTGGAGATGTATCGTAATTACAAATGTTTTAATAGATTAAATCATGTTTAAATGCTACTAAAACAATATAAAGAAAAGTTAGTTTTTTAAGTACAAAACATTTATTGCTTAGATTTTTTTTTTTTTTTTTCACATGATCTGTCACTGAAAATGACAGCAAAATGCTGCACCTGCAGATTAGGACATACAGATTTGCAAAATCATACACGTTTATAAGTTTTGATGCAGCATTTTGTGTGTTCACAACATTGCCGTAGTCAAGAGTGGCCCACTCAACTTAGACCCTGGCCCTCCCAGAATATTAGAGGTTTTTCTTTGACTTCAAATATATATTTATAAAATAGTGTAAAAAAATCATAAATTCTGATTTCTAAATGTGTGAAAGAACTTGAATGCATAGCTTCTCTGTTGTTAAGTAAAATTTGGTTAAAAAACATTGGGGTGAAACCATCCATTTTTATTGAGGCCCACCTAAAAGTAATTTCCTGGCTATGCCTTTGGTTCACAATATGCAGGGATTTTTGTGTGTTTGCTGGGATTTAAGGAAATCTGCTTGCCAATTTACAGTATTAGTCTTACATATTCAATTTAGCAGGGGTGTGCAATTATTTTGGTACAGGGGCCACATCAGCCGTTAAGTAGAACATGGAAGAGAGAAGATAAAAAGTTCTGCATAGTTGTACCTTTTAAGCCCAGAAGTAGTAGTGCACTCATGCACTCAAAGAATGATGCACAATTTTCTGAAGTGTATACTGACCATTCTGTGATTGCTTGAAGTTTTGCTGCTACTTTTCTATCATGTGTTAGTAAAACTGAATAAAGGCTGAGTATAATTATTAATTGTTTATTTGAACATACTTCAATGCAGTGGTAATTTAATATTTATTTAAACTTGCCTAAATCTGGTTTAATAGTAAAATAAAATATTCTGAAATTATAGATTCTAAAAGCATATTTTAATGTTTGCTGCAAAGTGGACAAAGTTGTTTTATTCTCTAAACATTATCAACCTGTTTACATGCTCATGGGTCATGATGTGGGTCTCGTCAATTGTATGTCTGGCTTCCCATTCAGCACACAACTGAATAAAACAGGCTGCATGACACTGATAAATGATTACTGCCAGAGTAACATTGGCATACAGGTGTAAGGGACTTTAGCATTTTACAAATAACACAAAGAACAAACATTTTCCTCTCTCACTTAGTTTTGCTCGCGTGTCCCCTCCGTGTGCGAATAATGTGAAGATCTATTGGAATTTTACTGAAGTTCATCACTGAAAAGGTTTGCTCACAGACGTGGCACTAAACAGTGCACGCAGCCTAATGAACGGACATGGAGTGTCTGCATCACACTTTTCTTCGAGCATAATATTGCACTATTGAGTGCTGTTTTATTTTTACTTTTATTTTTTGAAGAGGAGAGAGAGAGTGTGTGCATAAATTAAGAATTCCATAAAGCGAAATATTTCCAATTTGTGCAAGTATAAATTTCTGATTGGGGTGCTGTATCAATTATCTGGCAACCCTGAGCATATTAAAAGCTTGTAGATGCACGATAGGTCCCAAGGCCAAAAAAATTAAAGGTCTAATAAAGAGTAGGAATTTTTGGTTGTATAAATGTACAGGGTACGGATTAAAGTGCCCGCGTACCTCCACCATTAATGTAGGGAACAGTATGTGTGTTAGGAATTAAATTAAACTGTCTGTTTGTCTACTTCATTATATAAGCCATTTTATAATGGAATTAGTCGCGTTTGACAACCAATATAAGAAAGGTAAATTACAAATAATTCGATTATTTGTCTGAATAAAATTCTCCACCATTAAAATCGTAATACAACATCTCGTTGTATCCGCTCACAATTTCTATTGTAAGGAATTAGCTTTAATAAGAGATTATTCTCATGGCTTACTGAAAATAATATCACAAATATTTTAGGTATAGCTTTAGAGCAAGATCTTTAAAAAATCATGTGACAAGATTATTTATCAAAATATTCCACAGTCAAATTATCTTTGAATACAAACAAGACTTTATTGCTAATCTAAACAAAACTAATATAACACATACAAACATGGAAACAGGTTATGAGTAAATTGTGGCTATTTGTGGATTGTTCTGGTGTTCCGTCGATGTTTTGGACCTCTGTTAAGATCGTGTATGTCTGTTGCTGGGATGATGATGTGGGGCTTTGAAGTGAGGCCTTCCACAAGGGAGACTCACGACTCCCGTCACGTGTGTGTGTCATAGCACAGAGAAGAGAAGGGCTTCCTCTGAGCTTTACTCCGAGCCTTCCTGGACTTCTACATTGCACGGAACTTGAGGGGCACGGGGGCGAGGCTGCAAGCCACAAGGTCCAGAGCGCGAAGGATGAGGAGCTGAAGAGGAAGTGGAGCATGGAGCAAGAGAAGAACTTGAGGGGGTTGTCCAGGATGGTCTTTTATCCCATTCAGTTTGTTCACACCCCAAAGAGGCTCTAATCCAATCAGAGGCGGCTTTTCAGAGGGCCCGGGGTCCTCCCTTCAAGGTAATTACTTTATGGCCTTTTTTCCAAAGTTTGTCAGTTCCCCACTCTAAAATGGATCATTTTAATCATGAATTTCATAAGAAAACTATAACTGCAAATAACCCAGAAATACTTCACACCATCATTCTGGAATTTAAGAGACAATCAATTACATAACAAACACTTGCACTTTCTTATTAAATTACAGTTATAATTAAGTTATAATGCATGGTAAAACTTCTTACTAATTAGTTTTTAGTTTTAACATGGATAATACATTACATGTTATGAGAAACATGATTGATAGGGTATATTATCAGGTTAAACCTTGAACAAGAGTTCTAGGCACTTTGGAAGATTATGTGAAGGATAAAATTACAGTAAAGTAAGTTTTCCGATTGTGTCAAAGTTCCTAAATTAAGATGAGATGTCCTGAGATACACTTGTATACACTTGAAAAGTTAATTTGAACATTTTATGTTATGAGCATTAGTTTGTCCTGCTAAAGAGAAGTTTAACAGTTCAGATCCAGTAAATCTGTTCAATCTCTGTGTCTTGAACAATGACAATAGTCATGTGACACAGTAAATGTCTCATTTTTGTGTTTGTGTGTTATTTAATGAATTAAACAAAGGGACTTATTTTTTAGCTGCTGTTTGCAGAATAATGATCAGATGTCTCTGGATTTCCTGAGCAGTTTAGTTCAAGAGTAGCAAATTGGTTTATTTTGAAGGAAAAAAGGAGTGTGTCTTAGCTTTTCCTTGGGTTTCCAGGGATTGTATTCTACTCTCTTTTATTGCCCATCAACTCTGCCCTTAAAGTGGTAGGGGTCATCTCTAGAAGAGCAGTCTTCAAGTCATGTGAACAACCATTAACATGAGTGTTTTCAAGTATGTGCTATCTGTACAAGTCTCTTTTGTTCATTTTATTGGCCAGATTTGGTTCATCTCAGACTTAGAGGAAGCATCTTTGGCAGTCTCTTAGTTTTATGGCTTTGAGGAATTCCAGTGTTAAAAGGTTGGGTTTCCTTGATTCAAGTCATTTTGCATAGCAACCATGTTTGTTTGTTCTTCTGCACCGAATATACTACATCCCCCCTTTCGATTGTGGAAGCAAACATCTGCAGTCGCTGGAAAACAAGCAGAAGAAGACAAACACAAACAAACAACAAGACAACACCTCCATCAAAGCTAAAGCACTGGTGCAGAATAATGAATTATTCAGTAAGTGTTCTAGCATTCAGAGGATTAATGGGATGTTTGGTACTATTTGGACTCTTCTATGATTGTTCAAGTTTTAGAGTCATCTTTAATTATCCTTAGTGGTTCGGAAACCAGTAAAGGGTCATTTGGATTTGATTGGGGTGAATCGTCATGAATATGAGCTATCGTTTGTGAAATTGAATTAATTATAATCAGTTTAGTTAGGTGAATTCCTTCCACCTTGTTCCTGTCATGATTCAAAAACAAGGGTGAAGGAGTACCCATTTAAAACCAGAAGGATTGAGCTTTGTTTGACGCACTTCACTCGGGAAGTACTGAAGGTTAAGTCATAAACATGAAGGATTGCATTCTTTTGGAAATTGATCCGTATGGTTCAATTGTGTAGCGTAACGCGGTATGTTCCATCAATTTATTTGGGACTGTTTCTTGTCAGTATCATGGGATATCATGGATAAATGTCTTTTTCGCACATTGCTTTCTGAATGCTCTATGAATTCATGGTGGCTTGTGAATGAAAAGCATAAGGAGTCAATCCCGATATAGTGCCATTGACTTTCTTACTGGCTAATTGGATTAGCTTTAGCATTTTGCAAATTGAGTGTTTCCTATCATAATGCATGTCTAAGTTAACATAACCAGTGCTGAGTGGTTAGTGTGTACTTGTATGAAATTTATGTCGGATGGCTAGGGTTTTCAAGTACCTTAAAGTAATGTTGGGTGCTTTATCTACGAGGAAAACAGCTGGATATTTTCCTATAGTGGTTGGGTGTGTTAAAGGTGTGTTGTAAGAACAGTTTGAACTATGTCAGACTGTTTTAGCTGTATGTGAGACTGTTTTAAACTGTCAGACTGTTTCAAGCTCCCCCTTTTTTTTGTCTTGGCGCTCTTGTCTGTCAACTTGGTTTTGGTGGACCCATTTGAAGATTGGTGCTTTGTGTCTTGGCTAATCTGGATCCTCTAGGTGACTGTCAGTGCTGATGGAGCTACAGTTAATAGAAGTCTTTCACACGGTTCTTGATGTCTGTATATGACTTGTCATGAGCTGCTGTATGACTGAGTTTCTGTCATGTTGTGAATTAAGATGTGGTTGAAGTTAAGGCTAATGGCTGAGTTTTCCGTCCATAAGCTTGTGCCGTGTCAGTCACTGTTGTGCTTGGCACCTGTATTCCTGTCATTGGTCGAAACAGGAGGAGTATGAAATGTCTTTATGGTCGGCCTTGGGTGGATTCTATTTAAAGTATGCTGTGAGTAGCTTTAGCACTTACGTTGAGTGTTCTGCATGTGGCTTATCTGGTTCGTGTGCAGGCTTAGTTCTGTGTTCATGTGTAGGCTCAGTTCTGTGTCTGTCTGCAAAGTGTTGCAATGGCTTTCGTCATCGGTTGCATTTAAGTGTCCATCTGGGTTCCCATGTCGTCCTTTGTTTTGGATTGTGTGACGAGGAGGAGGGCGTGGCCGGGCCGTGATGGAGCACGGCCAGCGCTGAATCAGCTGATCAGTGGGAGAGTGAGATAAGGGGTGGCTGGAGACACCGGTTCGAGAGAGAGATGCACGTGGCCGCTTTGCATGTTTGTTTATGTTGGTTTTAAGTTCATTTATATCATTAAACTTTACGTTGACTGTTCAGCCAGTTTCTGCCTCCTCCTTGCCTGTCCTTATACACAGTATAAAGAAGGAGGCTGGAAGTGGCTGAACAGCACCGGCCATGCTCCATCACGGCCTGGCCATGCCCTCCTCCTCATCACAGATTGCTTGAGGGATGTGGTTTGTTCCACGGTTTCTCCCAGTGGTTGGACATGCATATGGGTCTGGCACTGATGTAGGGGTCATGCTCTTGATTGCTATGGGGTTTTCTCCGCTCTATGCTGAAGAACCTGGCTTTACTGTGATGCCACATATCTTCTGATGCCAGCCCTTAGTTTTGAGAGGCAAGGCTTGAGACTGATGATACCTTGTGGGCCTTTCTTGAGGCAATTCTTTGTTTAAAATAAGCCTTATGTGCTAAGTCACACAGTTGTTGAGCTGTCATTGTGCGAGGACAGGCTGTGACTCCTAGATGATAGCTCACTGTGGGATGCAGTTTTCGGAGGAAAATGGTTTTGAAGTTGAATTCTTCTTCCATCTCAGGTTCGTTCTGGGACTTGAAGTAGGATTTCCGTAGTCTATGGTAGTAGGCTTGTATGATCTCTCTCCACTCCTGTGTGGGGTTCAGGGTGGTAAACAGTTCTTGCTCATACTCTGGGTCTGAAAATTCTTTAATCAGGGCCTCTCTCAGAAGTTTGTTGTCAGACTTTGTGTGGTTTGACTGTCTTTCAAGAAAACTTTATACCTCATGGCTGGATGTTATCCATAATAGGTATAAAGTATCTCTGTTAGTCATCTGAGGCCTCATATTCAGGTGGAAGTCTATGTCACGCAGGTAAGCATGGATATTGTGACCCTCAGCAGGATTTGGCGTAAACTTTTCAATGTTCCTTGCTGACTTGTCGAGGTTTTTAAAATCCATTCCACATGCTGCTTCAGGGTTCATTGAGATGTTTACCCTTTCACTGCGGTTGGAGAAGGGTTCTTGGAAGAGGGCCGCTGAGGTTTTGTGCGGCAGGGCCTCGTTTCTTTCATCATATGGCAGCTTTTGGTTGGAAGATGCTGCTTTGTTGAAGAAGGGTGCTGCTATGGGATGCCTGTCCATTTTAAGCTCTCGCCTTAACTCGTAAATGTGGTTCAGTTCATCTCTGACCATGTCATGCTCATCTTTGGTGAGGTGAAGTTGTTGGGTCAGGGTTTCAACTTCAGTTCTGGACATTTCCAGATGGCCTTCCAAGGCCTTGTTTCGAGAGTTCATGTCTTTCACATCAAACCTGGCCTTTTCCAGTTGCGCTTTGGTGTGCTAGAGTTTATTTTCCAGGTCCTCTTGGGTGGCTTTAGCCTGCTGCTCTCTGTGCTTGGCAGCTGTCAGGGTTTCCTGGGGCCATTTGATTTCTCACATTGATGCTTGTTTCAGTTGTTCGGACACCTTGCATTGATCTTGGGCTTCAGATTCTAGCTGGTCTTTACAGCACATAGCATGTGTTAGCACAATTTGGGTCTTTGTGGACTGAAGCTTTAGGTCATTTACTTCCTGTGTCAGATGGGTGGCATTCTTGTCACTCGGTTTCATCTGGTCTATGAGGTTGTGGGCCAGGTAGTTGGTGATTTTTCCCAGCATGACACTCAGTAACGCCTTCAAGTCTTTCCAGTGGGCCGTGGGTTCAGTCTTCAGTAAAATGTTGGCACACTGTAGTGGAAGACTAAGGAGAGAGCTGACACAGATCTGCACAGGGTTAAAGGCCTAGGTGTAGTGTTACAGCTAGGTGTTGACTTCAGTGTGTAGGGACACAAATGAAGGGTAGTAAAAGCTAAGTGTTGTTTTCAGTGAATGTGAGCAACTAGTGAAGTGTAATTATTATAATTTTTTTCAATCTGGCAGGAGATGACACCATACACCTGTTTATGCGGTACAGTTGAACTTCTTACCACAGATGCCTCAAAGGCACGCTCGGGGGTCGATGACAGTTACTCCAGACCGCTTCTCTCTGCAATTTATTTCTGGACTTGGCTGCATTTGGATGCCGTAATTTTGATTGTGTTGATAAACACAAAGAAAGTAGTTGCGTGAGGGTAGACTAGGGAGAACACACAAAATTTGGTTTATGATTTAACATTTCAAGATGACTCTTATTGATGACAGATATTTTAACCAGAGTTATCTGTGGTTCAACAGGCTTTCCTCTCCTTTCTGTTTACAGTCTAGAGACAAAGTCAGAGGGAGACAGAGAATTAAAAATAAAATAGAAAATAAACAAGACTAAATGAACAAAATCCACCAATAAATGTTCTGTTGCTATGCTTAATAGCTATATCAGGGATTCTGATTGAGGCTCGGTGCCCGTTGATCATGGCTGTGCAACAGAAAAATGTTATTTGAGGGACTTTGTTAATTTAATATTCCACAGTGGGGAAGCTGCTAGAGTCTTATACTGTGGGCTTGGGGGTTGAGATCTTTTTTTTTAAAAAAAAACTCTGTCGTCTTTTACCCTTGCTACAGTATATAGATCACCCGGGCCTTATTCTGATTTCCTTGGTGAATTTGCACATTTTTTATCAGATCTTGTAGTCACTGTAGATAGAGCTTTAATCGTTGATGACTTCAACATTCACATAGATAATGAAAATTACACATTGGGATTAGCATTTATTGATATTCTCAATTCTCTTGGAGTCAGACAAAATGTAACAAGACCAACTCATCGCCATAATCATACGCTAGATTTAATTCTGTCATATGGAATTGATGTTGATAATATAGAAATTCTGCCGCAGAGCGATGACATCTCAGATCATAACCTTGTCTCTTGTATGCTGCGATCAGCTAATGTTACTCAATCTACACCACGCTATCATTCAGGTAGAACTATTCTTTTGACCACTAAAGATAGCTTCACTAATAATCTTCCAGATCTATCTCATAAACCCAGTAAACCCCAAAGCCTAGAAGAACTTGATGAAATAACAGAAAATATAAATACAGTCATCTTTAGCACTCTTGATAGCGTAGCCCCCCTTCAATTAAAGAAAATTAAAGAAAAAAGCCCTGCACCATGGTACAATGATCACACTCATGCCCTCAAGAGAGCTGCTCGGAAAATGGAGTGCAAGTGGAAGAGTACAAAATTAGAGGTATTTCGCGGTGCATCGAAGGATAGTGTCTGTAGCTACAGACAGGCACTAAAAGCTGCCAGGTCAGCATATTTTAGCAAACTTATAGAAAATAACCACAACAGTCCTGGTGTTTATTCAGTACTGTGGCTAAATTGGTTAGGAATAAAGCATTGACTGAACCAGATATTCCGTCACAGCACAATAGTAATGACTTCATGAATTTTTTTACTGTTAAAATTGAAATAATCAGAAATAAAATTGGAATTATGCAGTCATCTGTCACAGTACCTCAGAAAAAAGTGTCTCATAATTTTCCTCACGTGCAACTTCAGTCCTTTGCTGTCAGAGGTCATGAAGAGCTAACAAAACTTATCGAAACATCAAAAGCCACAACATGTTTGTTAGATCCAATACCAACCAAGCTCTTAAAAGAAGTATTCTCAGTAATCTCAGAACCTCTTCTTAATATTATTAACTCCTCGCTATCCTTAGGACATGTCCCAAGAAACTTTAAAATGGCAGTTATCAAACCGCTTATTAAGAAGCCACAACTTGATCCTGGAGAACTGGCTAATTATAGACCAATTTCAAATCTCCCGTTTATGTCGAAAATACAAGAAAATGTAGTATCCTCCCAAATATGTTCATTTCTACAGAGAAATAGTATATATGAACAATTTCAGTCAGGATTTAGGCCTCATCATAGTACAGAGACTGCACTTATCAGAGTTACAAATGACTTGCTCTTATCATCTGATTGCGGCTGCATTTCACTTCTAGTGCTTTTAGATCTTAGTGCTGCATTCGACACGATAGATCACAACATTCTCTTGAATAGGCTGGAGAATTATGTTGGCATTAGTGGTTTAGGTCCTATTTAGCAGACTGCTATCACTTTGTCTATGTAAATGAGGAATTGTCAAACCAAACAAGTATGGAGTGCCACAGGGATCAGTTTTAGGGCCTTTTCTTTTCTCCTTGTATATGCATCCCCTGGGAGATATTGTCAGGAATCGTGGAGTAAGTTTCCACTGTTATGCCGACGGTACCCAACTTTATATTTCTTCAAAACCTGATGAGATTTCACAATTCTCCAAATTAGTAGAGTGTATCAATTAAATAAAACATTGGATGGCCAGAAATGTCCTTCTACTCAATTCTGATACTAATTATTGGACCAAAAACCTCTAAAAATAATCCGCTAAAATATATATTGACTCTCGATGGATGTACTGTTACATCATCATCAACAGCGAAGAACTTAGGTGTTATATTTGATACCAGTCTATCCTTTGAAAATCAAATTACAAATGTTTGTAGAACAGCATTCTTCCACCTAAGAAATATTGCTAAATTACGACACATGCTCTCTGTTGCTGATGCCGAAAAACTAATTAATGCGTTCATGACCTCAATATTAGATTATTGTAATGCATTACTGGGAGGATGTCCAGCAAGATGAATAAATAAACTTCAATTGGTTCAAAATGCAGCAGCCAGAGTGCCGACTAGAACCAAGAAATATGATCATATTAGCCCCATTTTATCAACGTTACATTGGCTACCTGTTCAATTTTGTATTCATTTTAAAATTCTGTTAACTATGTACAAAGCTCTGAATGGTCTAGCTCCACAGTACTTAAGTGACCTTCTACCACGCTATATTTCATCACGTTCATTACGTTCGCAAAATTCTGGCCTGTTAATAGTTCCTAGAATATCAAAATCCACAAAAGGAGGTAGATCCTTTTCATATTTGGCTGCTAAACTATGGAATAGTCTCCCTAACACTCTTCGAGATGCAGACACACCCACTCAGTTTAAGTCTAGACTAAAGACTCATCTATTTAGCCAGGCATACACCTAATTTATTTTTCAACTCACAATTAGGCTGCTTTAGTTAGGTCTGCCGGAACCAGAAACAATGATCATGATCTATAACTCTTCAATAAATTGAATGGCATCTATGCTAATATTATTTTATTTGTTTCCCTGTCTCAACCTCGGGACTCCAATCCTGAGGTCACCAGAACCAGCCAGATCCAGCTCCATTCCTGCTTGGTGTTGGACTCCACTGCTATGTGTTGCTGTGTGATGATGACTAATAGCAGCCGGTGCCAGCCATTCATCACTTCAGTCTATTACGATGGACTTCAGAGGATGAACTGATGCCAACTCCAACCATAAGATATGGGATACTTCATATGCCATTGCCTTAACCTTGGATTTAGGATAGACCTCACCAAAATTACCGGCCAGGTTGAACTGAGATGCACCTAACTGATCTCTGCCTACATCACCTCAGTCTAATGATGGACTACACTCTTGAAATGGAATACATAGACTATCATTTAATTGCCAACAAAACCCTTCATCAGCCAACTAACAAGGACAATTGCATCTATGTGAACTTCTGCAGTTAATCCAGGATGAACTTCAAAGACATTATTCATTAATCTTACAGTTCTTACAAAATCTTTGTTTAAACACTGACCCTTAACACATACTTAGTTAATAATTTTATACCATGACTTGTGCTATACATAAGTAATATTGGCATTATATTCATGATGTTAGCCAGAGGGGAACTGGCCCCCACAGTGAGTCTGGTTTCTCCCAAGGTTATTTTTTCTCCATTAACCAACATCTTATGGAGTTTTGTGTTCCTTGCCACAGTCGCCTTCGGCTTGCACACTGGGGTTATAAATATAATTATTATTTCATTACTTATTTTTAAACAAAACACAATCGTATTTTATCAAACTACACAATGATGACTCTAAGACATTATAGATATTACAGTTTTATCTTCTGATAATGTCTGATCTTCTGTAAATCTGCTTTGAAACGATGTGTGTTGTGAAAGGCGCTATACAAATAAAAATAACTTGACTTGACGAATAAAATTGTCTACCATTAAAATCGTAATATAACGTCTCATTGTATCTGCTCACAATTTCTATTGACATTTTAATCATGAATTTAATAAGAAAACTATAACTGCAAATAACCAGAAAATACTTCAGACAATCAATTACATACCAAACACTTGTTCCCTATCTGTCACTCACTCAACGTTGGTGTCGATGTAGTGACACTAGGGGTCACTCTTGGGAGCCCGAGACACCTCTGGTCTTTGATAAAAGGCCAATGAAAATTGGCGAGTGGTATTTGCATGCCACTCCCCCGAACATACGGGTATAAAAGGAGCTGGTATGCAACCACTCATTCAGATTTTCTCTTCGGAGCCAAACGGTCATGCTCACTGAGCTGAATACTACTGTTCATTCACCTCTGCTGGATCTGACGGCGCATTTCAGCGGCTTCTCCCTCCTCTGCACTGGTGCACTGCAGAGAATGCCCCTGGGCACTTCGGCAGAAAAACTAGAGAGTATATTTTCTGAAAGAGCATTTTTCCCCTCTAAAAGAGTATATATTTCTCTAAAAGATCGCACACACGGAACGTCTTTTTAAAGACGCGTCTTTTTAAAGATGCTTTTCCGTTTGTGTGTTATTCCTGGTTGTGCTTGTTATCTCTCGCCTTCTAACGGTCACGATCACTGTCTTTCGTGTCTGGGCACTGCTCACGCGGAGACAGCGTTCGTGGATGGTCATGTTCTCATTGCGAGAATATGTCCATGGCAACGTTGCGGTCGCGGCTCACCTTCATAAGAAAGCGAGCCACCCCAGAGGCTCCCGCCTCGGTCCTTTTACCCACGGGTTTGAGGCCAGCGCGGCTAGCACTGGGGGCGATTTGGGGACCCCAATGGGACCGCCTCCGCCGGGTATCCCCCCCCGGACCTCCCATTCCCCAGCACGCTCGTCTGCCCCGATCGGGCTTCCGGGTGAGTCCGCCGGCTCGTCTCACGGCGAGTTCGACCTCTTATTCGGAGCCCGCGAAAGTGATGAGCTCTGGAGCGCAGCATCGGAGAGCGGGCTCGTCCAGTCGGAAGCCTCAGCTGGGCTCCTCCCTTCGGGGTCGATCGCCCAGTCACAGGCTGACGCGGAGATGACGACATGCTTTCCCGGGCAGCCGCGAGCGTCGGTTAGAGTGGATTTCACCGCTCTTCCCTGAAACCTCACGGCTCGGTGATTGGTTCCTGGGCTCGTGGCGCAGCTCAAAGCCACGCCCCGCCCCGTTCCTTTCTTCCCGGAAGTGCATGAAGAGCTGACAAGGTTGCGGGAGGCACTTTTTACTGCCCGGTCCTGATCTTTTCAGCTTCCCCGCTCTCACTACCCTCGATGGTGGGGCGGCCAAGGGTTATTCGGCAATCCCCTGGTGGATAAAGGCGCTCGCGGTGCACCTATGCCCGCAGAGCGCTGCTACCTGGCACGGGTGCCCAAAGCCCCCGTCCAAGGCCTCTAGGTTTACGTCGTCTCTGACGGCCAAGGCCTACGGTGCCGCTGGACAAGCCGCCTCCGCCCTGCACGCCATGGCTCTCCTGCAAGTCCGCCAAGGCGCTGAAGGAATTGCACAAGGGTAGTTCCGCCCCGGGATTTATGCAGGAACTGCGCTCAGCGACTGACCTCACTCTCCGAGCGATGGAGGTCACGGTGCGTTCTCTTGGGTGGACGATGGCCACACTAGTGGTCCAGGAGCGCCACCTTTGGATCAACCTGGTCGAGATGGGTGAGGCCGACAAGACACGATTCCTTACTGCCCCCATTTCCCAGGCGGGCCTATTCGGCGACACCGTCGAGGACTTTGCCCAGCAGTTCTCGATGGTAGAGCAGTAGATGGATGCTAGCCGGCATATCCTGCCCCAGCGTGGCTCAAGATCCCGCACCCCATCTACTCATCGCCAAGGGCGTCCCCCTGTGGTGACTACACCGGCTCCTCCGCAGCCCGCCCTTTCGGCCTGGCCCCGGCGTGGAGCCCACCGCAGGAAGCAGACACCACCCGTCTCGCGGCTGCCCAGAACCCGTGAAAGGCTTCAAAGCACCTTTGAGACGGGTGACCCAGGGACAACGAAACCCGCTTCTCTGGAGCTGGTAAGCAGATCTTCATCTTTTTGTTACCTTTTGCATTTAATTGCGCTGCATGCCCAAGTGGCTGCAGTACTCAAGAGCTCAACAAGAGTGGTTTCCTTGTTCCCTGGGTCACGACCACCGTCCACCACTCCATTTGGCAGCTTGGCACTCCAGCGACGGTCTCCCGCCCTGAGCACCCAGCTGTGGCACAAATCCGCCCCCGATGTGACAGTCTCCACGGGTCACGAGGACAGGCCTCTTCCTCCCCCGTCCCAGGCTGTTCCGGGGGTGGTCACAAGGAGCCAGGTAAGTGCTTCAATGTCCTCAGACTCAGCACGGCCACGACGTGGTGTGGAACCTCGAGCTCCACCCCGCCGCGAGGCCCCACCTGCCGGTACATCCGATGACGTTGTCCCTTTGGTCCCCCTTGCGCGGAACTTGGACGCATGGCTTGCGCCTTCCAGTCTGTCATGAGGGCTGGTCCGGACCGTCCGACTCGGCCGCGCGATTCACTTCGCCGGGCATCCGCCCAGGTTCAGCGGTGTCCACTTCACCTTGGTGAAAGACGAAAACGCTGCTACCTTGCGCGGAGATCGCTACCCTCCTACGGAAGGACTCGATAGAACCTGTCCCTCCAGCCGAGATGAAGAAAGGGTTTTACAGCCCCTACTTCATTGTACCGAAAAAAGGCAGTGGGTTGCAGCCAATCTTGGACCTGCGAGTACTGAACCGGGCTTTACACAGACTCCCGTTCAAGATGCTGACGCAAAGACGCATTCTAGCGAGCGTCCAGCATCAAGATTGGTTCGTGGCGGTAGACCCGAAGGATGCGTACTTTCACGTCTCGATCCTTCCTCGACACAGACCCTTCCTGCGGTTCACGTTCGAGGGTAAGGCGTATCAGTACAAGTCCTCCCTTTCGGCCTGTCCCTGTCTCCTCGCGTCTTTACAAAGATCGCAGAAGCTGCCCTTGCCTCGCACAGGGTCTGTGCAAGCAGGCTCACTGGGGGAAAACGCATTTTTGTGAATGCCAGGGGACCAGCTGTGTGCCAGCGCGTCTATGCCGAGGAAGGCCTCGGTCAGGGCGTACCAGAGCGGGCAGTGTGGAGGATTCTTGGGAGGCGAACAGGTGCACCTGTACCTGTCGAATCGACTCCAAATCAGCTGGACCACCTGAAGGTGTCTCCACTCTCCCTTGAGGGTAACCTGTTGTGACGGCGCATCCGCCGAAGTGTTGAGGTTGCCCGGGATGTGAGTGGCTTGCAGCGACTTGAGGTGCTGCTGACTCCGTTGGAGGAGACGGCGGGCGAGTTGTGACATACAGTGGGAGCACAGACCGCCTTGGCGGTTGACATATGCTACCGCTGCCATGCTGTCTGTCCAAACTAGCACATGCTTGCCCTGGATCAACGGCCGGAACCTCCGCAGGGCGAGCAGAATTGCCAGTAACTCGAGGCAGTTGATGTGCCAATGCAGCCGCGGACCCGTCCAGAGGCCGGCGGCTGCGTGCCCGTTGCCAACAGCGCCCCAGCCCATTTTGGAGGCGTCTGTCGTGACCACGACGTGCCTGGAGACCAGTTCTAGGGGAACACCTGCTCGTAGAAACGAGAGGTCGGTCCAAGGGCTAAAAAGACGGTGACAGACCGATGTAATAGCCACGCGGTGTGTCCCGTGGCGCCATGCCCGTCTCGGGACTCGAGTCTGGAGCCAGTGCTGAAGCGGCCTCATATGCATCAACACGAGCAGGGTGGCCACCGCCAAGGATGCCATATGCCGCAGGAGCCTCTGAAAATGTTTCAGTGGAACCGCTGTTTTCTGTTTGAATGCCTTCAAACAGGCCAGCACCAACTGGGCGCGCTCGTTCGTAAGGTGCGCCGTCAAGGAGACTGAGTCCAACTCCAAACCGAGAAAAGAGATGCTCTGAACCGGGAGGAGCTTGCTCTTTTCCCAGTCGACCCGAAGCCCTAGTCGGCTGAGGTGTGAGAGCACCAGGTCCCTGTGTGCGCATAACACGTCTCGAGAGTGAGTTAAGATTAGCCAGTCGTCGAGATAGTTGAGAATGCGAATGCCCACCTCCCTTAACGGGGTCAGGGAGGATGAGGAGAAGGTCGTCCTGGTAAGCACCCTACTGGCCCGCCCAGACGTGGTGCTCGGACCTCACGCTCCTTGCGACAGCTCCCCCCGGGCAAATTCCCCTGAGGTAGGACCTTCTTTCTCAGGGAAGGGGCACCATCCGGCACCCACGCCCAGACCTCTGGAATCTCCATGTCTGGCCCCTGGACGGGACGCGGAAGACCTAAGCTGTCTCCCACCTGCGATGGTAGACACGTTCACTCAGGCTAGGGCTCCCTCTACGAGGCGCCTGTATGCCTTTAAGTGAATAAAGCAGTTTATTGCCCATCAACTGTGCCCTTAAAGCGGTGGGGGTTGTCTCTAGAAGAGCAGTCTTCAAGTCATGTGAACAACCATTAGCATGAGTGTTTTCAAGTATGTGCTATCTGGACAAATCTCTTTTGTTCTTTTTATTGGCCAGATGTGGTTCATCTCAGACTTAGAGGCAACATCTTTGGCAGTCTCTTAGTTTTATGGCTTTGAGGAATAATAGGGTTAAAAGGTTGGGTTTCCTTGATTCAAGTCATTTTGCATAGCAATTGTTTGTTCTTCTACACCGAATATACTACACGAGTAACAGGTAGGTATTTGACATTTTTTTTGTTTAGTATTTTTTTTTTTTGTACTTGATCATATGATACCTTTATATACAGTATGAAGCATTTTTTTCCAACAGAGATAAAGTTTGTAGCACTTTAACCATTTTTACTTTTGTTTTTACAGCAAAATGAAATTTTGATCTCCTTTTTGTCCTTCATGGCTCATTTATATTTCTTCCTGCTTTCTATTGCTTCTTGTTTCTTTCTTTGTTCTTCTGTCCAGTCTAACTGGCAGACACCTTGATGTTCACAAATTTGTGTATACACGGAACGATTTGCTCAAGTTATATGCCATGCTATAGCTTCCAGTTTCAAGGCTATCCAAGAGATAAGCTGACTCAAATGCAACGAAGTCCAAGGCCTGCTTAGTTTGGTTTTCAATATTCTGTTTCAACAAATCCTTAAACAGCATGCCTATAAACGTTTTTAAGAATACAACTACAATATCTGCTATAAACAAGCATGTTCCTCCATCTGAGATAAAGTACTTTGCATCTGTTAAAAATCTACTTGCCTTTTTCAAATAGAACACACATAACAAAGCTTGTCTTTTCTGGTATGGAGACTGTTGGGAACCACAGATATTATATTTTACAATATAAGGTTGCAATATTGTATGTTTTGTAATAATTATATATTAAAAACAAGTGGTCGACCAATATATTGCTGAGGCCGATAAATCAGCCTATGCCGATAATTTAAAAAGTAGAATATCGGCTGATATTAAATTTTTTGTTTGGCCGATTCTTTTCTTGAGGGTGCCGAAAATTGCCTGCTTGCATGTGAAGCGACTGAGACATGTAAACTACCAGTCACGGTTCATTTTGTTGTTACATGCCATTGTGTTAGTACAATAATAGACCGGTATGGAACATAGTGTCATTTAAATGATCTGCATATAAGAGCCGCGGCAGACACATTTGAGTTCATAATGTTAAAGGCAAATATCAATAAAACTATTATCATATACCGTCTGCAAATTTGCGCATATCTCAATTAAACAGATGTAATAAACCAACCTCACACAACTTTAGCAGATCCAGCATCCTGTGGAGCATTTATTTACCTCTAAAGCACGTATTCTAACAGTCTCTCATCAACAGTTCCCTGTAACTTTTCTAATGATAAAAGGCAAACAACAATAAAACTTTTATATAACGTTTGCAAATATGCAGATATCTCGTTTAAACAGATGTCATCCATGAACCTCACGAAAATCCAGCATTTTCTTCCCATCGAGCGCTCATCTAATATCTTCCTGTTTCATGTCATGTGGTACCCTTGTCATGTGATTTCATGTTTCCCTCCATGTTCATGTGTCTTGTTTTCATTGATTGATTGTCTTGTTATCTTGTTTAGAGTTCTTTGTGTTTATTGGTTATCTTTGTCATCTGTTCTTCCATGTCATGTATTTAACCCTCATGTTTTCCGTGGTCCATTGTCAGGTATTGTTTGTATGTAACTTGGTTGAGAGTTCAAGTTTATGTCAAAGTCAAGTTAATGTCTAGTCAAGTTCATATTTATGTTTTATTTAGGTTTGTAGTTAGAGTCTATGGATATCATGATTTGAATACATTTGCACTTGGGTTCTTTACTTCATCGTCATTGTCATTGCCAGTGCCAGCAACATCGTTACAATTAATATTACGCCCGTTTAATTTTAGTTATTAGTTTTGGTTAGTATTAGTATTTGCATATTAGTATCACAAATATTGCAACCAATTGCTGAATAACTGTAATATAAATGACATAAAATGAAAAATGAAAGGAATAAGTTAATTTAATACTAACATTAGCCCAGTTAAACACTAATTCAGAGCATATAGAGTTTTCTACCTCAACACTGTACAGTACATCTCTCAATGTGTGTTAGTGAGCATTGTTGCGATACAAAGGGATGTCAACACCCTGTCAGAGTGACAAAAAACCCATACCCACAGTTTTGAGAGCTAAAAGCTTCCTCTCTCCTCGCTACATACTTTCAACCATCATCTTTTTTCCATCTACCTGTTTGCTTCCTACTCTTCTTTTCTTTGCTCTAAGAGCTACTCCTTATCTGTCATTGAAAAAAAAAGAAAAAAAAAACTGTCATTACCTCTTCAGTGCTGGCAGGCTAGAGCACGGCAAAACCATTTTTTCCCCATCCATGTTGGAGAGGAAACAAGGTGGCCATTACTGAGCTGACATTCAAGTAAAACAATTCTGCTTGTGGAGCGTCTGACAGACCAGCAAAAACAAGTAAAAGAGGCGCTGGTGGAGAGACTGTGGAATCGCAGAATCACACTCAGCAGGGAGTAGCAGTCTACACTGAAAGAGGTGTTTCCTCTTAAACTATCAATGAGAGTGCAGATGTTGGGAAGAGCTGATAGTATGAAATGTCCCCAGTTATTTTATTTTTTTTAAATTTCAGTTTTGAAATTAATAGATCATTGTGAATAGCAGTGCACAATGGGGATGTTTTTTTTTTTTTTTTTTTTTTTTTTTTTTTTTGTGTAATGCAGTTTCTCAATCATACAGTGGGGAACAGATCAGTCAAAGTCAAACTTGCTCTCGCCATGACCTTTGCAACAGCTGCTGTGTTGGCAACATTTTAGAGTGCATCTGTGAGTACAGCTTTAGTGCAGCCTTTTGATCCCCGGCACACTTGAGGACAATCCAGTAGTTTCTCTTTCTTTTTTCCACAGCTGGAAAAAAAGGTCAGAGGTCACCAAGATATACTGTACACCTGCTTCTCCAGAGCTTAAATAAAAAGTAAGGCTTGCCTTAGACCTGAGTAGACCTGAGCCACATGAAGCTTCCACCTAAAAGACCTCAGTCTTGAACCTCATTCACATTGTGATCTGATCCCGGAATTTTTCCGGAATAATCACTGAGAAGCCCTCTGTGTGAACGCAAGCCGGAGCCAGAATGTCAGATTTTTTTTTGCCCAGAATCAGATCCTAGTAACATTACCGGGATCAATCCCGGAACATATCTGTGTGAACAATAGTAGAGCCGATGCCGTGAAGGGTGTGTGACGTTGTGATGATGTAGGTATCATGCAACAATAAAACTGATGGAGTTATAACAAAGTAGATGAAGAATATGGAGAAAGTTTGTGTACAGATTTACAGACAAAAGACGCTAAAAGAAGACAACAATGGCCGCGAAGTAGAGTGATTCTAAGACCAGGGAGTTACTCACTATCTGCGCAGATGAAGAAATCACTGGTCAGCTCAGTGGTACTCTACGCAACAATGGAAAGTAGTCATTATCAAGATAAACCTCGTCATTTGAGCCCAAAACATGTCGTAAATAAACAACATTGTTTGCACATCTACTGTACACCTGAGGCCTGTTGCACGAAGCTAGCTGAAATGCCCTTCTGGCCCCGCCTGCCGGCAGGTCATCCCCACCGCTTCGGACCTGGGAGGGTGACAATGGGAGGGAAAAAACAAAAACAAAACAAAAAACGAGAGGGAAAGGCCAACATGGAGCGACAGCAGGAGAGAGAGAGGAGAGAGAGAAAAAAAAAAAACTTACTCGCCGGTTCTCCGATATGCCATAGCCTGGTCCTCGTCTACTCCTCCACCAGCCACGCCTCCTTGGGCGGACCGGAGGCAGTCCTCCAGCCCCTGGCGGACAGAACACCCCGCCGCATTTTTGGCGGACGGTAGGGTTCTCCCGCTCCAAGCGGTCGGCCATGGTCAGTGGTCCTCTCTTGACCTCGCTGCATTTTGGCAGCCGGTAGGGGTCTCCTCTACCCCTGGCAGCGGCCATGACCACTCCAGGTGGTTGGCTAGGAGCCCTTCCTCCCCTCGCGGTCGGTGGCCTTTCCTCCGCTCTCAGGCGGCCGGGCTCCTCCATCCCCCGGCGGATGGCTGCGGCTGCTCCTTTGGGGTGGATGGTAGTGGCGATGACTCTACTACGGCGCATCTCTCCTCCTTCCCGGGTTTCAGCACCAGTGTAACAAAGTTCAATGGAAAGGAGGCGAGAACCGGCTTGACAATATAAATAATCTTTTAATAAAACAAAAAGACACAAACATAAACACATGCAGGGCAGCTGCCCGCAACTCTCTCTCTCTCTCTCTCGAACTGCTGCCTCCGGTTGCCTTTATCCCTCTTGAGGGCTTGGAATAACATTATGAGGTTTTAAGCATTATGCACTGCATACAGGTACAGTATGTAAAGAAATGCAAAGAAACTCAATAATACATTTTTGTTTTGTTGCTGCTCAAAAGAAACCAGGTTCCCCAATATAAAAAATATTAAAAAAATAAATAAATAAAACAGTTGATATTTTATCTTAATATATAGGTCTAAGATATTAAATCATAATATATCAATCTAAATGAATTACATTTATACACTTCACGCTTTAATTTGGAGTGAGAGATAGAGGGGGAGTGACTTTTATTGCATCAGAGATGTCACTTTGTTTTTATGGGATGTGGGAGAATGCAAACAGAGATTACCAGTAATCTTTGGCAGTGTGAATGAACAAAAATGTTGCAATGCCGGAATGACTTTACCTGAATTTTTCCGGAATCTCTGTGTGAAAGCAGCTTTGCACTCTCTACGGGTGCACAGCCTAAATCCCCTGACCAACTTCCAATATCCTCTTTATTTACTCAGGCTGGGCTGAAGGTGAAAATGTTGGAATGGGATAATCATCATTTATTTGAAATAAACCATAAATGTTAAATGTAAAAATTATTTATTAAACATTTATTAAAATGGACCAGTTAGGTATGCACATTGCATTTACACTTGGGCACTTAAATGTGTCTACACAAACATCTTTAATTCCTGCACTAAATGCAAATTCTATGTTTACTTCCCTGATGATGGTACTATCGGGCAACAAAATCTTTAATAAGCTATTTATTATTTAATTTCAAGTGACTTTGCACTGTGTATATCTGTGTGTGTGTGTGCGTGTGGTGTGTTTTACCCCCTCAGGGCTTGTTGTAGGCAAGATACATGTATGTCCATGGGCGGCATGTGTGCTTGTTGTCAGTGATTAGTGTCTGCTTTGTCAGCGAGCTGTTTCAGATAAATTAAGAATAAAGTGCTGTCTCCTACAACATGCCTCCGTTTCTTAATTTTGTTATTTAATGTTTACTCGAGCCCCAAGCAAACACTCAGTCACAGCTGTTATGTGCCACATTTTCCGTATGCTAACGGGAGTGCTGTTTTGGAGGACTAAACTTTACATATGTGGCTCGAACAACAAGATGAATATAAACCGTCATTTTTGTGCGTGAGAGTATGAGTGGGGACCAAAGTTAATATTATGTCTAGAAAAAGTGCTTTGTCATTAACTAGACAAATTACAGGATAAAAAAAAAAAAAAAAGAAGAAGAAAAAAAAGAATGAAATGGTGCAGCTTTGTAGTTTGTATGGTATTCTGGCATTGTATGAAAATGCTGAAACATCAGAATTAAAATTGTAGTACATGAGTAAATTTGTATTCCGAGACAAATGGAATGCAGCTTTCAGAGTCTGAAAATAACAAAAAAATAGATAGTATTTCATTGCAAAAAAAAAAAGAAAAAAAAAAAAAAGCAAGAATTGAATATCTTGTTCTCTCTGATCTTGGGGAGAAACCAGCAAATATAATGCTACTGGGTTCCTATTTGCTAGTGTTAATCTCAGAAAGTTATATCTAAAATGAAGGATTACTGGACACAGTGACTCCAGTTGAATTATATTCATACATACATACATAAATACATTAGTCTATATCTCTAAATGCAAGTGTAATGGTGCTCAGTTTGACAGTAATATTGTGAAAAAGTAAAAGAAGCAGAGGCTTTTAACTTAACTAGCAATGCTATCAATAGAGTAGCTGAACTGACAGAAGACAAAGTGTGAGTGGCAGAAGGATAATTGCAAGGGCCTCAAAACTACTGGATTACAATTATGATATCAAACTGTTATTACTAACAGTTTTCATACAGTGCTACAGAAGATACATTTTCATGGGTGATATATTAGAATATGAAAAGATCAGGATAGGCAAAATAACTGATGAACCATGAAAGGGTTGTGCAAAAGATTCATAATATATGTCCCCTATAAGTCATGATACTGTCATGTAAAAGACAAGCGGTGCCCCCTAATTACTGTTTTGTTTGTTTTGTTTTTTTCATGCATGACAATGTGTCCTTTGAATAAAATATAACTTGCAAATAATGGCCATGTACCACAAGCTAAGAGAACGGTATTCATTCCACTGGGACCATAGGACTCATTACTAGCTGGCTTTTTATAACACACAGACCAAGTAAACACTTAGGCTTAATTAAGAGAGTGCAGAGGGCCAGTACTTGTGGAAATGCATTTTGTGTGAAAAATTATAGACATGGTCGTTATTGAAGAATTGTCACAGACGCCTGTCTCGGAACCATTTACCAAGAACTGAGTGCAGTGCGGTTGATAACAAAGCCTCAGTGTTTGAGGAAATCTTTAGTGTCTGTAAAAGACAAATGTCTCCAGCATTTAATTAGCTTCCAAGTGTTGATCTTTCGTTTTATGAAGTTGATCCATGCATCACCTTGCCCTTTTGGTCGTCAAATTCTTGCCATTTTGAAATTTATTGTCCAAGTGTTTGATTAGCTCCAACAATTAGCCAACATGGCACAGTGAAAGCAAGAGTAGGCCTCTAGGAGCTTTTCTAATTAGAATTGCAGCCACAATGAAAGACAGTTGGTGTGTATCATGTTATATATGATTCAACCAATGATTTGATCCTGAGCCAAAATTAATTGTGTATTGCAAGCCCATTTTTTGTCGATGTCTGGATGAACTTCCCTTCTGTTAGAGACCAACATAGACTTTGCATCTTATTTTCTCTCCCTCTCAGTATGTCTCACTGGTGAACCTCTCCACTTTCTCTTCATATATCTCACAACATATGTTCAGGGCAATTGAAATTACTCAGGTCAGGCATCATACAAAGTGGTGAAAAGGAAAGATAATTTATATATATATCTTTCCTCATGCACTTTCCTCTGCTTATCTCCATCTGTCTTCAGTTGTCATCCCATGTTCTACTGATTCCTCATTTTCTCCTGCTTTATCACTGGTCCTTAACTGAGCACTTTTTCCATCCAATTGAAATGTATGACATTGATTATCTATATAGGCAGTTAAATGGGCATTTAAGGGGCACTCACAGGTCTATTGCAGTTAATGAGGACAGGTAGTAAAGTTCGAACAGAATTAATTGCTTGCATATTTCTGTCTTTTTTCTACCCATCTTCCATTTCAATAAAACATGCTTTGGAGGAAGCTCTGCCATAGGGAAAGAATTGCTTCTTGACCAGTGATGTGCAAATAAACCTAAAGCCCCTTAATATCTCAGAGATATAAGCAGAGGATGAAAACACCTTTGCTGAATAATTGATCTTCAGATTTAACATTATAAACTGGAATATGCATCACAGATGTTTTAGAGAGAGGTGGTGGTAAAAAGCAAAAAGTCCTTTAAAAAACAAAGGGAACTCTGCAAATTGAATAATACTTCACCATATAATAATTAAATTTTAACTCAATAAAGCCTGACATATGAAATAATAACCCTAAAGGCAACTACCTATTTATTTATTTTTTTATCATATTTGACACATCAGGATTTAAAGGTCAGTATCGTCTTGAGACCCAGCAATTTATTTTTCAAAAGGACTTTTTTTTTAAATTTACGTTTCTCTTAGCCCATACATGCCATAGTCGTAAATCTTGGGGTATCTTTAGAGGACTTCCTGGGCTTTTTTGGAGAGACCAAATGTTTGGTAGTTTGCCAATTACAACTTACTCACCTTGGTCTATAATATATGACATTACAATTCAGCACATCAATAAAATATGAATTAAATATATATGTAAATATACTGTATATATATATATATATATATATATATATATATATATATATATATATATATATATATATATACACACACACACACTTGTGGCCAAAAGTTTGCAATAATGTTGTCGTGTGTATTTTGTTGATTCATGTTTTTCATGTCATTTATTTTTAAATTTCTAGTTCCTGTTTCATGTCATGTGGTTCCCTTGTCATGTGATTTCATGTTTCACTTCATGTTCATGTGTCTTGTTTTCATTGGATGATTGTTGTTATATTTTTTAGAGTTCTTTGTGTTTATTGGTTATCTTTGTCATGTGTTCTCCCATGTCATGTATTTAGCCCTCATGTTTTCCATGGTCCATTGTCAGGTATTGTTGAATGTAACTTTGGTTGTGTTTTCAAGTTTATGTCAAGTCAAGTTAAAGTCAAGTTCGTGTCTTTGTTTACGTTTGTAGTTAGGGTTTTTGGATTTCACTTTTGTTAATAAATTTGCACTTGGGTTCTTTACTTCATCGTCATCGTCCGACCCTCCGAGTTTGCCTGGACCCTCCGGGCCCTGGACTCCACCTTGGTTCTCCAGGCCCTCGGTTTCACCTTGGCTCTATATCCCTTCGGCTCCACCATGGTCCTTCGGCCAATAGGCTTCATCGGGGTCCCTCGTCCTTCCAGCTCCGCCTTGGTCAGTCGGTCACCTGGCTCCGCCTGAGCTCTCTAATCCCACAGATATGCTTCATCAATCCGAGCCTGCGGCTCCACCACGGACTTCCTTCCCTACGTCTTCGCCTTGGTCCTCAGTCCCAGTGGCTCTGCCTCTGTCTTCTGATCCCCCAGCTCCACCTCGGTCCTCCGAGCCTTGGGCGCTACCTCGGTTCTCCAAACCTCCGGCTCAACCATGGTCCTTCGAGTCATCGGCTACTCTCCGGGCACCAAGTTCCATGGTGTTGCCCTTCAAGTCTCTCACGGCTCTGCCTTCCATGGCTCCACCCCTCAAGTCTCTCAAGGCTCCACCCCTCAAGTCTCTCATGGCTCCACCTTCCAGATGTTGCCCTGACCCCCCCCCCCCCCACCCTCCAGCTCCCTACAGAACTTTGAGTTTATGTCATGTGTATTTTGTTGATTCATGTTTTGGGGCGTCGGAAGCTGCCCCTTAGTGGGGGGGTGTGTCATGTGTATTTTGTTGATTCATGTTTTTCATGTCTTTTATTTTGAAATTTCTAGTTCCAGTTTCATGTCATGTGGTTCCCTTGTCATGTGATTTCATGTTTCCCTCCATGTTCATATGTCTTGTTTTCATTGGTTGATTGTCTTGTTATTTTGTTTAGAGTTCTTTGTGTTTATTGGTTATCTTTGTCATGCGTTCTCCCATGTCATGTATTTAACCCTCATGTTTTCCATGGTCTATTGTCAGGTATTGTTGCATGTAACTTTGGTTGTGTTTTCAAGTTTATGTCAAGTCAATTTAAAGTCAAGTTCATGTTTTTTGTTTACGTTTGTAGTTAGGGTTTTTGGATTTCACTTTTGTTAATAAATTTGCACTTGGGTTCTTTATTTTATCGTCATCATCTTCGTCATTGCCAGTGCCAGCAACATATGTTACAAATGTGCAGATTTTGCTGTTATGGAAGGAAATTGGTACTTTAATTCACCAAAGTGGCATTCACCTGATCACAAAGTATGGTCAGGACATTACTGATGTAAAAAAACAGCACCATTACTATTTGAAAAAAGTCATTTTTGATCAACTCTAGACAGGCCCCATTTCCAGCAGCCATGACTCCAACATCTTATCCTTGAGTAATCATGCTAAATTGCTAATCTGGTGCTAGAAAACCACTTGAAATTATATCAAACACAGTTAAAAGCTATTTGGTTCGTTTAATGAAGCTTAACATTGTCTTTGTGTTTGTTTTTGTGTTGCCAAAGTATGCAACAGATTGTCATGTCTTAAGGTCAATATTAGGTCAACAATGGCACAAAAAGAAACAGCTTTCTCTAGAAATTCATCAGTCAATCATTGTTTTGAGGAATGAAGGCTATACAATGCTTGAAATTGCCCAAAAACTGAAGATTTCATACAAAGGTGTACACTACAGTCTTCAAAGACAAAGGACAACTGGCTCTAACAAGGACAGAAATAGATGTGGAAGGCCAGATGTACAACTAAACAAGAGGATAAGTTCATCAGAGTCTCTAGTCTGAGAAATAGATGCCTCAAATGTCCTCAGCTGACAGCTTCATTGAATTCTACCCGCTCACTACCAGTTTAATGTACAACAGTAAAGAGAAGACTCAGGGGTGCAGGCCTTATGGGAAGAATTGCAAAGAAAAAGCCACTTTTGAAACAGAAAAACAAAAAGAAAAGTTAGAGTCAGACATTGGACAACAGATAATTGGAAAAGAGTGTTATGATCTTAAACCCATTGAGCTTTTGTGGGATCAACTAGACTGTAAGCTGCGTGAGAAGTGCCCGACAAGACAGCCACATCTATGGCAAGTGCTACAGGAAACGTGGGGTGAAATGTCACCTAAGTATCTGGACAAACTGACAGCTAGAATGCCAAGGATCTGCAAAGCTGTCATTGCTGCATGTGGAGGATTGTTTGATGAGATCTGAATTTTTTTTTTTTTTTTTTTTTTTTTTCAAATTGTAATAATAATTTTTCATGTTAATAATGTCCTGACTATTCATTATGATCAGTTGAATGCCACTTTGGCGAATCAAAGTACCAATTTCTATCTATAAGAGCAAAATCTGTACATTATTCCAAACTTTTGGTCACCAGTGTATTATATATATATATATATATATTATAGAGCAGAGATAAAAAATTAGATAGAGACCTAAATAAATAAATACAAATAAAAATATATACAAGCATATTGTCAGGTGTATTCTGTTGATTCATGTCTTTTATTTTGAAATTCTAGTTCCTGTTTCATGTCATGTGTTCCTGTTTCCCTAGTCATGTTATTTCTGTTTTCCCTCCATGTTCATGTGTCATGTTTTCATTGGTTTATTGTTTAATTATCTTGTTATCAGTTCTGTTTGTTCATTGGTTTATGTTCTCCCATGTCTTGTATTTAAGCCCTCATGTTTGCATTGTTTATTTGTCGAGTATTGTATGTGATGGTATGTGTTTGTCAAGTCAAGTCAAGTCAAGTCAAGTCAAGTCAAGTCAAGTCAAGTCAAGTCAAGTCAAGTCAAGTCCATGTTTTGTTTTGTAGTCAGGGTTATTGGAGTTCACGTTCTGTATTTAAACTGCACTTGGGTTCTTCATCTTCACGTCCTCGTCATCATTGTCAGCAGTTCCAGCATACGTTACAGAATACTCGACCACCCATGGACCCAGCAGTTTTACTTCTGCGCTTACGTCAGGGGAATCGTCCTCTGGAGGACTATGTTGAGGACTTCTGCGGTCTAGCCAGCCAGGTAGACTTCAATGAGGTTGCCCTCAAGGGTTGTTTTAGATTTGGACTAAATGAGTCCATTTCTTTTTTTGATGCCTGGCGATCGCAGTTCCCTCAGCCTGGCTCAATATATCGACCTCACCCTTCGATTTATCGGTTCCCCGTTCACTGTGGGGGAGGCGGATCCCGAGCCAGAGTTCCACGACATGGCCGCCGCCGAGCCAGAGTTCCACGACATGGCCGCCGCCGAGCCAGAGTTCCACGACATGGCCGCCGCCTCAGCCTGCTCCATGCCCCGTCACAGCGACGCCTCAGCCTGCTCCATGCCCCGTCACAGCGACGCCTCAGCCTGCTCCATGCCCCGTCACAGCGACGCCTCAGCCTGCTCCATGCCATGTCACAGCCACACCTGAGCAGTGGGACCTGGAGATGGTTCCCACCCTTATACCCACCTTTAGTTCTCCTGAGCAGGCAAGGGGAACTTTCGGCCCTCCAATCCCGCCTGGACCCTCTGAGCCCTGGACTTCGCTTTGGCCTGTCGGTCCCTCGACATTGCCTCAGCTCGGCGTTCCCTCGGCTCCACTACGGCCCTTCAGCCTGTCGGCTGTGCCGGAGTCCCTCGTCCCTCTGGCTCCTCCTTGGTCTGTCGGTCACCTGGCTCCGCTTTGGCTCTCCGAGCCTCTAGCATCGCCTTGGTCCTCCCTGCCATCGGCTCCACCCTGGCCCTTCGAGTCTTCGGCTACTCTCCGGGCACCACGTTCCAAGGCTCCGCCCCTCGAGCCTCTCACGGCTCCACCTTCCATGGCTCCGCCCCTCGAGCCTCTCATGGCTTCACCTCCCACGGACTTTGCCCTGGTCCCATGCTCCTCGCCCTTTCTCGCCACGCCACGCCCCATGCCTCAAGACACCGCCCCCCCCCCCCCCGCTCCGTACAGAACTTTGAATTATGTCATGTATTACGTGTTTTGTTTATGTGTTGGGGTGTCAGGAGCCACCCCTTAGTGGGGGGGATATGTCAGGTGTATTCTGTTGATTCATGTCTTTTATTTTGAAATTCTAGTTCCTGTTTCATGTCATGTGTTCCTGTTTCCCTAGTCATGTGATTTCTGTTTTCCCTCCATGTTCATGTGTCATGTTTTCATTGGTTTATTGTTTAATTATCTTGTTATCAGTTCTGTTTGTTCTCCCATGTCTTGTATTTAAGCCCTCATGTTTGCATTGTCTATTTGTCGAGTATTGTATGTGTTTGTCAAGTCCATGTTCATGTTTTGTTTTGTTTTGTAGTCAGGGTTATTGGAGTTCACATTATGTAAATAAACTGCACTTGGGTTCTTCATCTTCACGTCCTCGTCATCATTGTCAGCAGTTCCAACATAAGTTACACGTGTGTGTGTGTGTGTGTTATATTATTTAGAGCATTTTTTGGTAGGTCTCAGGAGATTATACTGCAGTAAGATCACATCATATTAGCTTGTAATGTAAAAGAATGAGATACGTATACAGTTATGCTCAAAAGTTTGCATACCCTGTCAGAAATTGTGAAATTTTGGCATTAATTTTGAAAATATGACTGATCATGCAAAAAAAAAAAAAAAATATTTAAGGATGGTTATCATATGAAGCCATTTATTATCACATAGTTGTTTGGCTCCTTTTTAAATCATAATGATAACAGAAATCACCCAAATTGCCCTGATCAAAAGTTTACATACCCTTGAATGTTTGGCCTTGTTGCAGACACACAAGGTGACACACACAGGTTTAAATGGCAATTAAAGGTTAATTTCCCACACCTGTGGCTTTTTAAATTGCAATTAGTGTCAGTGTATAAATAGTCAATGAGTTTGTTAGCTCTAACATGGATGCACTGAGCAGGCTAGATACTGAGCCATGGGGAGCAGAAAAGAACTGTCAAAAGACCTGCGTAACAAGGTAATGGAACTTTATAAAGTTGGAAAATGATATAAAAAGATATCCAAAGCCTTGAAAATGCCAGTCAGTACTGTTCAATCACTTATTAAGAAGTAGAAAATTCGGGGTTCCCTATCGATGTAGTGACACTAGGGGTCACTCCTGGGAGCCCGAGACACCTCTGGTCTTTGATAAAAGGCCAATGAAAATTGGCGAGTGGTATTTACATGCCACTCCCCCGGACATATGGGTATAAAAGGAGCTGGTATACAACCACTCATTCAGATTTTTTCTTCGGAGCCGAACGGTCATGCTCACTGAGCTGAATTCTCACGACTGTTCATTCACCTCTGCTGGATCTGACGGCGCATTTCAGCGGCTTCTCCCTCCTCTGCACTGCTGCACTGCAGAGACCACCCCTGGGTGCTTCGGCAGAAAAAAGGGAGTATATTTTCCTGAAAAAGTATATTTCTCTAAAAGTGCGGCACACACGGAACGTCTTTTTAAAGACGCGTCTTTTTAAAGGTGCCTTTCCGATTGTGTGTTATTCCTGGTTGCGGTCGTTACCTCTCAACTTCAGACGGTCACAATCGCTGTCTTTCGTGTCTGGGCGCGACCCACACAGAGGCAGCGTTCGTGGATGGTTCATGTTCTCACTGCAAGAACATGACCATGGCAAGGTTGCAGTCACGACTTGCTACCTATGGGTTTGAGGCCAGCGTGGCTAGCACTGTGGGCGATTTGGGGACCCCAATGGGACCGCCTCCGCCGGGTATCCCCCCGTGGACCTCCCATGCCCCAGCACTCTCGTCTGCCCCAGTCGGGCTTCCGGATGAGTCCACCGGCTCGTCTCACAGTGAGTTCGACCTCTTGTTCGGAGCCTGTGAAGCTGATGAACTCTCGAGCGCAGCATCAGAGAGCAGGCTTGTCCAGTCGGATGCAGAAGCCTCAGCTGGGCTCCCCCCTTCGGGGACGATTGCCCAGTCACAGGCTGATGCAGAGATGACGGACATGCTTTCCTGGGCGGCCGCGAGCGTCGGGCTAGAGTGGAACCCTCCACTCTCCCCTGAACCCTCGCGGCTCGATGATTGGTTCCTGGGCTCACAGCGCCACTCAAAGCAGCTGTGCCCCACTCCAGTGCCTTTCTTCCCAGAAGTGCACGAGGAGCTGACAAAATTGTGGGAGGCACCTTTTACTGCCCCGGTCCTGATTTCTCAGTTCCCCCGCCCTCACTACCCTCGATGGCGGGGCGGCCAGGGGCTATGCGGCGATCCCCCCGGTGGACAAGGCGCTCGCAGTGCACCTATGCCCGCAGAGCGCTGCCACCTGGCACAGATGCCCAAAGCTCCTGTAGGTTCACGTCATCCCTGACGGCCAAAGCCTATAGCGCTGCTGGACAAACCGCCTCTGCCCTGCACGCCATGGCTCTCCTGCAGGTCCACCAAGCCAAGGCACTAAAAGAACTGCACGAGGGTAGTTCCACCCCAGATTTGATGCAGGAACTGCGCTCGGCGACCGACCTCACTCCCGAGCGACGAAGGTCACGGCGCGGTCTCTCGGGCAGACAATGTCCACATTAGTGGTCCAGGAGCGCCACCTTTGGCTCAACCTGGTCGAGATGGGTGAGGCTGACAAGACACAGTTCCTTGCTGTCCCCATCTCCCAGGCTGGCCTATTCGGCGACACTGTCAAGGATGCAGCAGACGGAGGCTATCTGGCATATCCTGCCCCGGGGCGGCTCAAGATCCTGCACCCCGTCTGCTCATCGCCAAGCGCATCCCGCAGCCCGCCCCTTCAGCCCGGCCCCTGTGTGGAGCTCACCGCAGGAAGCAGATGCCACCCGTCTCACGGCCGGCCAACAAGAACCCATGAAAGGCTTCAAAGCACCCCTGAGATGGGTGAGCCAGGGTTGACGAAACCCACTGCCTTGGAGCTGGTAAGAAGACCACTCCATCCCCCAGCGGAGGGCCAGGTGGAAAATCTTTTGTTGCCTTTTCATTTGATTTTGCCGCATGCCCAAGTGGCTGCGGTACCCAACAGTTCAGCAAAAGAGCGGTTTCATCCTTCCCTAGGTCACATACCCGTCATCATGACCACCGTCCACCTTTTTTCCCTTGCAGGATTGGCGCTCCAGCGGCGGTCTCCCCGCCCCTGCGTGCCCAGCTGTGGCACACATCTGCCCCTGATATGACAGTCTCCACGGGTTGCGAGGACAGGCCTCTTCCTCCCCCGTCCCAGGCTGTTCTGGGGGTGGTCACAAGGAGCCAGGTAAGTGCTTTGATGTCCCTAGACTCAGCACAGCCACGAAAGGGTGTGGCACCTTGAGCTCTGCCCCACCACGAGGCCCCACCTGCCTGTATGTCTGACGATGTTGTCCCTTTGGTCCCCCTTGTGCGGAACTTGGATACGTGGCTTGTGCTTTCCAATCCGTAGTGATGGCTGGTCCGGACCGTCCGACTTGGCCACGCGATTCAGTTCGCCAGGCGTCCGCCCACTTTCAGCAGTATACACTTCACCTTGGTTCAGGACGAAAACGCTGCTACCTTGTGCCGCCACCCTCCTACGGAAGGGTGCAATAGAACCTGTTCCTCCGGCTGAGATGAACAAGGGGTTTTACAGTCCCTACTTCATCATACCAAAAAAAGGCGGTGGGTTGCGGCCAATCTTGGACCTGTGAGTACTGAACCGGGCTTTACACAGACTACCGTTCAAGATGCTGATGCAAAAACGCATTCTGGCGAGCGTCCAGCATCAAGATTGGTTCGTGGCGATAGACCTGAAATACGCGTATTTTCACGTCTCGATTCTACCTCGACACAGACCCTTCCTGCGATTTGCATTCGAGGGTCAGGTGTATCAGTACAAGGTCCTCACTTTCGGCCTGTCCTTGTCCCCTCGCGTCTTCACGAAGGTCGCAGAGGCAGCTCTTGCCCCATCAAGGGAAGTGGGCATTCGCATTCTCAACTATCTTGACGATTGGCTAATCCTAACTTACTCTCGGGACATGTTGTGTGCACACAGGGACTTGGTGCTCTCGCACCTCAGCTGAAAAGAGCAAGCTCCTCCCGGTTCAGAGCATCTCTTTTCTCAGTTTGGAGTTGGACTCAGTCTCATTGATAGCACGCCTCACAAACGAGCGTGCACAATCGGCGCCGACCTGTTTGAAGGTGTTCAAAAAGAACCCCGCTCGGGTTGATGCATATGAGACCACTTCAGCACTGGCTTCAGACTCGAGTCCCAAGATGGTCATGGCACCGCGTGACACATCGCGTGGCCATTACACCGGTCTGTCACCTCTCTTCAATCCTTGGACCGACCTCTCATTTCTACGGGCAGGTGTTCCCCTAGAGCAGGTCTCCAGGCACGTCATGGTCACGACAGATGCCTCCAAAACGGGCTGGGGCGCTGTTTGCAATGGACAAGCAGCCGCCGGCTTATGGACAGGCCTGCGGCTGCATTGGCACATCAACTGCCTCGAGTTGTTGGCAATTCTGCTCGCCCTGCGGAGGTTCCGGCCATTGATCCAGGGCAAGCACGTGTTAGTCCGGACAGACAACATAGCAATGGTAGCATATGTCAACCGCCAAGGCAGTCTACGCTCTCGTTGTATATCACAACTCACCCGCCGTCTCCTCCTCTGGAGTCAGCAGCACTTCAAGTCGCTGCGAGCCACTCACATCCCGGGCGACCTCAACACTGCAGCGGACACGCTGTTACGGCAGGTTACCCTCAGGGGAGAGAGACTCCACCCTCAGGTGGTCAAGCTGATTTGGAGTCGATTCAGACAGGCACAGATAGACCTGTTCGCCTCCCAAGAATCCTCCCTCTGCCCGCTCTGGTACGCCCTGACCGAGGCACCTCTCGGCATAGATGCGCTGGCACACAGCTGGCCTCCTGGCCAATGCAAATATGCGTTTCCCCCAGTGAGCCTACTTGCACAGACTCTGTGCATGGTCAGGGAGGACGAGGAGCAGGTCGTCCTGGTAGCACCCTACTGGCCCACCCAGATGTGGTTCTCAGACCTCACGCTCCTCGCAACAGCCCCCCCCCCCCCCCGGCGAATTCCCCTGACGAAGGACCTTCTTTCTCAGGGATGGGGCACCATCTGGCACCCGCGACCAGACCTCTGGAATCTCCATGTCTGGCCCTGGAAGGGACACAGAAGACCTAAGCGGTCTACCACCCAGGGTAGTAGACACGATCACTCAGGCTAGGGCCCCCTCTACAAGGCGCCTGTATGCCTTTAAGTGGCTTCTGTTCACTAAGTGGTGTTCTTCCCGACGGGAAGACCCCCAGAGATGTGCAGTCGGATCTGTGCTTTCCTTCCTGCAAAAGAGGTTGAAGGGTGGCTGTCCCCTTCCACCTTGAAGGTGTACGTTGCTGCTATAGCAGCACACCACGACACAGTGGACAGTAAGTCCTTAGGGAAGCACGACCTGATCATCAGGTTCCTGAGAGGCGCCAGGAGGCTGAACCCCTCCAGACCACGCCTCGTTCCCTCATGGGACCTCTCTGTAGTTCTTCAGGGTCTACAGAGAGCCCCCTTTGAGCCTTTGCAGTCAGCTGAACTTAAGGCACTCTCCTTGAAGACTGCCCTCCTGACTGTGCTCACTTCCATCAAGAGGGTAGGAGACCTCTAAGCATTCTCTGTCAGCGAAACATGCCTGGAGTTCTGTCCGGGCTTCTCTCACGTGATCTTGAGACCCCGACCGGGCTATGTGCCCAAGGTTCCCACGACCCCTTTTAGGGACCAGGTGGTGAACCTGCGAGCGCTGCCCCAGGAGGAGGCAGACCCAGCCCTGTCGTTGCTGTGTCCGGTTTACGCATCTATTTGGATCACTCACAGAGCTTTAGGGTCTCTGAGCAGCTCTTTGTCTGCTTTGGTGCACAGCGGAAAGGAAGCGCTGTCTCCAAGCAGAGGATCGCCCACTGGCTCATTGACACCATAGCTATGGCATGTCAAGCACAGGACATTCCGCCTCTAGTAGAGCTACGAGCCCATTCTACCAGGGGTGTAGCGGCCTCCTGGGCCCTGGCCTCGTGTCTCTAATGTCTCTAACATACATTTGCAGAACAGCGGGCTGGGCAACACCCAACAACTTTTCAAGGTTCTACAACCTCTGGGTGGAACCGGTTTTGTCCCATGTAGTGGCACACAATACAAGCAGATAAGCCCGGGATAGCCATCCGGGTATATCGCTTGCATATAGTGCCTTTCACCACCTCTGAGCTGAAGACATGCGCCATTAATTCCCAGTAGTGTTCATAAACTATGTTCCCTGGTTGACTTCCTCCGAGCCCTGTGGCAGTCAAGTTTTCGGAGAGATTCGCTAACTATGAGCCCTGATCTGGAGTAGGTGCTCCGCATGTGGCGGTTCCCTGTCAGGTAACCCCATGTGATGTATATCTTCTGCTAATTCGTTTCCCTGTTGACAAACTGCATCTTCCTTGGGCAGAGCCCCCTCTGCCACAGTCTCCATATTTGTAGTAACTCCTCCCCCGTTGGGTAGGATCTACCATGAGACTTCTTCACATGGTCGGCAAGACCATGTGACGTATTTTCCACTTAAATATACCCCCCTCTCTTTGGGCGAGATGTGGTCACCGCGGTGTCCTCCCCTTGGGAGGGACACCCCCCGACTAGACCTGGCGGCCCAGTCGGATAATCCCCCTTGTCTTTTGGGTAGTCGACTTGTCCCCAAAGGGCTGTTCGACACTCATAACTATGTTGGGGGAGGTTACGTGTCGGCCTGGTGCGCTGGCTACGAGGCACACAGTTGTCTGCCCATCACACACCGCCAGTTCACGTAACACAGTTCAGCCAGTTGCGGCATTTTGTATAGGGACCCTTAGTGTCACTACATTGACACAACATCGAGTGAGTGACAGATAGGGAACGTCCTGGTTACTTGCGTGACCTCCATTCCCTGATGGAGGGAATGAGACGTTGTGTCCCTCCTGCCACAATACTGAACTACCCGCTGAAATGGCCGGACCTTGTCTCGGCTCCTCAGCATAAAACCTGAATGAGTGTTTGCATACCAGCTCCTTTTATATCCGTATGTCCGGGGGAGTGGCATGTAAATACCACTCGCCAATTTTCATTGGCCTTTTATCAAAGATCAGAGGTGTCTCGGGCTCCCAAGAGTGACCCCTAGTCTCACTACATCGACACAATGTCTTGTTCCCTCCATCATGGAACGGAGGTTACGCAAGTAACCAGGACGATCTCTTGATACCAAGCCAAGGTCAGGTAGACCAAGAAAGTTTTCAGCCACAACTGCCAGAAGAATTGTTCGGGATACAAAGAAAACCCACAGGTAACCTCAGGAGAAATACAGGCTGCTCTGGAAAAAGATGGTGTGGTTGTTTCAAGGAGCACAATACCACGATACTTGCACAAAAATGAGCTGCATGGTCGAGTTGCCAGAAAGAAGCCTTTACTGCACCAATGCTACCAAAAAGCTGGTTACAATATGCCCGACAACACCTTGTCACACCTCACAGCTTCTGGCACACTGTAATTTGGAGTGACAAGACCAAAATAGATCTTTATGGTCACAACCATAAGCACTATGTTTGGAGAGGGGTCAACAAGGCCTATAGTGAAAAGAATACCATCCCCAATGTGAAGCATGGTGGTGGCTCACTGATGTTTTGGGGGTGTGTGAGCTCTAAAGGCACGGGGAATCTTGTGAAAATGTATTGCAAGATTAAAGCAGCATGTTATCAGAAATACTGGCAGACAATTTGCATTCTGATGCACAAAAGCTGCACTTGGGACGCTCTTAGACTTTCCAGCACGACAATGACTCTAAGCACAAGGCCAAGTTGACCCTCCAGTGGTTACAGCAGAAAAAGGTGAAGGTTCTGGATTGGCCATCACAGTCTCCTCACCTTAATATCATTGAGCCACTCTGGGGAGATCTCAAACGTGCGGTTCATGCAAGATGAACAAAGACTTTGCATGACCTGGAGGCATTTTGCCAAGATGAATGGGCAGCTATACCACCTGCAAGAATTTGGGGCCTCATAGGCAACTATTACAAGAGACTGCACGCTGTCATTGATGCTGAAGGGGGCAATACACAGTATTGAGAACTAAAGGTATGCAGACTTTTGAACAGGGGTCATTTCATTTTTTTCTTTGTTGCCATGTTTTGTTTTATGACTGTGCCATTCTGGTATAACCTACAGTTGAATATGAATCCCATAAGAAATTAAATAAATGTGTTTTGCCTGCTCACTCATGTTTTCTTTAAAAATGGTACATATATTACCAATTCTCCAAGGGTATGCAAACTTTTGAGCACAAATGTAAATATCAGTTCCCACTTTAAATATATCTTATAAAAAATATTTCTCTATATATTAAAAGCTTTATGTTTTTTTTTATTGTGGTGGACAGGATTGGTATGCAATGATGATTGAGAGATATACCTGAAAAGCCTGTTATATCATATTTGATACTCATATTTCAATGTAATTTTTCTATAAAATGATGTAAAAAAAAAAAAAATGTAACAATGCACAAGATTTTTTTTCAATTCAGCAAATACTTATTTTGAAATATCAGTAACAATATAAACATTATTGTTACTTTTACTTTTTCAAAATGAGCACAGATATTACAGCAAAAGTACATATGCATCACAGTACAAAGGTGGCCATATTGGAAATTATATTATAAGGTCTTATACTTCCAGAAGAGCACATAAACTTTTTCCAGGAGGCAGTAGACATCTAGTAAATTGCATACAACATGTTTTTCATCGAAAGTAATACAATCATGTATCAAATATGATAAGATGGCTTTATAGAGTTAATAGACTGCATTTATGGATAATAAGGCCATTCTGATGCTCAACACCATTGGTCTTTCTTAAAACTGAGGACCTACAGTGTAGGACCTACATTATGAAAGGCTTTATGGAATTGTGGCTTTCAGCAGATGTCTATATTACATGCCATTAGATATGATGTAGAACTGACTGCCTGTTTGAATATACACAGAGCAAAGGTGATTACTTAATTTTTCTCATAGGCTTGATAAAAAATGGCATACACCTTATCTTCCACTCTGTGGACCAGTGCTGAAACATGGGTTGTCAGGTTTTAGACTGACATAACTCACAATGAACTCTCTATCTGGTTATTGGAAATGAGGGAGCTTGGTAATGGCTTGACTCTACAGGTTACGTTTATATATTGCAGACAGCATGTGCACCACCAGGAACATGTGCCATTATTCTGGTGCAGTCAAGCAGCTGTGAGATGTTCCTGTGACCACCATTTTTTATTGCAGGGGTGGTACAATGTGTGTCAGTATGCATGAGATAGGGGCAGGTGAGTGTGGCCACAGTGCTAGTGTAATCAATGTGAGGATGTGGGTGACAGCCCAGAGGTCAGCTTCCATTATTTTAGGTTATTGCCGTGAAAGTTTTGGGCGAGTGGCTCATTTGTCAGTACGTCTCGCTCATACCCACCCCACTCAACTGCTCTTTCACACTTCATAGGGATTAATATCTGTACTTGTCTTTGGGTGCTTGTTTCCACTTTTCTTGTAAAGCCTGTTTCATGTTCCTCCTTCATTTGTCATCTATTCATTAATTATTTTTCCATATTGTTGTCAAATTACATATGGGTGTTATTTTGTCATGAAAATCACTGAATAGTATTCAGTCTGAACAATTTTCAAAATAGATCCGTTACCACGTATTTTACATTAAATATTATCACTTCAGTGCCAACGAACTCATGGAATATTTACTCTGTAACAAAAAAAATATTATTTACGATAGAATGGATTCATTTTGTATTACTATGAGTCTTTGGCTGTGTGCACTCTATGTATTACACAACCACCATAAAAGGGAAGTAAGAATCATCTCATATTTTTAAACCTTTTCTACAGTCTTCCGTTTGGGAGTCGCACATCCTAATTTCCTCTGGCATATTTTTTTTTACACAGTGAAACAGTAAAGTTGATAAAAAGGAAACAGGCTCATCAGGAGCAGATGAGAGAGGGTAGAGATGATGCCCCTGCAACAGCCACTATTCTGCTGGAGACATAGTCACTTTAGTCTAGACTTGATTGCCAAAGTGGATAATACTGTGCTCTTCAACAGACATTCAGGCGCTGAACAGCGGGGCAACGGGTCATTCTCTGGCTTTATGAAGAGTGCCTCATGGTTTTTTATACAGTTATAACACTCCTCTGAGGTCATAAATCAAAGAGAGGAACATAGAGAAAATCTGAAAGGGAAAATTGATCCTTTTCAAGGTATACAAGCAAACTGTAAAATAGTTATCACTTGTTATGACAGCCCTGGATTGGTGGAATATTTTAGGGAGCCTATGAGACAACTGTGTTAAATGAGCTGAACCTGAACTGATGCAAACATTAATGGAATAAATCAACCAACAATTAAAATACTTACATCATACAACTTTCCAAACTTCTATGATTTTCTTTCTTCCACAGAGCATACAAGAAGATTTTATGATGTTTTAAGATTTTCTGATTTTCATGTACCAAGTTTGAATATGCACAAGACAGAACGATATTTATATATACATTAATACACATTAATATTGGAGCTGTGGCACAGAGGTAGCGCATATGCTTACAACATTTAAGAGCCATGGTGCTCCTGGGGATGCATGTTTGAGTCTGGTCTGCATAATGCCCTCCCCTATCTCTCCCAATACTTTACTACTTCTTCTCTACCATTTTATGTAAAAAACAACAACAACAACAACAAAAATTTCAGTCAGGGTAACTTCCGTCAAATGAATACCTTTATTGACTTATAAGCAATTGAAGCAATGTGTTGGTGTCAGACAGAGCAGGGAGAGCAGTGAATCAAACTACCAAACTTCCCGGGGTTAACAGAACAGATCCATCAGAATTATATTACAACATGGTACATTTGTTTGCACATTTTTTGACAGTGCAACATGGTACAATTTTTCACTTGCATAATTACACTTGATAGAACTTCACATATTTAACAAGTTGGTAAATCAAGAACAACGGACAGTGACAGACTGAAGATAGAATTATAATAGATTGCTAGTCTGGGATTCCTAAAATCACAGATTAAGAGATGTTAAGAAAACTAAAGGCAATGAGCCATAAGACACCTGTCCAACCCGCAAACTAATGCGATTCTTGATTAAAACATTTAGAATACACAGATGTCATCTGACAAGTCTCAAAACAGAGATTGAAATAAGTGTTTGTTTTTCATATAATGATTGTGTGAATTGTGAAGGCCAACTAGACAAAAATGTATTCCCTTTGTGCCCTTATTGAGATGCTCCATTTAATCTGTGCCTGTTTTCACAGATGAGTGCACTGATTGTTTGGGAAACTGTGATGCTGAGACATGGGCGAGACCTGTAAAATATATTGTGCTGGTTTTACTAAAAAAATTTAGATCAGAAAATTGCATCAGCTTTTTGAGTGTTTTGAACTTAAATTTTTGTTTGACATATTAGACTACATGTAATACCAACTCAAATTTATCAATTTACAGGCCTTTTTTTAAGTTATAAAGGTAATATTTATCTTGTAGGGAACAACCATTATCAAGTAACATTTACTTATTTTTTTCTGACAGGCTACACAGATTTTTAATTTAGTTACGCTTGATTTTTCAAATGCATTTAATTTATATTCCAAGTTTCCAAATATAGCCTATTTATTATAAAAAGTGTAGTCAACAAGTGTTTAAAAAGAAATTCCAAATATTTATTCATATTACAATGTTACAAATTCATTAAACATTTCAACAGCAATACATTTGTAAATGTATCCAAAAAAAATAAAAATAAAAATAAAATACAAATACAAAAATAATACAAAACCACAAAAACACACTGACTTATATAGACTAAAACACAAATGGAAGTACAAAGAAACAGGTTTGGTATCAAAATATGTACAAGACAGGAACAGTACCTGTTATTTCACCATGAACTACAGTTACATTTGGTCTTAATGTTAAACACCAAATAAAGTTTAGAAAATGGTACCTGTGAAGTTTACAATGTTGCAGCAACATCGCATACAAATTTAAAAACAAAAAATGACTGTAGCAAAGACAGATGCATCTTGCAAACTTCAAAATTAAGCAGAATGTGCAAACATTGTTGGCTTATTTAATTGGCAATTTTTACATAAAATATAAAAAATTAAAAAAAAACATTCGGAACTAATATGCCACACTAAAACACATTAAAACATGACTACAAGGATACACATTAAGACTGTGAACACAAATGAATTATATATATATATATATATATATATATACAGTACTGTGCAAAAGTTTCACAAAAACATTTGTCTTAAGATGGTTATTTATATCTTCAACTTTAGTGTGTCAATAGGAAATATAAATGTTAGAATCACAAACATTACTTTTGCAAATAGAAAAGATTAGAATAGAACAGGGCGATCTACAAGAGATGGCACTGCCCCCACAGAGCCCCCCACTGAAACTTTTGCACACTCTGCCTCGTCCTTTCGATGCCAAAGGGCCGCTATAGTAAATGTGCTATCTAATTTGATTCTTACCTTTTTATCCTGTTGATTTGACTCCTCTGTGAGGAGAACTTTGAAGTAACCGAGCGTTCGTATCGGGTTCACCTAAACTAAGAAACACAGACAAGTTAAAGTTTGAACAGAACTTCTCCTGCATTTATTTGATGCAGAACATTGCAACTCTCGACTGAACTGCCCGCCTGCCACATATCTGGCGCACATGCATTTACAACCCGCCTAAAGCAAGCCCCGATGGAAAAACACACACACACACAAACTTGTTTTTATATCATTGTAGAGACTCTCCATAGACTTCCATGCATTTTATGGATTTTATACAGATCTAACGATAATTTCTATCCCCTAACCCTAACCCTACCCCTAACCCTCACAGAAACCTTTTTGCATTTTTACATAAAAAAAAACAAAAAC
Source organism: Myxocyprinus asiaticus (assembly GCF_019703515.2). Lineage (NCBI taxonomy): Eukaryota > Metazoa > Chordata > Actinopteri > Cypriniformes > Catostomidae > Myxocyprinus > Myxocyprinus asiaticus. Next base: position 46,518,795 of record NC_059345.1, read on the forward strand.
AAAAACAAAACAAAACAAAAAAAACATAGTTTAGTATGTTTAATAAGCAATTTCCCTCGTGGGGACCGCTGGCTGGGCCCAACAACGTAGGTGATCTCAGGTTTTACTATCCTACAATGCAGTATAAACATGTACACACACACACACACACACACACACACACACACACACACACACACACACACACACACACACACACACACACTGTGCACAATCACTTAGCGTTACAACAATACACTCCATCAAAAGTATTTTACAGTACTAAGAGCAGCTTCATATGTTAAAACTTTAAAATTACTTTAAAATCGCAAGTATCTCTCGGCATAGTCTGCTGTAGAGACGTGTGTCCTGCCGTTTAAACCAAATTGCATCATTCAAATTCAACAATCAAGTCTTTTAAGTATATGTAACTTAAACACTATATTGAAAATCCACACGCCTATAAAGCCTTGTAGAGATTACTCAAGATAATACATACAATATTTAACCATAAGAATTATGTGTTTGCAACTAATGATATTAAGTTGGTTATTTAAAATATCAAAGTAAATTAACAAACTAATTTGGTGAAAATATTCTCTTTTTGTTTTTTGTTTTTTGTTTTTTTGGTACAATTACAACCCCACTGATTAATTTTTCCCAGTGTAAAAGCTTAACAAAAATTACCTTCAACACCTCTCATCCCATCTCATTTTCCATTCATAATGAGTCCTTATCTCCCCTCATCTAAATTAAACTTGCAAGAGGAGAGGGATAGGCTCTAAAGTTGGCCTGGTATGGCTAACATCCACTGACACAAATATTGCTGTGCAATCAACATACAGTTAGATATTTGTGCTTCAACTCTTAAAAGAATAGCTAATGCAAAAACAAACAAAGAAAAGGAAAAACTAAACATGCTGTCATCATTTACTCACCATTATGTTGTTACAACTTACAGACCCCTTTAGCGTTCTTTCTTCTGTGGAACACAAAATGAGATGTTGGGCAGAATGACAGCCTTAGTCACCATTCACTTTCATTGTATGGAAAAAAATATTAAATGAAAGCGAAGGGTGACTGAGGCTATCATGCTGCCTAATTTCCCTTTTTGTGTTCCAAAAAGATGAAGATAGAAAGTTGAAGATAGAAAGTCATACTGGTTGGCACAACATGAGGGTGAGTAAAAATTACAGTATTTTCATTTTTGGGTGAACAATTACTTTAAGCTGCAAGATGCAAAGTTGGCGTGGACCGAAAGAGAAAAAGCAGATAGCATCTGTAATGATTCAGTGTTAAGGGCTGAAAATGGTTCTGATTTGTCAGTGGAGAAGATCTTTTGGGATTCCTAGTGCTTTGGGAGGAGTTCTCTTCTTCAAAAAGAAGCACATATGAGAGTATGAGTAGCCTAAACAAACACAATCTGCAATTAAATGAGTGAACTCGCAGTGCTCGTGTTTTTTTCTTCACTCACCTGGCTTTCGTGGTCTCCTGGTTCACCTTATATCCAGGGCATTTTCGCTGAATCCGCTTTATTAATCATTTAGTTTTTTCAACTGTTGAGTTTTGCTTGGATAGCCTTAATCCAAATGCAAAAATGCTGTACAGCACAATGAAGAGAACAACATGATAAGTAGCATAATCATAGAGTTGGTAACGGCTCTTGTGAGGTGGTGTGCACTCTTATTGTGCTATGGGATTAAACAGAAAGTGTTATGCAAAATGAAAACTATTTTGAAAATTCTTATCCCATTACTGCAGCTACCCACTTGGACTGATGGCTCAAGATACTTGATTAACCTTGAAATAAGTTTTGCATTAAAATTTCTAAATGAAATTAACGTTCACATAACATTTTTACATAACAGGCCTTTTACAGAGGTCTTACAGAGGGTTTAAGTTTGTGGAACAAAGAAGGGTTGTCTTTATTGGTCAGCTCTGTCATTACAAACCCTAGTTTGAGATTAAGCAGGCATGGGAGAGACGGTCTCTTTCAGCAATTTAGGCGCCATGGATTCATTTTTATGACTCTCTGATGGCTTTGTGGGGATCTCTCTGATTTGTGGAATGTGGTGTTGTGTTCAAATGGATAATCCTACAGGAGCAATACAATCTAGACACGACCGATGCCAGCTGCAGAAGAAAACCATCACCGCTTGCGCCTCGAACCAGGAAGGGAACACATGCAACTGAAAGACCTCGCCCCTTACCCAGATCAAACCCTTCTCTAAACCTGCCAATCAACCTTTATGTTAATTTGTATTTATTATATGTAGTATTAAAGGAACATATAGAGGAAGCAGGATGGGCACAAGAGTGGGACAAAATGTGGATTTGAACCTAGGTTGCTCGCGCATAAAAACATATTTACACCGACTTTACTCTCCATGCCAATGCAGCAACACAAATGGTGTAATTTATAGTAAATTTATATTGTTCAACCTATAACTATTGTGGTTGTTTCTCTTCCTTGTGTGACATTAATTATGCATCTGATTTGTCAAGAAATTGCCTTTATGCTGAATGTATTAATTGATCATCTGCATAAAGACACTTAAGACGTTGTGACGTTTACCTTTGCACTACAAATTCCCTTGGTGAAGTAGGTGTGGGCAGATGTGAAGCATGCGTGAAACACAGTGATGCAAATAGTGAAGCTATTAGTTTAACTAAATTTTTTAGTAGCTTGGTGGAAGCTTATCTAGTTTTAAATCAAGTAGCTTTTCAGTAGCAAAGTGTGGCAGCGGGGCCTGGTCGAGCGTCCGTCTGGAGAGAGAGAAAGCGGTAAGGGCGCTTGCACCTGAGCTAGATTATGTGTAACACCTGTCTCTAATTCCAGTGAGCATGGGGAGAGCGGCATATATGCAGCCACACCACCAGCAGAGAGGGTGAGAGAGTCTAGCACAAAGAAGGCCACGGTGCTCCTGAAGCTGAAGCTGTTACGTTTAACCTGTTATGTTTATGAAGCTGATGTGTTTAAGTGACTACATGTTTATGAAGCTGATGTGTTAAATGCCTACGTGCCTGTGAAGCTGATGAATTTGTGAAGTTGTAAAGCACTGAAGTGGCCTATTAAAAGTCCTACCTGAGCCAGGAAAAAACTTGATTCCCTGTGTTCTCCTTCCCGCCTGTTGTGAAGCTGTTCTACATAAAGCTTTATTTTTGACTAGGTAGCGGCGTAGCATTGACAAAAGCTAAACCGCTACATCATGCCTTCTAACGTCTTGGTTACTGATGTAACCTCTGTTCCCTGATGGAGGGATTGAGACGTTGTGTCGATGTAGTGACACTAGGGGTTCAATCTTGAGAGCCCCAATCACCTTTGCTTAAAATAGAAAAGGCCAATGACAACTGGCGAGTGGAATTTGAATGCCACTCTCCGCCCCCGGACATATGGGTATAAAAGGAGATGCTGTGCACCACTTATTCAGATTTATGCTGAGGAGCCGACAGAGAGTCCCGGCCATGTCAGCGGCTGGTTCAGTGCCACGGCAGGAGGGACACAACATCTCCTTCTCTCCATCAGGGAACAGAGGTTACATCAGTAACCAAGACATTCCCTGTCTGTTACTCACTCAACGTTGTGTCGATGTAGTGACACTAGGGGTTCCTATAGGAAACGTCGCAGGCGCTGAACTGTCACGAGGTACGGAAGAGTGGACACGGGCAAGCTGCTGCGTGCCTCGCAGTGAGCGCTCAACCACGTCGTGACCTTCCAGCGAGTTAGTTAAGGCGTCTCCCTAGTCACGTTAAGGGGGGGGGAGGCACTTACCCAAGTATGCTACAAGCAGTGCCTTTCCTGATTTGCTGTTAAGCAATTTCCCGCTGAGCACTTTCTAGAATAACACTGCGAAGTGCTCTTCCCTCTCCAGGAAGGAGAGCACTACGGAGACCACATCCTACCGGAGGGAGGTTAACATACCTCACATGGACTTACCAATGGGGAATTTCACATATGGAATGATACCACCGGAGGACCCTATCTTCAGAGAGGGTACGCAGCCACAGTGGCTGAGGCAGAGAAAGCTCTGGCGAGGGGAAACACAGGGTTCACCTAAAGGGAAGCCAAACAGTGGAAACTCATCATATGGGATTACTAAGGGGGAATCACCATGCATGGAGTACTGAGCCCGAGCACACGGGCTCACCTGAAAAGGGGCATACCACGAGTACTGGGCCTGGTGTCGTTACTCCTCTGCCGAGTTCGTAACTGAACAGTGCTTAAGAATTAAAGAGGTGTCCATATGGGGAACTGTTGTGGACAAAAAGGTGCACATTATCACTTTTGAAAAAAGGGGAAAGGCGTAATGCAAGCGGTACACCCAACTGGTCACCCGGTCTACCTGCTGTTACTGCGTAACACTCGGGTTGAAACCGGGTCTATGCATAGATTATAAAACCTCGCAAAGGTATTAGGTGTAGCCCAACCCGCAGCTCTGCATATGTCTGCTAGAGAGGCCCCCCTTGCCAGTGCCCAGGAGCACGCAACACCTCTATTGGAGTGCACCCGGACTCCCAAGGGGCACGGAAAGTCCTGAGATTGGTATGCAAGAGAAATGGCATCCACAATCCAATGGGATAGCCTCTGCTTGGAGACAGCTTTCCCCTTCTGCTGTCCTCCAAAACAGACAGAGAGCTGCTCCGAGCATCTACAGCTTTGCGTGCAGTCCAGATAGATTTGCAGGGCGCGAACTTGACACACGACAAGGCCGGGTCTTCTTCCTCTGAAGGGAGTGCTTGCAGGTTCACCACCTGGTCCCGAAAAGGAGTGGTGGGAACTTTGGGCACGTAACCGGGCCGGGGTATCAAGATCACATGTGAGTGTGCCAGCCTGAACTCCAGGCATTTGTTGGTAACAGAGAGCACCTCCAGGTCCCCCACCCTCTTGATGGAAGTGAGCGTCACCAAGAGGGCTGTCTTCAGAGACAAAGTGCTGAGCTCGGCCTGCTCCAAGGGCTCAAAGGGGCTTTCTGTAGGGCAGGTAGGACCACAGAGAGATCTCAAGGGGGAATAATCTAGGAGGATTCAACCTCCTCACGCCCTTGAGGAACCTGTTGATCAGGTTGCGCTGTCGTGAGGGCCTCCCGTGTTGTGGTAAGCTGCTATGGCAGCCACGTACACTTTCAGGGTAGAGGGAGACAGCCGTCTCTCCAGCCCTTCCTGAAGGAAAGACAGCACAGACTTGACGGCACAGCAGGGGAATGGATCTGGCGAGAAGCAGACGGGGTGCGGGACTTCGGAGGCCTGAAGGTGGCCGAGTCGTGCCGCGGCATGATGTGCTTAATCGCCTCGGACTGCTTCCTCACCGTCGAGAACTGATGGGCGAAATCCTCAATGGTGTCGCCAAAAAGCCCCCCTTGGGAGATGGGCGCATCGAGAAAGCTGACCTTTTTTTGGGTCAAGCATCTCTGCAAGGTTGAGCCACAGGTGCGGCTCTTAGACCACAAAAGTGGACATCGTCCGGCCCAGGTCGAGCGCCGTGACTTTCGTTGCCTGTAAGGCGAGGTCAGTTGCAGTATGCAGTTCCTGCATCAGCCCTGGGTCGGTTCTACCCTAGTGCAGATCTTTCAGCGCCTTGGCCTGGTGGACCTGCATGATTGCCATGGTGTGCAAAGCGGAAGCGGCTTGACCCGATAAAGGCCTTGTAAGCCTTCATCATTAATGAGGAAGAGAACTTACAGGCCTTGGAAGGGAGCCTTGGTCGGTCACGCCAAGTGGCTGCGCCCCACGGGCATAAATGCACTGCTACGGCACGCTCTACCTGTGGGAGCTCGACATATCCCTTAGCCGCTCTGCCGTCGAGGGTAGTTAGGATGGGTGAAGCATGTACGGGCAGAAAAAGTGCCTTCCACGACTTCGTTAGCTCCTCGTGCACTTCCATGAAGAAAGGCACTGGGGTGGGGCGCGGCTGTGAGTCATGCTCCGAGCCCAGAAACGCTCAAGGCAGGGTGGAGGGTTCCACTTCAGCTTGATGTTCACAGCCACCCGGGCAAGCACGGCTGCCATCTCAGCGTCCGCCTCATCCTGTGCTCTACCGCCCGTGGGCGGGAGCTCAGAAGATTCGTCCACTTCCGATAGCAGAAGCCCACCCTCCGATGCTGCGACTGAAAGCTCATCCTCGTCACGAGCCGTGAATGACACATTAAATCCGTCCTGAGGCGGACCACCTGTATCGCTCGTCAGCTCTTCCAGATAGAACGAGCGTGCTGGGGGATGGGAGGTCCACGGGGATTGAGCTGGCAAAAACGCTCCCATATCCACATCCAGATCACCCGCGGTGCTAGCCAACCCAGCCGGCTGAGCATCAGCCCAGGGCAGAGTGGGTAGGGGAGCAGCCATGGTGGCTGCTTGCTTCATGTATAAGGAAGCGAGCCACGACCGCAACGTTCTGATGGGCATGTTCTCACAATGAGAACATAACCCTTCCATGAAAGCTGCCTCGGCGTGCTGGCGCCCCAAGCACTCGAGACAGATTTCATGGCTGTCCGGAGGGGAGAGATAACGGCCACATCCAGTAGTGCAAACAGGGAAGGACATCTTTAAAAAGACACCCAGCATTTGTGCGAGCTCATTTAGAAGAAAATATACTCTTTTGAATGTACTTTTTTAGCACCCGCGGACACAGCCGCCGAAGCACCTTGGGGAAGTACAACACTCGACCGATTGTGACTGCTGATATGCGGCGTAAAATCCAGCAGCATGAGCGAAAGCTGAGAGGACGAACGCAATCATGCATTCGGCTCCGAAAAAAAAATCTGAATGAGTGGTGCACGCCATCTCCTTTTATATCCATATGTCCAGGGGCGGAGAGTGGCATGCAAATTCCACTCGCCAATTCTCATTGGCCTTTTCTATTTTAAGCAAAGGTGAGTGGGGCTCTCAAGATCGAACCCCTAGTGTCACTACATCGACACAACGTCGAGTGAGTGACAGACAGGGAACCAGTGTTTACTATCGCCAGTTTTGAATCAGAACTAAAGATGTCCGATTATGAATAAATCGCTCATATGAGTCGGTTCTTTACAACTAATTGGTCACATGTGATAGGAAAGTGGTCTGAATTGGTTCATGATTCAATCTGACTAACTCAGAAAGCTTAGCGTGCACTGCTGAATCATTTGTGTGCGTTCTCACTTGCCAACATGCTCACGGAATATTTTAAAACACTGAAAATAAGATAATGCTGATTGCAGTGGATCTACAATAAATGGAAACCTGCAAATGCGTCATATCGTTTGCAGTGATAAAGAAGGTCTTAAAAAGTTCAACGCGTTTCAACTTGAAAACGACTTCTGCAGGTAAATACATTTTCCAACCAAAAGATTATCAAAACACTTATTAGCCTACATGAAAACACATAAAAATACCATGGCATTACCATGTTTTTTGGATATGTACCATTACTTGGGAGCATCATGTTAATACAATTGTATATGAATATGGTAATCATATAGCAAAGTACCATTTCTACACCTTGAAGTAGAGGTCTGCACGGGCCTTAAAATGAAACCCGACCTGTACCAGAGACAGTGTGGCCCGACCCTACCCGGCCCGAAAGATACCGTCAGATTTTAAGCCCGAACGCGACCCGAACACGAATTTGCTTGCTATCTAATTTCTTCTAGCAAATACTGTTGCAATAGGCTATATTTTATGTAAGCATATAGGCAACATTCCTAACAGTACTGAAAGAGTAAACATACACAGTTTTAACAAGGCACGGCAGCCCCTTAGTACACTAGAGCAGAAGGGAAAAAAGCATTGCCTTACCGTTTATGTGCTGAAACTTCACCTTGTGCAGAATAATCTGGAATAATATGAATCAACGCAACAGTCCCCTCTATACAGCCTGAACTTGTTTAGAATGTTGAATCTTTGTGACAACTGCGCTGAAAACAATCTAGACAGAGCACAAAGAATGAAACAGAGCGCAGGTGTCTCAACACGCGCTTTTGACAAAAAGTTATTTTTAACTTGACATGGTGTTTAAAATATGCTGGTCCTGTGCGAGATGCTGAAGAAAAAGCGAGATGTGGTGCAAATGTCAAAGACATTCGTCCAGCATGTGTTTAAACAATGGGAAAACAGAACAGACGTGCGCAAAAACACATTCAGTGTGATCGGCCCCTAACTCCTTGTGTCATGTCTGTGAGTGACAACCCATGCGCAAAACAAGTTCGGTAAGCCTGTTTATTTTTTTCATTAATTACAAACCCGACCCGAACCTGAAGTCCTACATGAAAAAACTGACCAGAACCACGCCCGTGGCTATGGCGTAGTTTGCAAACGCACACTGGTATACAAGTCATCCCAAGCAGGGTTTGAACCTGTACCTTTCCGTGTTACAGCTTTGTGTACAATCCGCTGAACCATACTGCCTTGTGGTTAACGGCTACCATGCTGACAGTAAGCACAGCCAAACACAGCGGTTACCATGATCAACTTCATACTGAAGTAACTTTAAAACAAAGATGCAAATCAAAATTCAATTATCCCTGCAATCATTCAGTAAGCACAGTACAATGACTACAGTAAAAGAAAAATTAAACCAGATGACTTGCTTAAATGTGAATTCAAGCCCATGTCTTTTAGAGTTATAGGCCAGTGCTTAACACACTGTGCCACTCAGTTGATATTCTCAATGAGTTGCAAAGATACAATCTGAGTTTAGAGTCAGCGCACAAGTGTGTTTTTTTTTTTTTTTAACTATAGGGGTGATGTCTTCAAACAGCTCAAGAACCCTCAGGACTTGATGTCAATCCCAATTTTCATTCAAATCTGGCAAAACATTCAAAAGATAAAATTTTTATAATAATATTCCAAATGTCGGAGAGACAATATAGATGAGATCAAACACAACTGAAAGAAAGAACAGTCTGGATATGATGTTCATTGCAACTTCTAAATTGTTTTCAAATTACCCAGAGTGGGGCTTGAACAAGCACCCTTTCAATCTCCATGCCACATAGGTATGTTGTGCAGACTGCTGCACTATGAAGCACCAAGCTGTAGAAGTGCTAAAGAGATGTACCAAGCTGAGAGGCAAAAGGATTAAATGTAAAAATAATAATAATAATAATAATAAAAAAGAAACAATTAAAAAAAAAAAAAAAACAGTTAATAAATAAATTTAGAAATTTCTCTCTGCATTTTCTGAAAACTTAGAATAAGGATGCAATAATACACCAACATTTTAGCTAATATTGAATAAGCATTTTGACCAATTTGTGGTGCTGTATCCAAACTGCTCAGGTATCCTCAGGACATGATATTGATGAAGCATACCAATTTTCATTCAGATCTGACAATGCATTCAAAAGCTAAAACAAAAGTTGAAAATAATTCAAAATGGCAGAGAGGCAGTATGGCCGATATGGTAAAAATTGGTATTGTTGAAATCCTCATGACCCAAGGAATACAGAGACACCAACTTTTCATGATTTTAGGACAAACGGTTCAAAAGCTATGGGCAAAAACAAAAATTTTCACATTTATTGACCCATTGGTGGCACTGTCTCCAAACTCGGCATGTACCCTCAGATCATTGTCCTGATGAAGCTTACCAAGTTTCGGTTCAATAGTACAAAGCGTTGCCGAGATTTAGCCTTAAATTCTATTTTGCATCGACCTCATTAACTTCACGATGCTGTAACTTTTCAACAATTGCAAAAATCAAAATGAAGTGAAGTAATACCTGTGCAGCTCGTTCTGGAGATTATTTTGAAACGTTTAGGAAAATCAGACCAAGTTTAAAGGATGTGAAAGGCTTAAACTGTAAACATCCTAATCCAAGATGGCAGAGTTTTAGTGTAAGGGTCCATTGGAATCATCAGGATGAGAGTAATCAGAACAATAATTATGGACTATGACAAACTATTCAAAAGATATGCCCAAAAGAAAAGTACATTTTTGACATGGTGGTGGCGCTATAGAGTATGTCCTAGATTCTCCAAATTTGGTATAGGGGCTATTCATGACCACCGCTATCAGTGTGCCAAAATTAATCATTTTCCTACGTATTGTTCTATGGGCTGCCATAGACTCCCAGCCAGAATAATAATAATACTAATAATAGAGAAAACTAACAGATGCAGTAGGGGCTACAGCCTCTTCGAGGCTTGGCCCCTAATGAATATGGTAATTATATATCAAATTATATATATTTTTAATCAAATTATCAAATTTATACTGTGGGAGAGTGAAGTTATAAAGAAACTCACCGATATTTTTTTTTTTTTTTCTCATCTACTGTTAAATTCAAGGTAGCTATATATGAAGGACACAGAGATCACTGCCAAAACAAGCAACTTCTTATTAATCAATGCTGCAAATTTGTGTGTCAAAGTTCAGCAAACTTGAACCCCATGCACAATTCCTTTAGGGAAATCCTTTGATTCCCATTCCTACTTTGAAATATAATACAATGTGAGATGCTCTAAGGAGACAGTGTGTAACTCAGCACCAGATTGGGTGAGTTTGACAGACTTGATAAAAACTAACTGGGGATTTTCTATTTAAGACATACGTATAGTCACAGGGTTGGGAGGGTTACTTTTTAAATGTATTCCACAACAGATTACAGAATACATGCTGTAAAATGTAATTTGTAAAGTATTTCGTTAGATTACTGTCATGTGTATTTTGTTGATTCATGTCTTTTATTTTGAAATGTTTAGTTCCTGTTTCCCTTGTCATGTGATTTCTGTTTTCCCTCCATGTTCATGTGTCATGTTTTCATTGGTTTATTGTTTAATTATCTTGTTATCAGTTCTGTTTGTTCATTGGTTTATGTTCCCCCATGTCCATGTATTTAAGCCTCATGTTCTCCATTGTGTAGTTGTCTAGTATTGAATGTGAAAGGGTATCTACTCTACTCTACTCTACTCTACTCTACTCTACTCTACTCTACTCTACTCTACTCTACTCTACTCTACTCTACTCTACTCTACTCTACTCTACTCTACTCTACTCTACTCCTTCATCTCATCATCATTGCCATCATTACCAGTTCTAGCATACGTTACAATTACTCAAGGTCAGTAACGTATTCTAAATACTTTGGATTACTACAGCACTGCTAGATTTTTTTGTTTTGTTTTGACTATAAAAACACTGCCAGTACAGTAAGACAAAATACACGTTAAATACATTCTCTGAAAAACCTAAATATCTTATGCAGTGTTTCTAAAACAAGAGAAATCTAATTATCTTGTTAAAGACATTTGATATTTTTACAGGAAAACAATACAAAAATTATTGAGAATATGATTTTTGCCCTAATATCAAAGGTCTTACTAGAAAAAAAGAAATTATGATCCAAATTGAATTTTGTTGATAAAAAAATATGATCGTGCCTGGTAACATGTGCATGTAAAATGGCTTGAAATAGCATTTTAGCTTAGCAAAAAGCTGACAGTTTACACAATGTTGATTTATTTCTTCTTTCAAACTTCTCTGTCTGCTCGTATGAATGTAACAAAGCGTTTCACTGCTGTTCAAATGCACTTTGGATCACATCGTTTGTGTGTAAATGTTTTCCATCTGAAAGGACTAAATATTAAATGGAAAAATGACAATAAAATGCAAAGTAATCTCTTCAGTAATCAAAATACTTTTTGAGTAACTGTATTCTAATTACCAATGACTTAAATTGTAACTGTAGTGGAATACAGTTACTTATTGTATTTTAAATACGCAATCCCATTACATGTATTCCGTTACTCCAACCCTGCGTATAGACATATCAATATACAGTACAGTATGCACACATACTACATTAAAATGTAACTTTAAAAATTAGGTTCACAAGTGTTTCACTCTTTTAAATCAGATTAAAATAGTTATAAATAGCCTAATAGACTAGTTTACAAGAGAAATTATTAAATTCTGATTAAACCATCATAATATTTTGTTATTGACCTTATAAACTTACTATAAAATGTCTTCCTAATGTTACATACTGTACACACCAAGCTAGTCATTATAAAGGAATTTGACAATCAGAGCATTTATTTTGCCATAACTCTAATCAGCATTGGTTTTATAGACTTGGACATGCAGTATTACACTGTCCAAGACTGAATGAGAGCCAGTCAGTAAAAACATCTCTTAACACTGTACAAAAACTGGCAATTAAAGTGGAGGCACATTTCTTCCCTGCTTAAGTGCAACATATCAGACAGGTAGCCTTTTTTTTTTTTAACCTTTTCACATCTATATCCAAACCAAAATGCTGAAAACAACACGTATGACTGATAAAAACAATGACTGTTCTAGCACCAAAATGTGAGGAAATGTTGTACTTTTTAATTAAGAATTATTTTCTAATCTCATGGCAAAGGAAAAAGATGGCATAATTGTGTGCTACTAAACATTTGACACAGACAGGAGTATGTATAATTTGAAGCAAAGGTTTCATGTTGTTAGGGATTACATCTTATTTTCTCTCAATGCATAAGTTTAACTGAGTATCTCAGGGGTTAGGTGCTCAATTGATGCTCAAACTTGATGAAAGCTTCTCTGAAGTGAATAGCTGATTTCTATTTGAATCATTTATAAAGCACCAATGGCTACCAGACACACGTTTCCAGAGACACCCTCAAGAAAATGACAATTTGTACTGAAAATTGGCAAACAATTTCTCACTGAACAGTCTGAGGACTTTTGTGTACTTTGCAGAAGTGAATATTTTGTTAATAACTTATTAGCCTTCCACGTAACGAAGAATTCACATTATCACAATGTGGTTGATTTTCAAATGCTCTTGAGAGCATTTCCTTCTAAATGGTTTAAATTATATGGGACCAAAATTAAACAAAAACCTCCATATAAACAAAGCACTAGGAACAAAGAAATATAGAGGTTTTTGAAAATATCCATGTGCCTTTTGGTTTAATCTGAAGAAAGATGTAAAACTCTGCACTTTTTGCAGTGTCAGTTATATGATAATTAAAACAAACAAAAAAAAAAAAAATAGGAGGCTGCTAAAACTCTCATGACCTCAATAGTTACATACCATAGATCTAAATGAGACTACACAACCAAGAAAGAAAAGCCAATCTCTCATATGCAAAACAAAACACCTCTCTGGATAATGAAAGTGTGGTAGACGGGCTTTGTGAGACAAAGTTTGGTATTTAAAAGCATAGCAACGGGGAATGGAAAGCTCATTTGTCTTTCATTCATGCAATGCATCATCCAAATTTTACTTTCTTATTCAAGTCCTAAACTTTGATTTACACAACTAACAGTATACAGTACATGGTTAATTATCAAAGGGCAATGTCCCCTGAAACATAATACAGTAGTTACGTACATACTCGTATAAGAAATATTGAGAGCTACAACAAGGAAGAGTTTTGCATTGCAAAAGCATCTTGTAAATGTTATGAACACAAAGTTCATCCAGGTACTCTACTGTTTAATGAAAATGTATTGAAAAGAAAACTGGGCAGAGCCTCTGACCTTTACCGGGTGGTTGCAAAAATTCTCAATTTGGCAGTGCAAGTGAAAGAGCTGGCTACAAAGCTTGGTTCTCTCTCTCTCTCTCCCTCCCTTTCTCTCCCACTGGTTTGGGGAAAGTCCGTTTTTAGAGCTGCAGAGGCAATATTTAATCCTTTTTAATGAGGGGGTGTGATATTAGTAAAGAAAAAAAGCATCCTGATTAACGGAAAATTACTGTATCTTACTAAACCCTGCCACCTCAGTGCCTAGGCTCTTTCATTTAAGCTATCTGATGCTCAAACAGAAAAGGGAGTAGAGGATTTAAAATATTTGCCTATCCTCAGATAAGACTCCTTTGTGCCTCTGTCAACATTGTCGGTGTGACAAAAGAGGGGACACTGAGCTGTAACTACACACCTCCAGCTAACACCACAATTGAGTATTTTAGTAAAGCTGCCACCTGTTTTGAGGAGAATATAATCTAGGTAACCCTTATATTTTCCATTACACTACACAATAGACTCCAAATTTTCATAAGAGAAGATGTAACTATGGACTTTAGGTTCATGTAAAGTTTTGAGTAGAGGAAAATTAGAGGCACGAGAGTAGCACCCTCAGGAGGGGCTTGAGTGGTGAAAATATTGAGGTCTATTTTTCCTGTTTTACCATTGGTGCTGATGGAATGGATCTGATCTTCTGTGCTTCTGTGATCTCAGGTTACACCACGTCCTAGCCAGAATTGATGCGATAAGATTCCAGCGTCAAGCCGGATATCTGAATCTATTTGATGTTTACAGTTATCGCTTTTGCTCAATTCTCAAATAATTATTTTTTTCAAAACATTGCTCAAATCTCTTAACAATTAGTTTCTTGTTCACACCAGATTTGAATTTCTTATTCATTTAAGCAAATTGCACATTTTGGCACATATGTGCAAAGGAGTAAGTACAATTGTCTACAATTTGCACAATAACGAAATGCACATGGCTTGCTGATCAAAACTGAAGAGTTGATTCTCAGCTACTTTGTCATACTCTTCACAACTTCTAAAAATGCTTTCATCGTGTGAGCCATCACATGCAAAATGATCCATTCAATTATCAAAATCTGTCAGACATACATGTATATTCTATAAATATCTATGACATGGAATGTTTGTGATGTCTGCTAAATCTCTGGCCAGACCAAAAAGAGCAACAGGATGTCCAACAAGAACATGGGAACTAGTAGTGTTACGTACTGTGAGGAGGTACAATTTACTGTTTTTTTTTACAGAACTACCGCAGGTTTTTTCATTGTTGCAGGTTTTTTTATTTTTTTACTTTTCCCAGTAAGCTTTACATACTGTTGAAATCGGTATCTAAAAAGCTCAGTGTGATACACAATAGCATTCAGCTAAACAAAACTGACATTCTTGTATAGCACAGTAAGCAGTGAGTTTCAACAAAAAAGTAGAACAAATGAAATTTGTATATAACAAACATTTCCAGGGTTGACTGCCATGGTGAAAAAACAAATAAACATTTTGACCAGTACGGCTCACACAATGACAAGAAAAAAACCTTTTCATTTTGGTAGCACTGGCCAATTTGCTGACATAATAACTAGGTTTTGAAGCATGAATTAAATGTTTTGGATGAGTTACTACATTTTGCAGACATGCAATAGAGTTTTGATTTGAACAGTTGTGACAATTGGACTTACAGTTTAGAGAATGTTAAGACTGTTTCAAAAAATGAGCCAAAGCGATTGAGAAAAACTGTAATATACAGTTACGTAGAGCAGAATTTTGAACCCACATAGGGTGGGGCATGATGCTCGGACAAAAACTAATATGCTGTTAGGTTGACGTATCTCAAAAACCTAGAAGGCACCATTCTTGGCGAACTGCTGATAGTATTGAACATTTTTATCACCACCATTACTGCTCTATTGATGGATCTTCAGCTCTGCCTGTTGAACAGGAAGCAACCACCATGAGCCCCAATAGCACAGTCTCAAATGTCAGACTCCATTCTCCCAATTCACCTCCCCTTCATACAAATGATCAAATTATTCAGATTTATTTGATTTGACCACATTTACCATCATCCATCACAGCTCATTGGCCATCAATTCCCCTTCAACACACAGGTCTCTCGTCATCCTCACCTGCCTCTCTCTCTTTTATTTCCTCACTTTGTCATCTTGCTGCCACACAGATATTGCTATGCAATTATTGAGATATGTGTGGTGCTGTGTGGTGTTGTGTTGTTTTGTCTTGCCCTCTCTCATTGGGCCATAGGTGATAGAGAGATTAAGATGCAGTGTGATTGCTGTAGTAATCTCCACAGCATGTCTGCGCTTGGCTGCCCCTGTACCAGGCGAGCAGGGGATTCCTAATTGAAAAGGACAGCAACGTTTGTGGTGTATTGAGAGTGTCTGCCCTCCATGTTGTGTTGGAGATGATTTTCTGTTGTGTGTGTGAGTGTGTGAGGGTGTGTGTGGGTGGGTGGGTTTGGGTGGTTTACGAGGACATTTTGTTAGGTTACAAACTGGTAATTACAAGGATATTGTGCTATAAATGTGGTTTATGAGGACATTTCTAGTGTCCCCATAATTCCGAGAATGTTTCCAAGATTGTAACCATATCTGTTTTGAGAATGTTTAGAGAAAGAGACTTGTTTCTCAGATGTAGTTCCAAAAAAAAAAAAAAAAGGAAAAAAAAGAAACTATCTGAAACAAAACAATTTTAACAATATTTAATCTAAAAGTACATGCATTGTCTTGTTAAAGATAAAGGTTTTCACCACAAGTTATCGTAATCTTAAAATATTTTTATAGTTTGCAGTAAGTTAAGATAAGGTTACTTACAATAAACCAATTATCAAGCATTTTGTGTATATTCAACGTGATCTTATGTGAATCCATATGTATTCTTACGTAAAGTGTGGGTTTAAGCAAATCGTCACTTTCCGATGAAATACACGTATCTTCACTTTTTGCAATTTTGACTTTTTACCATAGATGGAATGCGCCAAATGACCTCTCCATACTTTTTAAATTGTGCATTGAAACGACCAATGAAATTGTTAATCAGGCTATCTGTTTAACTAGTATCTCCATTGGCCTTGAGAAGTGTCCATCAAAACCACATATGTCCTGCCCTTATGTTTTGAAGAGCGTCAACTGTAGTGTCTGCTCATCTATAACATGACCAACAAGGTAAAGTATCTCCTCTTGTTCTTTGAAAACAATGTAAAAATATGTACAACTATGAAAGGAGTCCAAAAGCATTGATTTGTGTAAATAAAACTATTGATTTTTAGTTTGAAGTGTAGTGAGAGGATTGCCTACATCGAGCTGGCTGCTATTTCCCTGACAACCAAAGCCATTCATGCACACACAATGTCAGGTGGCATTAAAAAGTAGACTATACCAGCCATATACAGTTGCCATATTTTCATCTTCGCGAAACCGCGAGTGAAAGCTAATTCTAACTTTAGCATTTTATGCGTTGGAACCGAACATGCGTCTCGAAAACCTAACTGTCCAATCAACAACCGGAATAGAAACCCTAGTTTGAAATAATTTTTATATCTAAAATAGTAAGTGAAAGCTCAGATTATATCCAAAAATAAATTCTGGGAACACAAACAGTTAGACTGGAGTCTGTAACTGAACATGCACCAGTGGAAACCATGATAAGAAAACGGTATATGTCTACGTTTAAGTATAAGTCCAATTAAAATTTTGAACAGTTCACTAACAGATGTGTAATGATAGAGTTCTATTTATGGTGCTAAAGGTGACTAATTATGTTATTCATATAATGAATATTTTGGAGATACATGCCTTTCATCAGACAGGGATGAAATGTACATTTGCTTGCGATTTGCTTAAATTTGAATAGACACAGAAATGTACAATACAGACAAATTTTCAGCATGTACAACGAGAGGGTAAATTTTTCATTTTCAGTTTTAGTTTCTTAAATTCATTTAGAATAAATCATTATTCCTGTCTGGCCATTAAAGGAATTTTTGTTAGTTGTAATTATTGATGTGTCCACTTAAAATGAACATATTTTGGAACATGCTAGGATACCAAAATGATCCCACAGGAAGCTGGAATGTTGTTTCCGAGAGTTCCAGTACCCTAGAATCTGACATATTATGCTGACTCGCTGACAAGCGCCATCTCCTATCAGACATTTTTGCATCAGCTCTTGCGTGTTCACCTTCCCTTGTGGCACCACTCGAAGTGCTTTGAGACAGCAGTGTGGAAGACGTGGGTTCAAATCCTGTGTTCAAACCTGGAAGTAATCATGTTTGCATAATCAGTGATGAGCGCAATTCAGAAGTTGCATTTTTCCCTCAACATTTTTTCCTCATTGATGTTTGGGTTGAGGGGTACAGTTTATAAAATATTTATTCCTCTTCACTGTATTACAGCCTGTATATGGCAAAAAAAAAAAAAAAAAAAAAAAACTTGCTTTACAACTTGCTTTTGGCACCCCATCGTGGACATTTCACCCAGAAAAAGGAGCTCACATGTGCCCATACGCTCAACAACACTTACCGTTTTGGCCACTGGGGCAGTGTTTCGAATTTCGGTAAGCACAGACCAATATTAGCTTAAAATAAAAGGCAATCACTATTTCCGATTTCACTGTGAGATCAGTCTGAGGATGCAGGGTTACTAAAAGAATCAGGCAACCATAAAAGGTGGTCAGTGGGAGACAGATGCATCACAACTTTACCTATACTATAAGAAACATGGTAGCAAATGCTCCTTCTAGAGTTTTGTTAGCTTTTATTCAGACAGGAAGCTTAGCTAAATAAGCCATAAAAATAAATGAATTAATTAATTTGTAGAAAGCCAGACAGACACACATAGTACATTGACAGATACAGTAGATATATCGATAGATAGATAGGGGTTACAACTGTACAGTACTGTTAACCTACAATACTTAAGCATTTCATTTTTATTTTGTTTGCCATGGGACACAAAATGAGATATCTAAATATGCTGTGGTTTAAAAGAATCACCATAAAATAAACCACAAAATCGCCATAAAACAATCATGCAGTAATCCAAGCTCTGTGTCAGGAATGGATAATGGATTTTCATGTTTAAGATGCTGTTAAAATGTCCATATTTTGCATTACATAAAAAAAATAAAAATAAAATAAAATAAAAAACATTTAAATGTTACGTAAGAATAGCTATGTGTCAGACTGGTATGAGATCAGACTGGTATATTTTACTCTTAATATTCACTGGTTACACCCTAATTTGTTTTAAGAAATGAAAACCATGTCAATTATGGCCTTTATTGAATTATGGTAAATTATGGCAAAAATGTAATTATGGCCTTTAAAGAATATGGTGGAAGGATGCCATTGACTTACAGTGTGATTACTACAGTGCACTTTTGATGCTTATGTTTTTACTTTTGAGAATTATAGTCTATAATCTATGATGACTCTTTATGTACATCACAAGACTAACATCTTAACTAAATGCATTAAAGCTGCACTATGTAAGGTCTGTTTGATTAAAATGAACAAAAGTTCATTATTGAGTGAGTACAAGAAAAAGAAAAAAAAAAAAAACGTGTTCAAAACCCTGTTTTTGTCTTACTCTGATTCACTACGGTATGCCTACAAAAATTATTTTCACCCCGAGCTCTTGGGTCAGATTTGGTGCAAATTGGCAGGCTTAAGTAATTCATGTCCATAAGCTCAAAAAAGAAGGTTGTGCGTATGTGCCGGCTGGGGAAGCTATGGCTGTTCAGTCAGTCGTAGTTCAAAACAGCAGCTGTGGGACAACAGTCCCCGGATGGATGTTCATGTGTTACAGTTTTTCTCAGTCGCTTTGGTACATTTCTCGAATCATCCTTAACATTTGCAAACCAGTAAGTGCATTTCTCGAAACAATTAGTACAAACAGCACCACACAATGGATTACAATGGTTTTGATGACAATGATTGAAAATGCACAAGGCTGCACTTTTTCTCTATGGCATATATTAATTTCAACAGTACAGAGTTACACATTACTGTATGTGGGATATTGATTGCAAGAGATTGGACAGGATTCACATTTACACTTTTACTGTTGGTCTGCCAACAAATTACAGTACAATGTCATTGCAATACAGAAAAGAAAAAGACAAGACTATTTTACAGCACAAAGGAAAAATAAATACAATCAATTTAGGACACATTTACAAAAAAAGTCTAATAGAAATGTATAGAAAATATGCTTGACAGAATATGACAACTGGTTCAACCATTTTGCATTTAATGACTTATGCAATGAACTAATGCCTAGTTGTTTTGGGGGGTAAGACTATTCAACAGAGAACCAGTATAATATATTTTTATCAACATGACATAAGCAATTGATAATGTAGGAAATAGCAGACAATTGTACATAATCAATTGCATGAATGTACCAAAGCATTGGCAATTTGTTCAAAAGAATGAGAAATTGCTTTTATGATGTACACCAGTGACTAGATGATGTGGAGGTTGAACAAGTAGTTTTGAGAATTTCAACTGTGATCTGAGAAATATACCAAAGCGACTGAGAAAAACTGTAATTGTTTGGCAAAGCTGTTTACTTGCTAATGCTTGGATATGATTTCTGGTAAGATTGTTGAAGCTTATATTGGTTGTCATGCTTAAATGAATTGAACATTACTAACATGTTTACCAATCACAATGTTTGTAATTATGTTTTATGTAAGTATTTTATAACATTGCTGCAGTTACGATATTCCCTGTATATGTGTGTGTGCCACTGTTTCTCATTTATTTTACCTCAGTCACAGAAATTCACAAGTTGCTATGACTTTCTATTGCCTTTTTTAGCAAATATTCTGTTTAAACAGAGTGGACAATTTAAAATTGCATCTAAAAGCAACTAGGTACAAGGTAGTTCCCCATTAATGTATTCTCATCTCAAGTTGTTTATAATGTACTGATTTCATAGCACAGTAATTTACTGTTTACTCGGAGGAAGTCAACCAGGGAACAAAACTTGTGAACACTACTGGGAATTAATGGCACACGTCTTCAGCTCCAAAGGAGGTGGAAGGAGTTATGTGCAAGCGATACACCCGGCCGGCTATCCCGGGCTTATCCGCTTGTGTTGTGTGCCATTACCTGGGATGAAACCGGTTTCACCCGGAGGTTGTAGAACCTTGCAAAGGTGTTGGGTGTTGCCCAGCCCGCCGCTCTGAAAATGTCTGTTAGAGAGGCAACCCTGACCAGGGCCCAGGAAGCCACTACACGCCTGGTAGAATGGGCTCTTTGCCCTACTGGGGGCGGCATGTCCTGGCCGTGATATGCCATAGTTATGGCATCAATGAGCCAGTGGGCGATCCTCTGCTTGGAGACAGCGCTTCCTTTCTGCTGTGCACCAAAGCAGACAAAGAGCTGCTCAGAGATTCTAAAGCTCTGCATGCAATCCAAATAGATGCGTAAAGCGCGCACCGGACACAGCAATGACAGGGCTGGGTCTGCCTCCTCCTTGGGCAGCGCTTGCAGGTTCACCACCTGGTCCCTAAAAGTGGTGGTGGGAACCTAAGGCACATAGCCCGGTCGGGGTCTCAGGATCACATGAGAGTAACCCGGACCAAACTCCAGGCACGTTTCACTGACAGAGAACGCTTGCAGGTCTCCTATCCTCTTGATGGAAATGAGCGCAGTCAGGAGGGCAGTCTTCAAGAAGATTGTCTTAAGCTCGGCTGACTGCAAAGCTCAAAGGGGGCTCTCAGCAGACCCTGAAGAACTACAGAGAGGTCCCATGAGGGAACAAGGCATGGTCTGGAGGGATTCAGCCTCCTGGTGCCTATTAGGAACCTGATAATCAGGTCGTGCTTCCCTAAGGACTTATCGTCAACTGCGTCATGGTGTGCTGCTATGTCAGCAACGTACACCTTCAAGGTGGAAGGGGACAGCCTCCCTTCCAACCTCTCCTGCAGGAAGGAAAGCACTGATCCGACTGTGCATCTCTGGGGGTCTTTCCGTCGGGAAGAACACCACTTAGTGAACAGACGCCACTTAAAGACATACAGGCGCCTCGTAGAGGTGGCCCTAGGCTGAGTGATTGTGTCTGCCACCGCAGGTGTTAGACCGGTTAGGTCTTCCATGTCCCATCAAGGGGCCAGACATGGAGATTCCAGAGGTCTGGTCGCGGGTGCCAGAGGGTGCCCCGTCCCTGAGAAAGAAGGTCCTTCCTCAGGGGAATTCACCGGGGTGGGGGTTGTTGCGAGGAGCGTGAGGTCCGAGAACCACGTCTGGGTGGGCCAGAAGGGTGCTACCAGGATGACCTGCTCCTCGTCCTCCCTGACCTTGCACGTCTATGCCGAGGGGAACCTCGGTGAGGGCATACCAGAGTGGGCAGTGGGAGGATTCTTGGGAGGCGAACAGGTCCACCTGTGCCTGTCCGAATCGAATCCAAATCAGCTGGACCACCTGAGGGTGGAGTCTCCACTCTCCCCTGAGGGTAACCTGCCAAGACAGCACGTCTGCTGTAGTGTTGAGGTTGCCCGGGATGTGAGTGGCTCGCAGTGACTTGAAGTGCTGCTGACTCCAGAGGAGGAGACGGCGGGCGAGTTGTGCCATACAATGAGAGCGCAGACCGCCTTGGCGGTTGACATATGCTACCGTTGCTGTATTGTCTGTCCGAACTAACACATGCTTGCCCTGGATCAATGGCCGAAACCTCCGCAGGGTGAGCAGAATTGCCAACAACTCAAGGCAGTTGATATGCCAATGCAGTCACGGACCCGTCCAGAGGCCGGCGGCTGCGTGCCTGTTGCAAACTGCGCCCCAGCCCATTTTGGAGGTGTCTGTCGTGACCACGACGTGCCTGGAGACCAGTTCTAGAGGAACACCTGCCCGTTGAAACGAGAGGTCGGTCCAAGGGCTGAAAAGACGGTGACAGACCGGCGTGATGACCACGCTATGTGTCCCGTGGCGCCATGCCCATCTCGGGACACGAGTCTGGAGCCAGTGCTGAAGCGGCCTCATATGCATCAACCCGAGCAGGGTGGCCACCGCCGAGGATGCCATATGCCCCAGGAGCCTCTGAAAAAGTTTCAGTGGAACCGCTGTTTTCTGTTTGAATGCCTTCAAACAGGCCAGCACCGAGTGGGTGCGCTCTTCGTAAGGCGCGCTATCAAGGAGACTGAGTCCAACTCCAAACCGAGAAAAGAGATGCTCTGAACTGGGAGGAGCTTGCTCTTTTCCCAGTTGACCCGAAGCCCTAGTTGGCTGAGGTGTGGGAGCACCAGGTCCCTGTGTGCGCACAACATGTCTCGAGAGTGAGCTAGGATTAGCCAGTCATCAAGATAGTTGAGAATGTGAATGCCCACCTCCCTTCACGGGGCAAGGGCAGCCTCTGCCACCTTCATGAAGACGCGAGGAGACAGGGACAGGCCGAAAGTGAGGACTTTGTACTGATACGCCTGACCCTCGAATGCAAACCACAGGAAGGGTCTGTGTCGAGGAAGGATCGAGACGTGGAAGTATGCATCCTTCAGGTCTACCGACGCGAACCAATCTTAACGCCGGACACTTGCCAGAATGTGTTTTTGCGTCAGTATTGTGAACAGGAGTCTGCGTAAGGCCCGGTTCAGTACTCGCAGGTCCAAGATTGGCCGCAACCCACCGCCTTTTTTTGGTATGATGAAGTAGGGGCTGTAAAACCCCTTCTTCATCTCGGCTGGAGGGACAAGTTCTATCGTGCCCTTCCATAGGAGGGTAGCGATCTCTGCGTGCAAGGTAGCAGCGTTTTCGCTCTTGACCAAGGTGAAGTGAATACCGCTGAACCTGGACGGGCGCCTGACGAACTGAATCGCGTAGCCAAGTCGGACGATCCGGATAAGCCATCGTGACGGATTGGAAAGCGCAAGCCACGCGTCCAAGTTCCGCGCAAGGGGGACCAAGGGGACAACGTCGTCGGATGTACCGGCAGGTGGGGCCTCGCAGCGGGGCGGAGCTCGAGGTGCCGCACCATGTTGTGGCCATGTTGAGTCTATGGACATCGAAGCACTTACCTGGCTCCTTATGACCACCCCCAGAACAGCCTGGGATGGGGGAGGAAGTGGCCTGTCCTCGTAACTCATGGAGACTGCAACATCGGGGGTGGCTGTGTGCCACAGCTGGGTGCTCAGGGGCAGAAAGGCCACCGCTGGAGCGCCAATCCTGCAAGAAAAAACCCGTGGACGGTAGTCGTGATGATGACCGTGCACAGCGGGTATGTGACCCAGGGAGGAAGGAAGCCGCTCTTTTGCTGAACTGTTGGGTACCGCAGCCACTTGGGCATGTGGTGAAATCAAATAAAAAGGCAACAAAAGATTTTACACCTGGCCCTCCACCGGGGAATGGAGTGGTCTTCTTACCAGCTCCAGGCGAGTGGGTTCTCTCGTCCCTGGGTCACCCGTCTCAGGGGTGCTTTGATGACCTCTCTGGGTTCTTAGGTGCCGACTGTGAGATGGGTGGCGTCCGGTTCCTGTGGTAGGCTCCACGCCGGGGGCTGGGCCGAAGGGGCAGGCTGCGGCAGAGCCGGTGCAGTCACCGCAGGGGAACGCCCTTGGTGACGAGCAGACGGGGTGCGGGATCTTGAGCCATGTCGGGGCAGGATGTGCTGGATTGCCTCTGTCTGCTGCTTCACTGCCGAGAACTGCTGGGCAAAGTCCTCGACGGTGTTGCCGAATAGGCCAGCCTGGGAAATGGGGGCAGAAAGAAACCGTGTCTTGTCGGCCTCACCCATCTCGACCAGGTTGATCCAAAGGTGGCGCTCCTGGACCACTAGTGTGGCCATCGTCCGCCCAAGAGACCACGCCGTGACCTTTGTCACTCAGCGAGCGAGGTCGGTCGCCGAGCGCAGTTCCTGCATCAAATCTGGGGCGGAACTACCCTCGTGCAGTTCTTTCAATGCCTTGGCTTGGTGGACCTGCAGGAGAGCCATGGCATGCAGGGTAGAGGCGGCTTGTCCAGCAGTGCTGTAGGCTTTAGCCGTCAGGGACGATGTGAGCATACAGGGCTTGGATGGGAGCTTAGGGTGTCTGTGCCAGTTGGCGGCGCTCTGCGGGCATAGGTGCACCACAAGTGCCTTATACACCGGGGGAATCACCATATAGCCCCTGGCCGCCCAGCCATCAAGGGTAGTGAGAGCGGGGGAACTGCAGAATCGCAGTAAAAGATGCCTCCCACGATTTCGTCAGCTCCTCGTGCACTTCCGGGAAGAATGACACTGGAGCGGGACATGGCTGCTTTGAGCAGTGCCACGAGCCCAGGAACCAATCATCAAGCTGCAAGGGTTCAGGGGAGAGCGGAGGGTTCCACTCTAACCCAACTCTCGTGGCCGCTCGGGAAAGCACATCCGTCATTTTGGCATCGGCCTGTGACTGGGCAATTGTCCCTGAGGGGGGAAGCCCAGTTGAGGCTTCTACGTCCGACTGGACAAGCCCGCTCTCCAATGCTGCGCTTGAGAGCTCATTATCTTCGCGGGCTCCAAACAAGAAGCCAGACTCGCCATGATTAAAGCCGACGAACTCATCCGGAAGCCCGATTGGGGTAGACGAGCGTGCTGGGGAATGGGAGGTCCGCGGGGGATACCCGGTGGAGACGATCCCATTGGGGTCCCCAAATTGCCCCCAGTGCTAGCCGCGCTGGCCTCATACCCATAGGTAGAAGGACCGAGGCGGGGAGCCGCTGACGTTTCTTACAAAAGCAAGCCGCGACTGCAACATTGCCATGGTCATGTTCTTGCAATGAGAACATGAACCATCCACAAATGCTGCCTCCGTGTGGGTCGTGCCCAGACAGGAAAGACAGCAATCATGACCATCCAAAGTTGAGAGATAACGACCGCAACCAGGAATAACACACAATCGGAAAGGCATCTTTAAAAAGACGTGTCTTTAAAAAGACGTTCCATGTGTGCTGCTCTTTAAGATAAATATATACTCTTTTAGAGGAAAAAAGCTCTTTCAGAAAATATACTCTCTTGTTTTCTGCCGAAGCACCCAGAGGCGTTCTCTGCAGTGCACCAGTGCAAAGGAGGGAGAAGCCGCTGAAATGCGCCGTCAGATCCAGCAGAGATGAATGAACAGTAGAATTCAGCTCAGTGAGCATGAACGTTTGGCTCCGAAGAGAAATTCTGAATGAGTGGTTGCATACCAGCTCCTTTCATACCCGTATGCCCGGGGGAGTGGCATGCAAATACCACTCGCCAGTTTTCATTGGCCTTTTATCAAAGACCAGAGGTGTCTCGGGCTCCCAAGAGTGACCCCTAGTGTCACTACATTGACACAACGTCGAGTGAGTGACAGATAGGGAACTGATGTTCCTCCACAAGTTGCTTGCAATTTTAGGTTTTAACCACAGATGTCGCTAGAGAGCCCAAAGTTCTGTAGTGCAACTTTAATTAAACAAGGCTTAATTGACATTTTTGTTAACATTTTAAACCCATATAATTTGAGAAGAATGCCGTAGAAATCCATTGTGATCTTTTCTTTCATTTAAATGTTTGCTCATTAAAATGTATTGCTTTACATAAAGGATTAAAAATATCACTCTCTGTTTTGCTAATTTAAGTCTCTTCAAGTAACACGGTGGCATTATTTGTTTTCACAGGCTTGATGCATGTAACTACATACATTTGTAGGGTAAAATAGTGAGGATTAAGGATTATGAAAGAGAATGAATGGACTGTGGAGGACTGAACAATATATTGACGGTGGTTGCAATTGATAGCAATGCTGCTGAGAAATGGCCAACCTGTTGATGCAAACTGTTGCCAAGCAAGGTCTCTGATATGTTCATGATTCACTTTACATGCTAAATTCACACTGTCAAGACATTTTGTGCTCTCACAAGGCATTGAGAGAGTTTTGACAGATCTGTAGTAACCTACAAATACTAATTTCACCTGCTCATAATATTCCTATCCCTTCCTATGTCATTCTCTCTGTTTCCACCATCTCTCCCAGGCTCGTTCTTTCTCTCTTTGTCCCTTTCCCACTGTCCATTCAGATAGACATGCTCAGATCTAATTCATTCAATCTATCAACCCTTTCCTTTCTGTCACCAGAATAGGGCAATTTACGGTGAGATGGCAGGCTGCAGGTCTAACGAGGCGTGCCTTTTGTTCTAAATCAGGTCCTTGTATATACCTATTGGGCAGAAATAGTGAATGAGTGTGTGAGGAAGAGAAAAGAGAGGGAGAGATTCAGGGAGGGCCAGAACAAGATGAAAAAGATAAAGAGAGGGAGAATGAGAATGCAAAAATGAGAGGGAATGGGCTCAATCGGTCACCTTTAATTTGGCATCTCATTTGCATGCATCTCCTATTTGAGGCCATGGCTAGCCACAGCAGACCAGTGAAGGCTCCAGCTCAGGGTGTGTTGTGCCCCAAGAGGGAGATGTGCAGTGAAATAACAGCTTATCAATTGCATGTGCAGAGACCAGACTGCACACTCATCTGTCCCTGCTGCTGGAAATCTTTTATTAACCTACACCAAGCCATTCATTCAAAGCCATATGCTGAGTATGACTGGATAAGTCAGTTCGCCAGTAACAGGTAATCTGACTAAAAGAAAAAGAAAAGAAATGTAAAATGTAAATACACAAGGGCGCCATTATTGATAAATATACACTGGCTGCCAAACGTTTGGAATAATGTACAGATTTTGCTGTTTCGGAAGGAAATTGGTACTTTAATTCACCAAAGCGGCATTCAGCTGATCACAAAGTATAGTCAGGACATTACTGATGTAAAAATATTCCTCTTGATCATATTCCAGAGGTTTCCAATGGGGTTCAGGTCTGGAGATTGGGCTGGCTATGATAGGGTCTTGATCCAGTGGTCCTCCATCCACACCTTGATTGACCTGGCTGTGTGGCATGGAGCATTGTCCTGCTGGAAAAAACAATTCTCAGAGTTGTGGAACATTTTAAGAGCAGAAGGAAGCAAGTTTTCTTTGAGGATAACCTTGTACGTGGCTTGATTCATGTGTCCTTCACAAAGACGAGTCTGCCCGATTCCAGCCTTGCTGAAGCACCCCCAGATCATCACCGATCCTCCACCAAATTTCACACTTGAAGGCCTCTCCAGGTGTCTGTCTAACCATTAGATGACCAGGAGGAGGATCTTGATGATCTGGGGGTGCTTCAGCAAGGCTGGATTTGGACAGATTCATCTTTGATTATTTTTATTCCACCAAATATTGATTTCTGAAAAATTAATATATTGAATAATTATATATTGCTCATATATAAATTTGCAATGGTTTAAAAGTTTATTTAAACATTCCATATTTAAATTACTCACTCAGGCCTGCCTGGCCTGAGGCGGGTAACAACTTGGGGGCTCGTCCGGGATTAGCGCCTCATGGTGGTCGGGTACTAATCAGCAAAGAACTACAGTAATTAAACTTAAATCATCCTAGACTAGCAGGATGTTCCAGTCATGGCTACTCTTCGAGAACTCTGTTGGGATGTCGAGAAACAACCCTACCTGCTGGTTGGCTCTTCAAACTGCTCTACAAAATAGCAGAGTGTTGCCAGGAAGATGAAGGAGAAGCATTTCTAAGCATGGATGTTGCAGAAGTGGAACTCTATGACTTCATTGTTGACTTCATTCGAGGAGAGCAACTACAAAGTCTGGAGGACCAAGGGATGGCCCGCTTGCTTACCCTCCGTGACCTCATTGATAAACTGACTGCCCCGGGAAAAGACTTGTTCTCCAACGCAGAATGGAATACAGAGAATATGACACTGATAGCACATTCAGCATCTGCACCAGCAGCTGCAAGGGTACAGGTAGAACAAACTACAGGTCTGACGTCACCTTTTAGAACTAAACTAACTGTCCCATTACCTAGAGTATCGAAAAAGTGACTGGGTTGATTAAATTCTCAGATGTTGCATCTTATTTGCCACGTAGAGAGTTTAAGATTTATGGTGAACAAATTGCTGATTCAAACTCCGATTTGAGTTACAACAGCATTTGCAAACAAATTGATGAAGGTAATAAAAATTAAGAAACCATTCAAACAGTGCTTAAGGTAATCAAACCTGGTACCTTTAAAGAGATGCTCATTACCAAAGACAGCCTCACAGTAGCTGAATTGAAACGGTCACTTAGAGCTCACCTCAGGGACAAAAGCAGTACTGAATTATTTCAGGAGTTGAGTAATCAAAAACAACAAGACAGAGAATCCCCTCAACAGTTTCTGTACAGGTTAATGGGGCTTAAGCAGAGAGTGTTGTTTGCTTCAAAACAAACTGGATCTGAGTTTCAATATGACTGCAAATTAGTCCAAGGTGTTTTTGTTCATTCACTGTATCAGGGTCTAAATGAAAACAAAAAATAAATAATAATATGTCCAACATTAAAGCAGCAATAGCCATACAGGCAACCACTGATGAACAGATTTTAGAGCTGATTATACAGTCTGTTAGTGAAGAGGCTGAAAGGCAAAAAAAGAATAGGCCACACACACACAAACCCAAAGTCATTATTGCTAGTTTACTTCAGTAGAATGATGTTAATGGACAAAGTTAAAGCCAATCATGATGCCATTCATGAACTCTCAGCATAAGTATCTGCTTTGACTAAGAATCTAGAGAAAGTTGTCATGTCCATGGGCTGTGGTGGTCAACAACAGATCAGTGTAGCTGCAGGAAGTGCACAACAACCACCAAAATCTGAAACAAAGGGAAATTGCAAGCAGTGTAAATCCCAAAACAATGACAATTGTTCTCACTGTTTCCGATGTGGTCAAGCAGGAAACAGAGCTGTGGGCTGTCTCCTGAAAAGCAACCAGTCATTAAAAGGAAGGAGGTCACTGGGCAGGGACCACCAGTGACTACAGAAGATCCTGTGTCCCAACTTTCTGTAAGTACAAACAATGCTGAGACACCTTTAACCCAGAGTTCACAGAGAAGAGCATATGTGAGTGGAGAGAAACGTGTTGCACAGTTGATTGGCAGTCACTGTATAATTACTTGCCATTTGAATAGTTCAAGCTCAAATGCTCTTAGAGAGTGGAGCTCAGGTCAGTATTGTTGGAAAAATGTGGCTTAAGCAAAACTTACAAGTCATAATTCAACCATTGGAGACCTTACTTGCTGACAGCCAGCTTCATGTCACTGCAAACATGGGAGAATTGCAATCCAAGTCCCCATGTTGGTGAGTCAAGTGTGCATGTACTGTCCACTGTTAGGCTTCAGTGTGATTGAGGAGATCATAAGAGAGATTTGTGGGTTGACATCTAAAATCAGCTTAATTAATCTTCTCTCTGAGGCTCTGAAGGTGCAGAAGGACATTGTCAAAACCCTGGTCTTAATGGAAAGACCATCTCTGATCGACATCCTCTGCCCAGAATTCAAGATCTGCTGGATAGTCTTGGTGGAAACTCCTGGTTTTCCAGTTTGGATCAAGGCAGTGCCTACCATCAGGGATTTGTGATTGAAGAATCTTGACATGTCACCGCTTTTAGCACTATGTGGGGGCTATATGAATAGGTGTGCATTCACTTGGGGTGACAAATGCCCTAGCTGGATTTCAGAGATGCATGGAAGGAGTGTTAGAGATGAGTGCTGTGCTCCATATTTGGATGGTGTACTGTGCGATTCAAAGACCTTTAGCGACCATCTCAGAAAAGTGTTACATCAAATGAGAAAACATGGAATCAAACTTTGTCCAAAGAAATGTGAGCTATTTAAAAGGCAAGTAAGATACACTGGAAGTTTAGTGTCAGGAGAGGGAATTCAAATCAACCCAGCAGATTTGGAAGCTGTCAGGGCACTAAAAAACAAGGAACCTCGCACAGTTGGAGAAGTTTGAATGCTGCTTGTATTTCTGAGCTACTACAGGTCTTTTATCCAAGACTTCTCCAGACTGGTGAAGCCTCTCTTCACACTACTACAAAGTCCATCTGAAGCAAGTGGAAGTACCCAGGCACCCAACATTCACAGTTTACACGGATAACAATCCGCTGACCTATTTCCTCAGCACTACCAGATTGAATGTGGTAGGGCATCGCTGGGTGGATGAGTTAGCTGATTTGAACTTCAACATAAGATACAGACCTGTAAAAACAAACACTGATGCTGATACTCTGTTGAGATACCCCCTGAAGCTGCAAGATCACATGGGTGAGCACACAGAAACATTGTCACCAGAAACTGTCTACTGTGTGAGAGAGCACAAAAGCTGTTGCAGAGGATGATGTTACTTGGGTAGCAGCATTACAACTCTTCACTCAGAGTGAAGAAGCTGAATAGACAGAGTAGTGTTTCCAGCATCACTCCTGAAAACATCAAAGCTGCTCAGTGAGATGACTCAGTGATCAGTGAATTTATCAAGTTAAAAGAGCAAAGATGGTTATCAAATGAAAGAGACAAAAGCCACATGACAAGATAAATTAGACAACTTCTCTATGAGTGGACTAAACTGGAACTAGATGATGAGATACTGTACAGAAAAACAGGACAGGACAAACAATTAGTGCTTGATGACATGGGCATGTAGGAGTGGAGAAAGTGCTTCATCTGGCTTGTGAACAGTTCTATTGGCACTCTTTGAAACAGGAAATTGAAAAGTATGTCACGACAAAGTGTGCCTGCATGAAATAAAAACATCTGCACGTCCATTAAAGAGCACCTATGAGTTCCATTACAACTAGTGCACCATTTGAGCTTGTGAGTGATGACTAGCATCTTGAGCCAAGTAAAGGTGGTTTTGAGTACATCCTTGTCCTTGTAGATCACTTCACCCATTTTGCCCAGGCATATCCAACTAAAAATAAGTCCGGGAAGACTGCAGCAGAGAAAATCTTTCAAGACTTCATTCCTCAATTTGGGTATCCTGAAAAACCCCACCACGACCAGGGAAGGGAGTTTGACAATTCCTTATTTCAGAGATTACAACAGCTTTCATGAATAGCACACTCAAGAACAACTTCATATCACCCACAGCCTGAGATGGGTAGCAAGACCCTCCGTGTATTTCACCACAACCTCCTGCTTGCTGTCAGTGACTTACATTTGGAAGATCCCATGCCTGAGGTTAAAGAAACAAAGAAAGTAAAACAAAAAAGACTATCAACAAGTCAGCCTGAGGATAAGTCAGAGACCAATAACTCAGATGAGGAGGAATATACTTACCATTATAACCTTCAAAAGATCATACCCTGTTACAAATTTGTGATGGCCCAGAAAAGGAAAATGATCATGCACCTCAGACAACCCAAAACCACTCAAGCCTTTGTCCAACTGCCAGTGAATTCTACCCTGTTGAAAGACGTGATCCCAGGGAGAACTAGGCTCAAGAGTTGGAACTGGAGCATCTGGTACCTCACAGCTTTTTTCCATGCCCGATGCAAATGACTCCAGACATTGATAAAAGAGGAGGCGAGAATGTGGAGAGGGAAGAAAGAGAACAGGATGCAGAAAATGAACGTGAGAGAGAAGTACACATAGAAACTGGAGAACAAGTTGCAGAGAACGAGATTGACAGAGAAACAGAGGTGATGAGGGAAGAAAATGTGAGGAGGACTCATAGGGTTGGAAGACCAAGAGAAATGTTCACATATGATGCTCTGGGCAAACCATCATATAGACCTTGGTGAGTAGAGGGAAAGTCACTTTGGTCTAAACAATCATACATTCCTCATGATGTTGCCCCTTAAAACAATTACATACCCATTCATCCTTGCTGTTAGTATTGACATTATACACATTGAAGAAGCAATAGTGTAAACAAAGTGAAAAGAGTACAGATGTCAGGAGCCATCTAAAAAAAGTTGGGGAGAGTGTAGTGGGTTGAAAATTTAAATTCAAAGGAAAAAAGATACCCCTCTTTTTTGTTTGTTTGATGAATTAATTCATTGCAAATATTTCACTGATACACTCATTGGTGACATTATTATTATAAGAGTTCTGGGTACAAATATCTAATTTGTTCCTGAGTATAAGTCGAATCGCTGTTAATAATGCCTCCTGTAGAGGGTGCTTAGCGCTGTGGGAAAAAAGTGTTGCAAAGGTCTGGCCACAGTCAATTAAACACTGCCAGAGCTTGCACCCACGTTCCTTGTCTCACTGCATTTTTCTCTTTTTCTACATGTGAGCAAATTGTTTAAAAATGTGTAAAGGCCACTTTAAATGAAGCACTGTGTTTCTAAGTATGTATAAAGAGTGTTAAAATATGTCATTTTGCTGTGTAAAAATACTTGTTTAATAAGAATATTCAGTTAATAATGAATTCATATACCTGGAAAGAAACAAGTAACAAATACATGGTTTAAAAGTTTATTTAAACATTCCAAATTACTTAAATTACTCACTCGGGCCTGCCTGGTCTTAGGCGGTTAACACACGCTCACTTTTTTTATCTGTTTATATTTTATAATACATTGGAATTTATCTAGCCTATAAAGCTTGATGCCCACTTTCAATTATAAATTGTCCCCTGATTTTATGGCATGTAAACATATTTTATTATTTCATATATTTTAGATTTCCAAACATTCCATTTATAGAATAGAATTAGAACGAGTCCTGCAACAGATGGTATGGCCCCCACAGATCTCAACATCATTGAGTCAGTCTGGTATTATAGAGACAATAATCCCAGGACAATTGGTGCTGTTTTCAAAGGCACATAGTGGTCAGACCAACTATTGATTTAGTTTTTTAACTAGTGATTTACTGCACTTTGTATGATGTTAATACAAAAATATTAATGACATTACTTTTAAAAACATTGTCACTATACAACATTTTTCACAACCTTTGCACAACCTTTGCAAAGTATTTCTGTGTATATATATATATATATATATATATATATATATAGCCTATATATAGGCTGGTGTAAGCCCAAATCAAAAATGCCCCCTGTTAAATATTTACTAGTGCTTTACTGATTAGCTGCTTGTCAAAAATAGCCCACCCCTAAGTTTCTGTGAATTATATGAGATATGATCTTTATGATGCCTTTTCATTGTACGTTTAAGGGACTTAAACCCTTATTTTTTGCGGTTCACTTGAAAAGTCGATTAGCTTAGATTGAGGTATCATTCGCGTCCGTGTCCCCACTGGCACTCAGCGGTCAATGAATGAGCGGCACCTGGTGGTCCCACAGCAGCGAGGCACAAAGTCAATTTTCACGATCCCTAAACCGATGTCAGAGAAACAATAGTAATAGTGGTGCCTTGATAAAGCATGTTCTACTTACTGTTAAAAAAAAAAAAAAAAAAAAAGAACAAAACAACAACTACTCATTAAATCCCAAAGTGTCCAAATTGAGTGCCTTAGCTGATTTTTCCTATTATAATTTTAAAAATTTGCATCAGATGTCAACAAACATCTGCTGGTAGTACTGAGAATTTTACTCATATATTGTATCTGATGTTTCCCATGTTGGATGTGCAGACTGGATTTATTATCCATGATTGAGATATATTGCTATGTTGATTATTTTTCTGTTAGCTGATATTTACACACTCAACGCAGTAAGCTTATCCTTTCTGTAACTCGGGAACGACCTCTGTGGTCGTGGGCATGGGCAGAGACTCGAAAACAACCTCCATGGTCGTGAACATGGGCTGAGACTCAGAAACGACCTCCGTGGTCGTGAACATGGGCTGAGACTTGGGAACGACCTCCGTGGTCGTGGGCAGAGACTCGGAAACGACCTCCTTTGTTGTGAGCATGGGCTGAGACTCGGAAATGACCTCCATGATTGTGTACCTGGGAAGAGACTTTGGAACGACCTCTATAGTCGTGAGCATGGAAAGGGACTTGGGAACGACCTCTGTGGTCGTGGGCATGGGCAGAGACTCAGAAACAACCTCCGTGGTCGTGAACATGGGCTGAGACTCGGAAATGACCTCTATGGGCATGGAAAAGGACTCGGGAATGACCTCCGTGGTCATGGGCATGGGAAGGGACTTGGGAACGACCTCCGTGGTCGTGTACATGGGCAGAGACTTGGAAACGACCTCCGTGGTCGTGGGCATGAGAAGAGACTTGGGAACAGAAACTTTTCTTCTCTTCCTCCTCCTCTGGATGGCCGAAATTGGCAATGCTAGCTTTGGGATGGACGAGGCTGGCAACGTTAATTCTGGGACAAGGCTGGCAACGCTGACTCTGGGACGGACAAGGCTGGCATATCGTTGGCCGTGGCAGGCGTGGGTGTGGACAATTTTTGAGGTAGGGTCTTCATGGACCTACACACCGACATCAGTGTCAGATCATACAACTTCGAGACAGGCCGTAGAAGGCTTCGAGACGGGCCGTGGAAGGCTTGGACAAGGGAGCCGAAAACGCAGGTTTTGGCCCGGGGTTCCCACCATAATACACTGTATAAAGGGAACCACAAAGTTCCAGAGCCTTCTCCACATATTCGCAGAGCATCCAGTGAGGATCAGCCGGAAGCATCAGTTCCCTCAGTGCACTATTCAGACCAGCCTGGAGGAAAACAACCAGAGAGCGGTCTGGATAGTGCACTAAATTTGCCAGCTCTAAAAACTCACGGACATGATCCTCAACTGGACGGTCCCCTTGTTGAAGGAGCAGAATTCTGAGGGCCGCTAGATCCATTTTTTGCAAAGCGAGGCAAGCGAGGATGGAGGATGGAGGATCTAAGTGCAGCTTTTAATGGAAACAAAAGATGAACAAAGTAACTCTTTGTAACATATTTAAGAATAAATATGAAAACAAAACACAGGGAACCCGGTACAGAACATTACAATACATGTAAAGACTGACAAAGGAAACAGGGGAAACAAGGGCTTAAATACACAGGGGCAAACAAGGGAATGAGGGACACCTGGAAACTACAAAATTAACAGGAAACAGGAACATGGGAACTAAACAAGAATTTCAACATAAAAGTCAATTAAAAAAACAGGGAATATGTGACACTTTCCTTTCTCTCTCCTTCTCTTTCCTGCTAAGATCTGCTAAGACCTTTTAAGCTGCAGAGGTAATTTATAATAATTAAACATGACCTCTGCATGCAGATCAGATAGCATTATTAATACCATTTTTTGTTCCCTGAGCATGTACAGTATGGCAGAACTCATGACAGGAAAACAAATGGAGGCAGCCACCATTGATAAACTTTGTTAATTAATAGCCCTGTCAGTAAGCACGAATAAAAATGAAGAGGTAGGAGTAGAGAACGAGAGAGAGAGGTGGAGGGGGGACATCTTGCTCAGACACAATAAGAAAGATGTCTTTATTGACACAGCTATGTTTATAGTTCAGAGCGAGGCTTGTAAATCAATTTGAATGCTCACACTAACAATGTTTGATTAATTTAATTTGATCCCATTGTGCTGATCATAACTCAGCAGGCAACCAGATGGTGAATGAGAGGTAGGCTGGGAAACAGTGTAAAAAAAAGGGAGTGGGAATCGACAATTACTTTTATTGGCTGTCCACATTGTTCATTGATCTGTACCTTTTCCTAGTAAACCTGAAATGACCAGAAACTGCTGTTAGAATGGAAATATTATTGTCAAAGGCCCTGATTTACTAAGATCCAAATAAAAAGTAGTAATTTACTTGCACAATCTAACAAATTACATGTGTTACAGGGGTGAATTGCACAACTTTTGTACAAATAGCTACACGTGCAAACAGTTTGGACACCCATATTTAAAGGATGATTTTGCGGGTGGTAATTGTTCTAAATGTTATCAATGACGCAATTTAGACTAATGTATAGCCTGTATATGTAAAATATAATATAAAATTATATCAAATACACACAGTTATGGTGTATTTACATAAGAGTAGTCTGATGAAAAACAATTATTTAATAAATAATTTTTAGACCTATATATGCCTTTTCTTTACACAAACTTAAATTAGCCTTACCCTGTTCTGTAGACAAAAAAATTCAGCTAAATGACATTCTCAGAATGTTCTACACTTTTTTCAAGACTATAAACTATCATAACTGTTTGTTCAATGCCGAGTTCACTTTCAGAAAACGAGCTTTTGAACATTTTAAAACTTTTAAATATTTT
This sequence comes from Myxocyprinus asiaticus, assembly GCF_019703515.2. Lineage (NCBI taxonomy): Eukaryota > Metazoa > Chordata > Actinopteri > Cypriniformes > Catostomidae > Myxocyprinus > Myxocyprinus asiaticus. The sequence goes on from NC_059345.1 coordinate 46,555,270, forward strand.
AAATCTAACCCTCTTTACCTCGGATCGCATTTGCTGAGCTTCTTCAGAAAATGTAAATTGCATTATGACGCTAAAATTAATTTTAGATGATAATCAAGTTAATTTGGTCGTTAAAAGTTGCTGGACAAATATGCGGGACATAATGCAGTTGTGATGGCAAAGCTTTAGATTAGATGATTGTTCAAAATTAGCCTATTGAATATCAGGAATGTATCATATAGTATGTAAACCCTGATATTACACCGCATACATTTTTATTTAATAGCTGTGCACACATCATATACACATCGATGGATGGTACTTATACTAAGACTGAAAGTTTCCCCCACTACTTGGTGCAGGTTGCCAGCTTGAACAGAACCATGACGATTCGTTTTCGGGTCAAAACCGGTGGCAACCTGTGCTAGGCGCAACATCAGGACCAATAATACATTCCTATCAGAAGGGCAACTGCTCCCTTTTGATTGCAATTCCTTCTTCTGATTGCATTTATTTGTGAAATTAAAATGACAGTAAGCTAGCTAATTTCAATGAATTGTCACAATACTCTCCCCATTTTACCAAAACTTAGGAGGAAAAAAAAATTAAGGGACATCTGGGAGGCAAAAGGTACACAATTAGCGATAAACACACATTTCTGTATGGAAACGGCTTAAGGGCAGATTTCTTTTGCGATAAACCAAAACTTATGCAACAAAGTGTTTTTTTAGTCATGACATCATCACACAAACCATTTTTATTGATATAAGGTCATTTGAATGGAAACAGGCAGAAGACGACAAATTTCCCAAACTTTTTTTTACGCATTTTCACTTTGTCGATAACAAAATAGCGTGAAAAGTGGATGGAAACTAGGCTAGTGATTTATACCGTGGCATGATTGTTGGTGCCAGATGGGCTGGTTTGAGTATCTTTGTAACTGCTGATCTCCTGGGATTTTCATGCACAACAGTCTCTAGAGTGTAAAGAGAATGGTGCAGAAAACAAAGAAAAATCCAGTGAGCCCAGTTCTGTGGGTGAAAATGGCATGTTAATGACAGAGATCAGAGGAGAATGTCCAGACTGGTCAAAGCTTACAGGAAGGTGACGGTAACCCAAATAAACACGTTACAACAGTGCTATGCAGAAAAGCATTTCTGAACACACAATACATTGAACATTGTGGTGGATGGTCTACAGCAGCAGAAGACCCCTCTGGGTACCACTACTGTCAGCTTAGAGCAGGAAACTGAGGCTGCAGTGGGCACAGGTTCATCAAAACTGGACAGTAGATGATTGGAAAAACATTGCCTTGTCTGACAAATCTGGATTTCTGCTGACGTACACAAATGGTAGGCCCACTGCAGCCTCGAGGCTGACAGAAGTGGAACCCAACATGGTCTTCTGCTGTTGTAGCCCATCCACCTCAAGGTCCGACATGCTGTGCATTCTGAGATGCTATTCTGCTCACTACAATTGTACAGAGGGGTTATCTGAGTTACCGTAGCCATTCTGTCAGCTCAAACCAGTCTGGCCATTCTCCGTTGACCTCTCTCATCAACAAGGCATTTTCGTCCACAGAACTGCCGCTCACTGGATGTTTTTTGTTTTTTCGCACCATTCTCTATACACTCTAGAGACTGTTGTGCATGAAAATCCCAGGAGATCAGCAGTTACATAAATACTCAAACCAGCCCGTCTGGCACCAACAATCATGCCACGGTCGAAGTCACTGAGATAACATTTTTTTCCCATTCTGATTGTTGTTATGAACATTAACTGAAGCTCCTGACCCATATCAGCATGATTTTATACATTACAATGCTGCCACATGATTGGCTGATTAGATAATTGCATGAATAAATAGATGGCACATGAATAAGTAGATACATGTGTACCTAATATAGTGACCGGTGAGTGTATATACAGTACATACAAGAAACACACACACACTTTTATGGTATATTTATGGTACATACGGGATGTCTATAGATGAAATTACCTTGATGTCACACCGCAGGCAACCACACTTTCTTTCAAGGTTTTCTTGAGCAGCAATTGTGGAGATAAGCAACACTGCAGTTTTACTAACATTTTAAGCATTATATAATGCAATGATGTTTGTTATGTTAATACAAGTTATTATAAATGGATATATATGGTTTACAGTGAAGAAATATTGGTTCTTTCTGAAAAACAAGTTTTAACTTGTTTCAGTTTAGGCCTCCATGATTATGTCGAACATGTGACAGGTTGATACACACCCTCACATGTTTAACACACTTCTTAAATCTGAGAAATGTGGCAGATAATGTAAATTACCATGGCACATGCAATATGCATCTTTACTGCTTAAATTTTTGGTTCACAAACAGTAAATAATAATTTTTGACATCAAAATCATTATATGCAATATTCAAACTTAATAACAGCAGTATTCGATTAAACATTACTTACTGCAGTCAAAATAAACGCAAAGACATAATTTTAGAAGTATCACGTTATTTTTATTTCGCATATTCTTTTACAAACAGTAGGCTATGCGCTGCGGTGTTGGAGTCGGGGTTCGGTTTGTCCTGTTAGCTCTTCCATGGCGGTATAAGATAATCAATAGATCATATTTGGCCTCATATCTGTCACAGCGATTGTTTTAGAAATTTAAATTAGCCATTTGCGATCTAAGATTTCCTTCGTGAAAAGTTTGAATCTATCAGCAGCAGCTGCAGGTCAGTTGGGTCTTATTAGAACAGGCGCTATAACAATGGTTATCCGTGAAATATTATAAATGATGTCAAATCATGGCACAGTCCTTATCCACCGATCCTAATCTCCAACCCCACAAACAGCACTTTTTGGGCATTTTAAGCTCAATTTGAGCAAAGCGTCCATTGACGGCAGTTCTTTTCTGTGGTGCCAAAAGAACCTGAAAGTGCCGAAACTGAGCGTTTGTTTGTAAACAGTTACTGTATCTATATACTTTGTCTCTAAACACTTAGTATTTTGTGAAAGCCCAATATCTGCAATGAGCAGTTGACCAGAATGCCTGTGTACAACACACCTTAACCAGTTTCAGAATGAATGCAGAGTAGTGGACAATATCATTTGAATTCACAAATCACAAAGAAGAAAATGTAGTATAATTTACAAGTTTAAAGTGTCACACAATGCACTCACAAGTGCACATGCTAGAAAATTGTTGCAATGGGTAGCTACAATCAGTGGCGCCTCCAGGATTTGTTTTATGGGGTGGCCAAAGGGGAAAAGTAAAACATTTAGGGTGGCACACCAAATAAATGTGTGTGTGTGTGTGTGTGTATATATATATATATACTCTACTGGTCAAAAGTTTTGAAACACTTGGCTGAAATGTTTCTCATGATCTTAAAAATCTTTTGATCTGAAGGCTTATGCTTAAATGTTTGAAATTAGTTTTGTAGACAAAAATATAATTGTATAATAAAAAACACCATATTAATTTATTTCATTATAAAACTAAAAGTTTATTTAAAAAAAATGTTTTTGAAATTGATGACTTGGACCACATAATAAAGAAAAGCAGTCAATAAGTGCCCAACATAGATGGGAACTCCTTCAATACTGTTTAAAAAGCATCCCAAGGTGATACCTCAAGAAGTTGGTTGAGAAAATGCCGAGTACATGTCTGCAGATTCTAGGCAAATGGTGACTACTTTGAAGATGCTAAAATATAACACAGTTTTGATTTATTTTGGATTTTGTTTAGTCACAACATAATTCCCATAGTTCAGTTTATGTTATTCCATAGTTTTGATGACTTTACTATTATTCTAAAATGTGGGAAAAAAAAAATAAAAATAAAACAAAATTATAATATAGAATGAGTAAGTGTTTCAAAACTTTTGACTGGTAGTGTGTGTGTGTGTGTATATATGTGTATATGTGTGTATATATATATATATATATATATATATATATATATATATATATATATATATACATATACATACATATATATATATATATATATATATATATATATATATATAAAACTATAGTTTTGGCATGTAGTTTAAGACATCTACTTTGTGATGACATGAGTAATTTTTCCAAGAGATGAACGTAGTTTAGTGAGAAAAGTGCAAATCAATCCCAGAACAACAGCAAAGGACCTTGTGAAGATGCTGGAGGAAACTGGTAGTCAAGTATCTATAACCACAGTAAAATGAGTCCTATATCGACATAACCTGAAAGACTGCTCAGCAAGGAAGAAGCCACTACTCCAAAACCACCATAAAAAAGTGCACAAGTGCACATGGTGACAAATTTCTTACTTTTTGGAGAAATATCCTCTGGTCTAATGAAACAAAAATTTAACTGTTTCGCCATAATGACCATTGTTATGTTTGGAGGAAAAAGGGTGAGGCTTGCAACCCAAAGAACATCATCCCAACCGTGAAGCATAGGGGTGGCAGCATCATGTTGTGGGGGTGCTTTGCTGCAGAAGTGACTGCTGCACTTCACAAAATAGATCATTATGAGGAAGGAAAAATATGTGGATATATTGAAGCAACATCTCAAGACATCAGCCAGGAAGTTAAAGCTTGGTCGCAGATGGGTCTTCCAAATGGACAATGACCCCAAGCATACCTCCAAAGTTGTGGCAAAATGGCTTAAGGACAAAAAAGTCAAGGTATTGGAGTGGCCATCACAAAGCCCTGACCTCAATCTGATAGAACAGTTGTGGGCAGAACTCAAAAAGCGTGTGTGAGCAAGGAGGCCTACAAACCTGTCTTAGTTACACCAGTTTTCTCTGGAGGAATGGGCCAAAATTCCAGAAACTTATTGTGAGAAGCTTGTGGAAGGCTACCCAAAATGTTTGACCCAAGTTAAACAATTTAACGGCAATGTTACCAAATACTAAAAATGTGTATGTAAACTTCTGACCCACTGGGAATGTGATGAAAGTAATAAAAGCTGAAATAAATCATTCTCTCAACTATTATTCTGATATTTCACATTCTTAAAATAAAGTAGTGATCCTAACTGACCTAAGACAGGGAATGTTTTCTATGACTAAATGTCAGGAATTGTGAAAAACAGAGTGTAAATGTATTTGGCTAAGGTGTATGTAAACTTCTGTCTTCAACTGTATATATACAGTAGTTCCAGGTCTTTACTGCATAATGGTTCCATATCACTTCACCATATTATTTCAGTTATTTCAAAGAGCCCTATAGGCTACCACAACAAAATAATCAATTACAACAATGTAGGGCTTTACTGGTTGTTTAGATCAGTGTTACTATCAGAAATAATGAATAATTATTTCTTTAGTTATTAATTAATATTTAAATTAATTAATTGAATCTAACTGATTAAAACCTCATACGGGGCTCCAGTAAATGTAGTGTGCTACGTTTAGGAGCGGGTTTGGTTATTAGCAATAATTAATCATTATCAAAGATAATGATTAATTATTAAAATCAGTAGAACATTGATGAGAATCAATGTTAGCTTTTCTAATCCTTTAAATCAACAATTATCAAAGATAATCATTAATTGTTGACATCGATGAAACATTAATTAAAATTAACACTAGCTTATTGATCATTCAAATTCAACAATCATCAAAGATAATTATCAAAAATCAGTAGAATATTAATAAGGATAAATTTTGACAGGGCACCACCCTGGAATCAGGGACTAATAACCAGATAGTATAACAGTCTCAATATTAGATTTGTTTTCTTAGGAAAATCGACATCCGAAGAATATCGATTTTCGAAAAAAAAACAATGAATGAAGGTTTGAATCCGAGCACTGACATCCCGTCAGCATGACACAGGTGTATGCAAAACAAACCAAAACACTTCTCTTTGTAATATAACAAAGTTTATTTATGCAGTAATATCAATTAATAATTAATACAATGCAGTCAATAAACTTCCGACTTACAACTACAAACTAAACAGTGATATGATTAGATATGGAAATCAAAATAATCCTATAACACATGAGGGTGTGTGTGTGTGTGAGAGCGAGTGTGTGAGTGTAAGGAGGGACGCGCACAAAATGGCGGACGTGACTCTCGTGGAGAGTATGTCACGTGAGACTTCCGGCCAGAGAATATGGCCGCGAATGTTGGCAGAGAGAAACCAGTCAATGGCGTCTACCAGTTACCGCGTGTATCCGTTTGTACGATAGCTTAGGGGCAAAGCTGAGCTTTATCATGAAGCTATCTACTAGCCAAAAATGTGTCCGAGTATGTTTGTGAGGGATCGTGTGTGCGTGCGTGTGTGTGTGTGGTTAGTACGAGAGAGAGAGAGAGAATTAAGTGACGGCCCCAAAGCCGATTTCGCGATTGTGGGAGAGAAAGCAGCTGTTAGTTTATCACTCAGAGATGCGGTGGACGGCTCATAAAACGTCCCGCGGTCTTTGATTCTTTAATGGATAAACTCATTTTGCCGGTCTCACCCACAATGGCAGAAATGCACAACAGTCCAATGTGGTTGGACCACAATACAGCAAATCAAATTCGTGATTATTAATACTCAGGGTATTAATTATGAGTGGAGATGGCGGTCCGTAAACTGTACAAGCAATAACCTTGGTACACAAGAATAACACACTATAATATTCTATCTCTGCCCAGAGGTAAACCTCTTACTTGAATCGCATGAGGATGCAGAATGTGTGTTCATCCGTCCTTTAACTCAGACTTGGTTCCTCGAGGCTTGGGTGATGACAGGAGGCTGTTTCCTCGCTCTTTCGGCGGGCGGTACGGCTGCTGATTCTCGGCGGGCTGGCGGAGAAATCAGCGACGTTGACTTGATTGAAGAGGGAAGAGAAATCTTTTCTCTTCACTTCTGCAGGCAAACGGATGAAGATGCGGATTGCTCGGCGATCTCCTTCGGATCCGTTAGAGTGTTCGATGGAACACAGAGTAATCTCAACTCGTCCAGCGAGATGGAGATTGTATGGCCACAGTTTCAAGTTGGACGTTACTTCCTTGTGCCACGAGGCTGCACCTAAGAGCAGCGATGAGCTGCGTCTACACACGGCGAGCAAAGTTGCTGGAAGCAATCCCGGAAGCATTTCAGAGGTATTTCTACTCCTGATGATGTCATGGTTGAGGTGTGTTCTGTCGTGTGCCTCATCCAATAGGAGCTGAGAGTTTGATCCTTTAGTGAGCAAGGCTTCATGGGATTTGTAGTCTGTTTTTGACTCCCTTTGTTTGATTTTGGCGCGATTTTTATTAGTAAAATTTATGACTTTTGTGGGGGCCTGAGTTAGGTTTTACGACTGTGTTAGGCCTGCCTTTGTCTTCTATCTGAATACATGAGGCCCAACAACAAAGGCATTGGTTAAGTACATCGGATAAGAATGACAATGTCTATAATATCCTAAATTTATTTCAATTTCGATTGTAAAGCATCCTTGGGCTCTGTCTCTTTCTCTCTCTCTCTCTCTTTCTCTTTCTCTCTCGTCTCACCCACACAGACACACACAAACACACACCATACATGCTACCACAGCAAAATAACCATATAAACAAAGACATTGGTTAAAGTAAATTGGTTAAGAGCGTCAAACAATGTCTATAACATCCTACATTTATTTCAATTTTGGTTGAAAAACTCCCTCGTGCTCCTCGTCTCACCAGCACTTACACATGCTCACACACATATATATGCATGCGTATGCACACACACACACACACAGTCACACACTGAGATTCATGTCGCAACCAACAAATAGAGCCGCACCCCCGCGAATTGATCTATACAACAGTTTCTATTATCCAAAATAACTCAAATACATTCAAACTTTTTATGTTTCAATGTATTTCACCCTAATCAGCATCAACAAGGCTATAGTGGAAAGCACCACACTACCCCTCCCCCCTTCACTCACACACACACACACACACACACTCTACCTTGTTACTCAAATGCTGAAAAGCGGTGCATCCTCCGTTGCTAGTTCTAAAGTGACATTTTCAAACTAGCAACAGCTTTATCAGCGCTAGATACACTTGATCAATACAACAGTTTCTATATTATCTCAAATATCTATGGGAAACACTCTCGCTCTCCCCCTCTCACACACACTCCCACATATGTGTAGTGTTGGGTAAGTTACTCTAATTAATTACTAACTACTAATTACATCTTCAACAGTATAATTAGATTACTGTACTAATTACTTTGTCTGAAAAGTATTTGCATTACTTATTACTAATTACTTTCTAAAACCCATATCAACCTCAACCAGATGAAAAATACAAGGATAGACATGAAATTGTCCTTTTAATTCTTTCAAATAAATCATATAAAATTAAATAAATTATTAATGAACTGGCCAAAGAATTTAAGGGGGCTGCATTGAATTAGAAAATATTTTACATTATACATTTTAACATTAGACGTTCAATTTCAATTTTAAATTTACTATTGTTTGATATAGAATTGTTCTATAGTCTATACAGTATTTAACACAATTACATTAGAAGTAACTGTAATTAAATTACTGAAAAATTAAGAGTAATCCCTTACTTTACTTTTTTCAATGAAAAAGTAATTTAATTACAGTAATTCATTATTTAGTAATGCATTACACCCAACACTGCACACTTGGACACACATACATACACACATTACACACACTTGAGATCAAAAAACAAAGCCGTCATGTCAGCGCACACCTACAGTACATCTCACTCAGTAGGGTTGAAAACAGTTGTTAAGGTTTACATCGGAAATATGGCGACACTCGCTGCTGCTGAGAAGTGCTTAAACTTACATCTTGGCGATTTTGAAGCGATGTTACTTCTGATGAGAGCTGCAACAAATAAAGGTATTCCCACAGGTGATCTCTCCCTGTTTCTGAGCTTCTCTCTTTCGATCCTTCAAAAACAAATTCACACACAAACTCACACACACACGCACAAACTTGTTACTCCAGTAAGTGCTCCAGTAAAGCAGCACAAGCCTCGCTATCCTCCATTGCTAGTTCTAAAGTGACGTTTTCGAACTAGCAAGGATGGTTTGAGCTGTATCAGAGCAAGACGCTGAATCCATGGCAGAAGAAAGTAGTTCCACTCACAAGAGCCTTTTAGGCAGAGGTGGGTAGAGTAGCCAAAAACTGTACTCAAATAAAAGTACAAACACTTATAAAATAATTACTCAAGTAGAAGTAAAAGTACTAACATAAATAATTACTTGAGTAAGAAAGTATCCAATTAAAAGAGTACTCAATTAGTGAGTAACTCGTTAATTTCACAAATGACATAATGGACGTTAATAGACATAATGTATTATTACATAATACACATTGAACATGCATTACAGAATTATTATTATTATTATTAATATTATTATTATTATTCATGGAAATTCTTTCATCATTCACCATCATGTTGTTCCAAACCCGTATGACTTACATTCTTCCATGCAACACAATAAGGAGATTTTAGACAGAATGTTAGCCTTGGTCACCATTTATTTTCAGTGAATGTGTTTTTTTTTTCTATATATTTTGAAAGTGAATGGTGACCGAGACTGTCAGTCCCAACATTCTGTCTAACATCTGTTGTGTTCCACAGAATACAGAAGGTCACACGGGTTTGGAACAACATGAGGGTAGGGAAGTGATGATGGAATATTAAATCATGGCTGAGCTATCACTTTAAAGGGATAGTTCACCCAAAACTGAAAAGTCTCTCATAATTTACTCACCCTCATGCCAGATGTGTCTGACTTCCTTTCTTCTGCAGAACACAAATTATGATTTTTAGAAGAAAATTTCTATGTTTTCCTTATAGTCAACTTAACTGAGCAGTTAATATGTTTATAATTCAACAATATTTTTTTCAATAATTAATTTGTGTAATAGGCCTACTTTTCACAAACAAAGAGCAGCTTTACAAAGAATAAAATAGTGTCTTACAAAACCCCAGTGAGCAACCCAAAGGTGAATAGTCTGTGACAAGGACCCAGCAAACACAGAACATTCCCCTAACATTAGCATATGGTTCCCGTTTGGTACATTTTTGGGAATAGGTTATATTTTTTAAACCATAAACTAACGTTCTCAGAACATTGCAGGCAGGTTTTTCTGTGGCAACCATAAAAGCACTTATGCAGAACTTTCTCTAATGGTTATTTTTAGGTTTTATTTGTGTAACCATAAACTAACCTTCCAAGAAAGTTGCAGGGAGGTTTTTGTGGGACAACCTTAAAATAACATACAGAAAGTTTTCTAATGGTTATTTTTAGGTTTTATTTTTCATTCACATTTTTTATAATTTTTCATCATCACATTTGATTATTTGAGGTTGACAAACAACAATGAATTAAATTAGTGAAGTAGGCTAGCATTTAATTAAATGCAGAACATAGATAGGATAACAGTAAATGGCATTTGAATGCATTAATGAATGAACAGATGAGAAAATCATTCAAAAATACACTACCATCCTACCTTTATATATTATCTTAAATCAAATTACCTTAGTTGCTGTCTGATAGCTATACTGTATATGAACGCGAATTTGATCTGCACACATTTAATTCAGCCACAGAAATTCGTGCTCTTGTGTAATTTAAAATTAACGGTCATTTGAAGATAGACTCACTGACTACCATTCTTTCTATCGCTTTTCTTAAATAACTAATTACTTCTAAATGTGAGGTTAACTGTAGGCTAAATGTTCTTGATTTGATACAGATTTGGCTCGAAAAAAATATGATGTGTAAGTTTAACTGAGAGGTTTTTATTGGCTATAACTGAAGAAAATGGCTATTACAGTGGGGTAAAATCAGAATAAAAAACTGGGAATATTTCAATAATATTGCTATTTTTAAACTACACTGGCTACCACCAGCAAACACAACTTTTCTCATCCTGCAAGGGAAGAACAAAGTGTTCTCATTGTGCATTATGATGGCGATGGCTTTTGCAGGGAAAAACACTGGATCAGGCTTTGGTGGCAAGGGGTGAACTTGGCAGATCAGCATAGTAGAGCAAATATGGATCAGAGAATGCAGTTAAGCCAAAAAAAAAACAATAAAAAAAAAAATAAATAAAAAAACAATCAGGCAACAAGGCACACTGTACATCATAGCACAAGAGCTGGCTCTAAATAAAAATATGATCATACATCTGTATATGACCAGACAACAAAGCAGATTTAACGTATAGTTCACCCAAAAATGAAAACCCTGTCATTCACTCACTCTTATGTTGCTTCAAACCCTATAACTTTCTTCCTTGGAAAACAAAAGAAGATGTTTGGCAGAATGACAGCCTCAGTCATCATTTGTTTCATTGCATGAAAAAAAAAAAAAAAAAAAGATGCAATGAAAGTGAAAATTGACTGAGGCTAACATTCTGCCTAACATCTTTTATAATCCATGGAAGAAAGAAAGTAATACGTGCGCTAGCTGTATAATGTGCTGCAGTGCTGCACATTTTGGTTAGAACCTTAGTGGAGATAAACTATTACTATAGTGACAATTTTAAATGTTTAAATGCAGATATTCATATTTACGTAATTTAATTGTTCATTTGAATTAATTGTTACTGTCATGTGATGAAATAATTAAATAGTGCTATACAGTGCCTGTCCAAGCATTTTGGAGGCCCTAAGCAAAAATGTGCGTGGGGGCCCCATCAGTATGTTCGTAACACTACTTATAATATCTTTGACAGTGTGCACTGTAAACCATAAAGTTGTCATTACTGTAAAAATCAAGTTGTCTTAATTAAGTATTAATTGAAATGTCAAGTTTTGGACTCATAACTCAAATATACATGCATTACAAGTTCATTGAACTTATTTTTCTTAAAAAATCCATAGACTTAAGATTTGAAATGTTAATAACTCAAAATACTGAGTACAAAATTGAGGCAATGACCACAATCCCTTGCTGCTTGAATTATGTTTTCTTGGTCAGAGGGAACAGATTGGGGAATTTAGATAATTGTTATTAAGAATTCACAGATGTTTTAGCTCTTTTGTTGTATTATTTATGCTTTGTTGCAAATAGTTGTTTGGTGTAATGTCACCATTAGGGTGATCTGTGTCTCTTTGGTCAAGTTGGACCCTGGTCACACTATCTCAGTTCTCTTTGTGTATGTGCAGCTAAAGTGCATATATGCAGTTCTGTAAATAATTATTTTATATATATTATAACTGACCTAGAATCAGTTATCATCTTTATTTGAGCTGTGCTGTTGTTTGATCTCAAATTGAATCAATTCAATTAAAATGCACAACAGTAGGAACAACAATATTTAAATTCAAATCTGAGTAAAGTCTACTTGCATGTAGTTAACTCAAATAGTTAAGTTCACTCTACTTGAAAACCAAGTTAATTGAACTTAAATACTCAAGTTTTGGGAGACCCCATTACTCAATGGAATTGAGGGAATGAGTTTACTCAATCAAATGAGTGCAATGAACTTATTAGGGTTTTCAGTGTGGGGGCCCCATGGTGGATCAGGGGCAAATTGTTTAGTTGGTCTTTAGGGAGGACCGACACTGACGCTATACAGTATTTTGTAACCTTACTTTCTCAATGTGGCAGTGGGGGCGTGGTCAAGCGTCCATCCGGAGAGAGAGAAAGCGGTAAGGGCGCTTGCACCTGATTATGTTTAACACCTGTTTCTAATTCCAGTGAGCATGGGGAGAGTGGCATATAAGCAGCCATGCCACAAGCAGAAGGGAGAGAGAGAGTCTGGCACAAGGAAGGCCACGGTGCTCCTGAAGCTGTTACATTTATTCTGTTATGTTTGTGAAGCTAATGAGTTGAAGTTACTACGTGCCTGTGAAGCTGATGAGTTTGTGAAGTTGTAAAGCACTGAGGTGGCTGATTAAAAGTCTTAACTGAGCCTGGAAAAACCGCTTCCCTATGTTCTCCTTTCACTCTAACTCCCTTACACTCTCATGTTCTCTGTTACTCTCCTGTCATCTGTGTGTCTTTCCAACATGATCAAATGGGAAATCGAAACGTTGCTTCCAAAAGTTGATGTACCCTGAAATCAACCCCATTCAGTCGAATTACTGACAAGTGACATAACCCATCAGACATTTTTGCATCAATTAAAGAGTGAACATACTTCCCTCTAGCAACCACTGAAACACAGGTTCTGGTAACTCTTGGGTACCGTGTCCACATAAACAATGGTGAGTGTGATTTGAAGGTTTTTTGCTCTAAAATGTAATTTTTACTCCACTGATGGTTAGGTTTAGGGTTTGGGTTATTGGGTAGAGTTAATAAAATATGCATTCCTGTTGATTGTAATACATCATTACAACTAAAAATACAAATTGATTTTGGTGCCACTCTGTGGATACCCAGGAACTGGAGCGCACATGTGCCCATACGTTCATCACTTTCAGCTTCGGGCACTGGGGGGCAGTGATTCGAATTTTGGCAAGCACAGATCCATTTCAGCAGCTAAACTAGACCTACTGCTACCAAATTTACAGTGTGATCAATCTACTCTGGCCTGTATTTAAGACACGTGTGTGACTACACCAACATACAATGTGCTATACAAATACAGTATAACATACATAAAAGCATAATATGCAACACATCAATAAACATCATCTACACAAAATCACATGCATTCATCACCTAAAGGGCATTTAAAACATCCTTTACACAATCCTGTCTCAATACACCATGCATATCATAACACCAAAAATATCAACATCTTGTTGTATATATACAGCGATCAGCCACAAAATTAATAGCTGCCAAAACAGCTCTGACCCATCGAGGCATGGTTTCCACAAGACCTCTGAAGATGTCCTGTGGTATCTAGTACCAAGACATTAGCAGCAGATCCTTTAAGTCCTGTAAGTTGCAAGGTGGGGCCTCCATGGATCAGACTTGTTGGTCCAGCATATCCCATAGATGCTCAATCGGATTAAGATCTGGGGAATTTGGAGGCCAAGGCAACACCTTGAACTCTTTATCATGTTCCTCAAACCATTCCTGAACAATTTTTGCAGAGCGGCAGGGTGCATTATCCTGCTGAAAGAGACCACTGCCATTAGGGAATACCATTGCCATGAAGGGGTGTACGTGATCTGCAACAATCTTTAGGTAGGTGGTACGTGTCAAAGTAATATCCATATGAATGCCAGGACCCAAGGTTTCCCAGCACAACATTACCCAGAGTATCACACTGCCTTCGCCGGCCTGCCTTCTTCCCATGGTGCATTCTGCTGCCATCTCTTCCCCAGGTAAACGACACACGCGCACCCAGCCATCCACATGATCTTAAAGAAAACGTGATTCATCAGACCAGGCCACCTTTTTCCATTGCTCCATGGTCTAGTTCTGACGCTCACATACCCATTGTAGGCACGTTTGGTGGTGGACAGGGGCCAGCATGGGCACTCTGACCGATCTGCTGCTACACAGCCCCATACGCAGCAAGCTGCGATGCACTGTGTGTTCAGACACTTTTCTATCATGGCCAGCATTACGTTTTTCAGCAATTTGTGTTACAGTTGCTGTTCTGTGGGATCAGACCAGACAGGCTAGCCTTCGCTCCCCGTGTGCGTCAGTGAACCTTGGTCGCCCATGACCCTGTTGCCGGTTCACCGGTTGTCCTTCCTTGGACCACTTTTGGTAGGTACTAACCACTGCATACTGGGAACATCCCACAAGACCTGCCATTTTGAAGATGCTTTGACCCAGTCATCTAGCCATTACAATTTGGCCCTTGTCAAAGTCTCTCAAATCCTTACGCTTGCCTATTTTTTCTGCTTCCAACACATGAACTGACTGTTCACTTGCTGCCTAATATATCCCACCCCTTGACAGGTGCCATTGTAATGAGATAATAAATGTTATTCACTTCACCTGTCAGTGGTTTTAATGTTGTGGCTGATCAGTGTATATATTAACACAAATTAAAAGTTAAGAATTTTTCTTTTTTTTTTTTTTTTTTTTAAATGCAATCTTCATTCAAGAATCTTTAACATTTAATTGTACAAATCCAAAGAGCAATTACCATGTCTGATTTATATACAAAAGTCTCATTAAAAGAAGGATCTTAAATTAAAATCTTGACCTTTATCAAAATCTCTTGATCTTGATCTTAAACTAAATTACTTTATACAGTTGTAGCCAAAAATATTGACACTCTTGGTAAATATGAGCAAAGAAAGCTGTGAAAAATATGTCTTTATTGTATATCCTTTTGATCTTTCTTTAAAAAATAAATAAATAAATAAATAATAATAATAATAATAATAATAATATATATATATATATATATATATATATATATATATATATATATATATACAGGTGCATCTCAATAAATTAGAATGTCGTGGAAAAGTTCATTTATTTCAGTAATTCAACTCAAATTGTGAAACTTGTGTATTAAATAAATTCAGTGCACACAGACTGAAGTAGTTTAAGTCTTTGGTTCTTTTAATTGTGATGATTTTGGCTCACATTTAACAAAAACCCACCAATTCACTATCTCAAAAAATTAGAACATGGTGACATGCCAATCAGCTAATCAACTCAAAACACCTGCAAAGGTTTCCTGAGCCTTCAAAATGGTCTCTCAGTTTGGTTCACTAGGCTACACAATCATGGGGAAGACTGCTGATCTGACAGTTGTCCAGAAGACAATCATTGACACCCTTCACAAGGAGGGTAAGCCACAAACATTCATTGCCAAAGAAGCTGGCTGTTCACAGAGTGCTGTATCCAAGCATGTTAACAGAAAGTTGAGTGGAAGGAAAAAATGTGGAAGAAAAAGATGCACAACCAACCGAGAGAACCGCAGCCTTATGAGAATTGTCAAGCAAAATCGATTCAAGAATTTGGGTGAACTTCACAAGGAATGGACTGAGGCTGGGGTCAAGGCATCAAGAGCCACCACACACTACAGTTGTCGTATTCCTCTTGTTAAGCCACTCCTGAACCACAGACAACGTCAGAGGCGTCTTACCTGGGCTAAGGAGAAGAAGAACTGGACTGTTGCCCAGTGGTCCAAAGTCCTCTTTTCAGATGAGAGCAAGTTTTGTATTTCATTTGGAAACCAAGGTCCTAGAGTCTGGAGGAAGGGTGGAGAAGCTCATAGCCCAAGTTGCTTGAAGTCCAGTGTTAAGTTTCCACAGTCTGTGATGATTTGAGGTGCAATGTCATCTGCTGGTGTTGGTCCATTGTGTTTTTTGAAAACCAAAGTCACTGCACCCATTTACCAAGAAATTTTGGAGCACTTCATGCTTCCTTCTGCTGACCAGCTTTTTAAAGATGCTGATTTCATTTTCCAGCAGGATTTGGCACCTGCCCACACTGCCAAAAGCACCAAAAGTTGGTTAAATGACCATGGTGTTGGTGTGCTTGACTGGCCAGCAAACTCACCAGACCTGAACCCCATAGAGAATCTATGGGGTATTGTCAAGAGGAAAATGAGAAACAAGAGACCAAAAAATGCAGATGAGCTAAAGGCCACTGTCAAAGAAACCTGGGCTTCCATACCACCTCAGCAGTGCCACAAACTGATCACCTCCATGCCACGCCGAATTGAGGCAGTAATTAAAGCAAAAGGAGCCCCTACCAAGTATTGAGTACATATACAGTAAATTAACATACTTTCCAGAAGGCCAACAATTCACTAAAAATGTTTTTTTTAATTGGTCTTATGATGTATTCTAATTTGTTGAGATAGTGAATTGGTGGGTTTTTGTTAAATGTGAGCCAAAATCATCACAATTAAAAGAACCAAAAACTTAAACTACTTCAGTCTGTGTGCATTGAATTTATTTAATACACGAGTTTCACAATTTGAGTTGAATTACTGAAATAAATGAACTTTTCCACGACATTCTAATTTATTGAGATGCACCTGTATATATATATATATATATATAATTATTATTATTATTATTTATTTATTTATTTTTTACATTTAAAATGTTTTACAATTTTCAATGTTATTGAAAAAATATATCATATAAGAAAAATGTTGCGATCTCTAACACATTAGTCATGGGTGAAATAAATGTATTTTTGTAGGATGGTACAGAGGGGAAAAGTGAGCCATGAAGTTCGCTATCCCAAGAATTTTGCGGGAACCCACTGACCATTCAAGCAACTGCTACGCGAGCCAGAAAGCGAGGAAGACGCTGTAGATCCAGATGACAATTTCAGAGTTGGAGCTGAGGAGAGAAACCCATTCTACCCCAACCAAAAACCAAAAAGACTTGATTAGAGATCTTGGTCTTACCAAGTCCAATGCCAAGCTTTTTGATGTCTAGGCTCAAGCATTGGAACTTGTTGGAAGAAAGTTTGCAAGTCACAGATCAGAGGAAGCGGCACCAAACTTTTTCTGTCTTCTTCACCTGTCAAGATAGGCTCTGCTTCTGCCACAATGTGACCAGTCTGTTCGAGGCAATCGGAATCGCCTGTAACCAGAATGAGTGGTGCCTCTTCATTGACAGCTCATCCAGGAGCCTCAATGCCGTGCTGCTCCATAATGGTAACAAGTACCCATCTCTTCCCCTGGCACACTCGGTGCACCTCAGAGAGGATTACAACAGCATCAAGACCTTGCTGGACGCCTTGAAGTATGATGAGTACATTTGGGGGCTGATTCGTAAAAGTGATTTACAGTATAATCGTAAATCTCGAAAAACTACTCACTTCTAAATCTTTTGTTGTCATTTTTGTAATACTTTAGTATAAATACGTGTTAATTTGGATTCATATGTTGTTGTTTTTTCTGACACAAATTTGCCCGTTTTCTCATTGGAAATAGGTAAATATCAAAATATCACTGTCCTGGTCACAAAAGCAAAGTTTGTGGGGAAGCATTTTCTATACTTTTGAGGCATAAGCAATTAGGAAACAACACTTACTACCCAGGAACAAAAATTGTGTTACATAGAGTAATTAATTAAATATATTTTTTCTCCAAAACACATTTGCCACAATTATTGGCACCCCTAGAAATGCTTATGAGTAAAATTTATCTGAAATATATTCCTATTCATATTTAAAAAATTTAAGTACACCTGGGTGACTAGGAACATTAAATTGTTCAGCAATGACTTCCTGTTTCACAGGGGTATAAATATGAGGTAACACAAAAGCCAAATTCCATTAGTCATCCATCACAATGGGTAAGACCAAAGAATAACGTTATGATGTGCAGAAAAAGATTGTTGAGCTTGAAAAAATGGGATGTGGCTATAAGAAAATAGATAAAGCATTGAAAATACCAATTTCCAACATCAGGGCAATAATTAAGAAGTTCCAATCAACTGGAGATGTTGTGAATAGGCCTGGAAGAGGACATGTGTCTATATTGTCACAACGCACTGTGAAGACAATGGTTTGAGTGGCCAAAAATTCTCCAAGGATCACAGCTGGAGAATTGCAGAAATTAGCTGGGTCTTGGGGTCAAAAAGTCTCCAAAACTACAATCAGACGTCACCTACATCACAAGTTGTTTGAGAGGGTTTCAAGAAAAAAGCCTCTGCTTTCATCCAACAACAAACTCAAGTGTCTTCAGTTAGCCAGACACTACTGGAACTTCAAATGGGACCAGGTTCTATGGTCAGATAAAAGAAAATAGAGCTTTTTGGCAGCAAACAACAGAGATGGGTTTGGCGCACATAGAGAGGTAGCCATATGGAAAAGTACCTCATGCCAACAGTTAAATATGATGGTGGATATTTAATGTTGTGGGGCTGGTTATGCCAGAGGTCCTGGACATCTTGTTCAGATACATGGCATCATGGACTCTATCAAATACCAACATATACTAAATAAAAACTTTGACTGCCTCTGCCAGAAAGCTTAAAATTGGCCCTGGTTGGATATTCCAGCAGGACAATAATCTAAAACACTCATCAAAATCAACACAAAAATGGTTCACTGACCACAAAATCAAGGTTCTGCAATGGCCATCCCAGTCCCCTGACCTAAACCCCATAAAAAGACCTGTGTGGTGAACTAAAGAGGAGAGTCCACCAGCATGGTCCTCAGAATTTGAAGGATCTGGAGAGATTCTTTATGGAGGAATGGTCTCAGATCCCTTGCCATGTGTTCTCCCAACCTCATTAGGCATTATAGGAGAAGACTCAGAGCTGTTATTTTGGGGAGGTTGCACAAAGTATATCACACATATATCTGACAAAAATATTTGTTATTTGATAAAGCTTATGTTGTGTTGCAATTGTTTGATATCCATTAGAGGATATATATATATATATATATATATATATATATATATATATATATATATATATGAAAGATCAAAAGGGTAAACAATAAAGACATACTGTATTTTGCACAGCCTTATTTGCTCATATTTACCAATGGTGCCAATACTTTTGCCCACAACTTTATAAGACTGTTCAGTCTGTAAATCAAGAACAGTTTTCTTTTCAACAAAATACCATCAAGACCTATTTGAGCATAAATGAAAAATCAAGAATGTAAGAATTTTTTTAATCTTCATTCAAGAATCTTTAACATTTCATTGTATAAATAAAATAATAATAATAATGTCTTTTTATGCAAACATATCTTTAAAGGAATGGTCTAATATTGAAATCTTAATTTAAACCTTTAGGGATCATAGTGTTCAAAGTGTAAATCTAAAACAGTTCTCTTTGTTTTATACCATCAACTGTCATGGTTTTATGTGTTTTTGTTCATGTTTTGTGTTAATGTCTTTTATTTTGGAAGTTTAGTTCCTCTTGCCATGTCGTGATTCCCTGTTTCATGTCATGTGGTCCCCTGGTCATGTGATTTCATGTTCCCTATCTGTCACTCACTCGACGTTGTGTCGATGTAGTGACACTAGTGGTCACTCTTGGGAGCCCGAGACACTTCTGGTCTTTGATAAAAGGCCAATGAAAATTGGTGAGTGGTATTTGCATGCCACTACCCCAGACATACGGGTATAAAAGGAGCTGGTATGCAACCATTCATTCAGATTTTCTCTTCGGAGCCGAACGGTCATGCTCACTGAGCTGAATACTACTGTTCATTCACCTCTGCTTGATCTGATGGCGCATTTCAGTGGCTTCTCCCTCCTCTGCACTGGTGCACTGCAGAGAATGCCCCTGGGCTCTTCGGCAGAAAAACAAGAGAGTATATTTTCTGAAAGAGCTTTTCCTCCTCTAAAAGAGTATATATTTCTCTAAAAGAGCGGCACACACGGAACATCTTTTTAAAGATGCCTTTCCGATTGTGTTATTCCTGGTTGCGGTCGTTATCTCTCAACTTCGGATGGTCGTGATCGCTGTCTTTTGTGTCTGGGCACGACCCACATGGAGGCAGAGTTTGCGGATGGTTCATGTTCTCACTGCGAGAACATGACCATGGCAACGTTGCGGTCGCGGCTTGCTTTCGTAAGAAAGCAAGCCACCCCAGTGGCTCCCCGCCTCAGTCCTTCTACCTAAGGGTATGAGGCCAGCGCAGCTAGCACTGGGGGCGATTTGGGGACCCCAATGGGATTGTCTCCGCTGGGTATCCCCCCGCGGACCTCCCATTCCCCAGCACGCTCGTCTCCCCCAGTCGGGCTTCCGGATGAGTTTGCCGGCTCATCTCATGGCGAGTCTGGCTTCTTGTTCGGAGCCCGCGAAGATGATGAGCTCTCAAGCGCAGCATCGGACAGAGGGCTTGTCCAGTCAGACGCAGAAGCCTCAGCTCAGCTTCCCCCTTCGGGGACGATTGCCCAGTCACAGGCCGATGCCGAAATGATGGACATGCTTTCCCGGGCTAGAGTGGAACCCTCCGCTCTCCCCTGAACCCTTGCGGCTTGATGATTGGTTCCTGGGCTCGCTACGCCGCTCAAAGCAGCCACGCCCCGCTCCAGTGCCATTCTTCCCGGAAGTGCATGAGGAGCTGACGAAGTTGTGGGAGGCACCTTTTACTGCCCAGCCCCAATTCTGCAGTGGCCAGGGGCTATACAGCGATTCCCCCGGTGGATAAGGCACTCGCGGTGCACCTATGCCCGCAGAGCACCACCACCTGGCACGGACACCCTAAGCTCCCGTCCAAGCCCTGTAGGCTCATGTTGTCCCTGACGGCTAAAGCCTACAGTGCTGCTGGACAAGCCGCCTCTGCCCTGCACACCATGGCTCTCCTGCAGGTCCACCAAGCCAAGGCATTGAAAAAACTGCACGAGGGTAGTTCCGCCCCAGATTTGATGCAGGAACTGCGCTCGGCGACCGACGTCGCTCTCCGAGTGATGAAGGTCATGGTGCGGTCTCTCGGGTGGACGATGGCCACACTAGTGGTCCAGGAGCGCCACCTTTGGCTCAACCTGGTCGAGATTGGCGAGGCCGACAAGACACAGTTCCTTGCTGCCCCCTTTTCCCAGGCAGGCCTATTCAGTGACACCGTCAAGGACTTTGCCCAGCAGTTCTCGGCGGTGAAGCAGCAGACAGAGGCAATCCAGCACATCCTGCCCCGGCACGGCTCAAGATCCCGCACCCCGTCTGCTCGTCGCCAAGGGCGTCCCCCTGCGGTGACTGCACCGGCTCTGCAGCAGCCCACCCCTTTGGCCCGGCCCCAGCATGGAGCCCACCGCAGGAAGCAGACACCACCCGTCTCACAACCGGTGCCTAAGAACCCACAGAGCGACCCTGAGACGGGCGACTCAGGGATGAAGGAACCCACTCACTTGGAGCTGGTAAAAAGACCATTCCATACCCCAGCAGAGGGCTGGGCGGAAAATCTTTTGTTGCCTTTTTGTTTGATTTCGCCGCATGCCCAAGTGGCTGCGGTACCAACAGTTCAGCAAAAGAGTGGCTTCCTTCCTCCCTGGGTCTCATACCCAGTGTGTACGGTCGTCACCACGACTACCGTCCATGGGTTTTATCTTCCTATGGAAGGGCGCGATAGAACCTGTCCCTCCAGCCAAGATAAAGAAAGGGTTTTACAGCCCCAACTTCATCGTACTGAAAAAGGCAGTGGGTTGCGGCCAATCTTGGACCTGCGAGTACTTAACCGGGCTTTACACAGACTCCCGTTCAAGATGCTGATGTAAAAACGCATTCTGGCGAGCGTCCGGCATCAAGATTGGTTCGCGACAGTAGACCTGAAGGATGCATACTTCCACATCTTGATCCTTCCTTGACACAGACCCTTCCTGCGGTTTGCATTCGAGGGTCAGGCGTATCAGTACAAAGTCCTCCCTTTCGGCCAGTCCCTGTCTCCTCGCGTCTTTACGAAGGTCGCAGAGGCTGCCCTTGCCCCATTAAGGGAGGTTGGCATTCGCATTCTCAACTATCTCGATGACTGGCTAATCCTAGCTCACTCTTGAGACATGTTGTGCGCACACAGGGACCTGGTGCTCTCACACCTCAGCCGACTAGGGCTTTGGGTCAACTGGGAAAAGAGCAAGCTCCTCCCGGTTCAGAGCATCTCTTTTCTCAGTTTGGAGTTGGACTCAGTCTCCTTGATGGCGCGCCTTATGAACGAGCACACCCAGTCGGTGCTGGCCTGTTTGAAGGTGTTCAAACAGAAAACAGCGGTTCCACTGAAACTTTTTCAGAGGTTCCTGGGGTATATAGCATCCTCGGCGGTGGCCACCCCGCTCGGGTTGATGCATATGAGGCCGCTTCAGCACTGGCTCCAGACTCGAGTCCCGAGATGGGCATGGCGCCACGGGACACATCACGTGGTCATCACGCCAGTCTGTCACCATCTTTTCAGCCCTTGGACTGACCTCTCATTTCTACGGGCAGGAGTTCCTCTAGAACTGGTCTCCAGGCGCATCGTGGTCACGACAGATGCCTCCAAAATGGGCTGGGGTGCTGTTTGCAATGGGCATGCAGCCACCGGCCTCTGGACGGGCCCATGACTGCATTGGCACATCAACTGCCTTGAGTTGTTGGCAATTTTGCTCGCCCTGCGGAGGTTCCGGCTGTTGATCCAGGGCAAGTACGTGTTAGTTGAGCCTGCTCCATACCATGTCACAGCAACACCTGATCCCATCACAATAACGTCTCAATCTGCTTCATGACATGTTACAGCCGAACCTCAGTCTGCTCCATGCCATGTCACAGCCAAGCTTCAG
The DNA here is from genome assembly GCF_019703515.2 of Myxocyprinus asiaticus. Taxonomy (NCBI): domain Eukaryota; kingdom Metazoa; phylum Chordata; class Actinopteri; order Cypriniformes; family Catostomidae; genus Myxocyprinus; species Myxocyprinus asiaticus. The sequence continues at coordinate 46,578,313 of NC_059345.1, forward strand.
TCTGCTCCATGCCATGTCTCAGCCAATCCCCAGACTGCTCCATGACATGTCACAAGCAAGCCTTTGCTCCATGGTCCAGGACCACTTCTGCTCCACTGTCCTGAACCACCTCTGCTCCACTGTCCTGGCCCGCCTCTGCTCCACGGTCCAGGCCCATCTCTGCTCCATGGTCCAGGCCCTTCTTCATGTTTATGTTTTGTTCATGTTTGGATTTCACATTTGAATTAAACTGCACTTGGGTTCTACACTTCATCATCATCATCTGCCTGTCATTGCCAGCATCGTTACATCAACATCCCCCCTCCACTTGAAGTTTTAAATACTTCTATCCCCACATATCTAAGTGTGGCTACACTATGTTTGGCCTTTGCAAAATGTACCACCTAAGGGCCAGTAGTGGATCTATTTCTAATATTACTACAACATTCTGCAATTCTAATTTAGATAGCTCTAGTGGTTTTCCCTATATAAGCAATGGGCATGGGCATGGGCATTTTAACATATATATAACATTTGTTGTAAAGCATGAGATAATACCCCTAATTTTATATTTATTTACCTGTTTGAGTCTTATGAGTAAAAGACACTGATGATAATTACCCCACGGATAATTACCATCATGCACTGAACTCAGAAAATGTGTAGAAGTAGGAGGAGGGAGGTCTGCTCGGATTAGGTGGCCTCTTACATGTTATCAAAGAGGAGCCCGAAAAACATCCCTGCAATTCTTGATCTGATTTAATAATGTACCAATAACATTTAATCGACTTTTGAATGTCATAAACCACCAGTGAGTACTGAATAGGGCAAACCACCCTACCTGTTACTCCCAATTCTTTATCCCTCTTAGCAGTTAAACATTCAACCTGTGACTTATCAAAACATAATGAAGCACTTCGAATCCACTTTTCTTTATAGTCTTTATAGGTTTTTAGACCATAAGCCTGTCTCATGAAATCATTATCCATGCTCTAATCCTATGAAATTGAGAAATTGGAAGACTTCTTTTCTGTGCAACGGGATGAAACGAGGTTCCATGTAGCAAAGAGTTTCTGTCAGTAGTTTCACAATATAAATTAGTGTTTAGTTTATCTTCTTTTCTTACAATCAACTTGTCTGGTATCAAAGGCTAAAGTAAATAGCAAATGTTGGTCCGTTGTGTTTACATAATTGTAAAATGACATCAACGTGTTCTCCGAACCAGACCAAATAAAAAAGACACTGTCTAAATATCTAATCCAGCAGGAAATGTATTGAATATAAGGATTATTCTTACTGTTTTTCTTGAAATAACCTACATATTGAGATGGACAATGGATGTATTACACACCCTTTATGTGATGTATGTGATTAGATGTGGATGATGTGTATTGATATGTTGCATATTATGCTCTTTATGCATGTTTTATTTGTATAGCACATTGTACAGTATGTTGCTGTAGTTTGATCAGGTGACTTGTTTTGTAATATCATATGATCTATACTATTTAAGATGGCCATTTTGTAAATGTGTTTTAAGCCTGAAGAGAAGCAGGATGCTTGAAACATTACTAATCTATTAAAATCCTATTCACGGGAGCTTTGCAGGTGTGCGTTTTCTTTTTTCTAGTTTTAATTAATTATATTAAAAATAACCTTTTTGTTTAGTTTTCACCAATTCCCCCATTTAAGCATGTCCATTTCTTGTTGTATATGAATACAGATACAAACAATTTTGTGATTTTAACATCCAGATAATAGCTTTATTGCACTTCTGCCAGTTTAGCTGTTAATTTTTAGAATCCCCAGCAACCCGGGGTCACAAAACAGATGACCAACGGTGCAGAACAAAAGCAGAGGAACACAAGTTCCCGATCTGTCACTCACTCGACGTTGTGTTGATGTAGTGACACTAGGGGTCGCCCTTGGGAGCCCAAAACCTCTGATCTTTGAGAAAAGGCCAGTGGGAATTGGCGAGTGGAATTTGCATGCCACTCCCCCGGACATATGGGTATAAAAGGAACTGGCTTGCAACCACAGCCGAGCGGTTGTGTTCAGCAAGCTGAATTACTCTGCCGATCCATTCACCTCGAAAAGCTGTTGGATTTACACCGCATTACAGTGGTTTCTCCCCCTCGTGCACCGGTGGAGTTGTTGGGCCTCATGTATTCAGATAGAAGACAAAGGCATGCCTAACACAGTCATAAAAACCTAACTCAAGCCCCCACATTCCAAGTCGTAAATTATACTGATAAAAATTGCGCCAAAATCAAACAAATGAGTCCAAAACAGACTACAAATCCCATGAAGCCTTGCTCACTAAAAGATCGAACTCTCAACTCCTATTGGATGAGGCACACAACAGAACGCACCTCAAACCATGACATCATCAGGAGTTGAAATACCTCTGAAATGCTTCCGGGATTTGCTTCCAGCAACTTTGTTTGCAGTGTGTAGACGCAGCTCATCACTGCTCTCATGTGCAACCTCGTGGCACAAGGAAGTAACGTCCGACTTGAAACTGTGGCCATACAATCTCCATCTCGCTGGACGGGTTGAGATTACTCTGTGTTCAACCGAACACTCTAACGGATCTGAAGGAGACTGCCGAGCAATTCGCATCTTCATCTGTTTGCCTGCAGAAGTGAAGAGATTAAAGATTTCTCTTCCATCTTCAATCAAGTCGACATTTCTGAGTTCTCCGCCGCCCGCCAACAGAGCGAGGAAACGGCCTCCCGTCATCACCCAAGCCTCAAGGAACTGGGTCGGAGTTAAAGGACAGATGAACACACATTCTGTCCTCATGCGATTCAAGTAAGAGGTTTACGTCTGGGCAGAGATAGAATATTATAGTGTGTTATTCTTGTGTTTCAAGGTTTTTGCTTGTACGGTTTACAGACCGCTATGTCCGCTCATTATTAATACTCAGGGTATTAATTATCACAAATATGTTTTGCTGTATTGTGGTCCAACCAAATTTGACTGTTGTGCAATTTCGCCATCACGGGTGAGACAGGTAAATGAGTTCATCCATTAAAGAGTCAAAGAACGCGGGACTGTTTACGAGCCGTCCACCATGTCTCTGAGCGATGAACTAACAGCTGCTTTCTCTCCCACGATTGCGAAATTGGCTTTAGGGCCGTCACTTCTCTCTCTCATACTAACCACACACACACACACACACACACACACACACACACATGCACGCGGCCCCTCACAAACATTCTGGCACACATTTTTGGCTCCTAGATAGCTAAATGCTAAAGTCCAGCTTTGTCCCTAAGCTATTGTACAAGCGGATACACGCGGTAACTGGTAGACGCCATTGACTGGTTTCTCGCCGCCCCCATTCGCGGTCATATTCCCTGGCCGGAAGTCTCGTGTGACATACTCTCCACGAGAGTCACGTCCGCCATTTTGTGCGCGTCCCTCCTTACACACACACACACACATACACACACACACACACACACACACACACACCTTATGTGTTATAGGATTATTTTAGTTTCCATATCTAATCATATCACTGTTTAGTTTTTAGTTGTAAGTCGGAAGTTTATTGACTGCACTGTATTAATTATTAATTGATATTACTGCATTAATATACTTTGTTTATATTACAAAGAGAAGTGTTTTTGTTTGTTTTGCATACGCCTGTGTCATGCTGACGGGATGTCAGTGCTCGGATTCAAGCCTTCATTCATTGTTTTTTTTTTCCCGTAAATCGATATTCTTCGGATGTTGATTTTCCTAAGAAAACAATCTAATATTGAGACTGTTTTACTATCTGGTTATTAGTCCCTGATTCCAGGGTGGTGCCCTGTCAATGTTAATCCTTATTAATATTCTATTGATTTTTGATAATTGATAATTATCTTTTATGATTGTTGAATTTGAATGATCAATAAGCTAGTGTTCATTTTAATTAATGTTTCATCGATGTTAACAATTAACGATTATGTTTGATAATTGTTGATTTAAAGGATTAAAAAAAGCTAACATGGATTCTCATCAGTGTTCTATTGATTTTAATAATTAATAATTATCTTTGATAATTATTAATTATTGCTAATAACCAAACTTGCTCCTAAACGTAGCACACTACATTTACTGGGGCCCCATATGAGGATTTAATGAGTTAAATTCAATTAATTAATTTAAATAATTAATAACTAAAGAAATAATTATTAATTATTTCTGATAGTAACACTGATCTAAACAACCAGTAAAGCCCTACATATTAATTGGTGCCCCGTGTGAGGCATCCTACGTGCCAGTTCTGTCACAGTGGGTATGCAAAAGAATCCAAAGTAATAAATTGAATCATTACTTCAAAGTTTGGTTCTGTTTGACAATTTACTTCTCAAAACTTGCCAAACATAAGCCAGTGTGGTGTGAAAGTGCTCTTAAGAGTGAATTAGTGGTTGGTAAATTTACTATAGTCTGCTTAAAATCTGCTGTTGTTGTTATTTAACTCCTAACGCTTTCATCTAAATGTTACAGAGAGGTGCCAAGTCACTTCATTGACATCCACCAAAGAGAGATCGCAGTGAAATTTGCACATTACATAACAGTACCATAAGCCACATGTCGAAGCCTCTCACCTGTACATTTGTGCATTATATCAACTGTAAAAGAACAAGCTATCAGAGCCACTGTCACAAGCATTTTTACTGCCCCAGTAAAATGAGTCACCAATCACCCTGCGTGACTGCAGCTGAAGCTCTGCTGAGGTTAGTCGACCCAGCACTGCAAGATGTGGTTGCTGCTGTCCTCCGTCTCTCCGTAGAGGAGAGAGATAACCTTAATGGCTACAATATTAGTCGTTGTGATGAAGCATTGCAGGAACTAGTTGATTATGTCAACAACCCGGTCGGGAAGCCAAAGTGCACAATCCTGGACTTTGTGGGCCAAATGTTCCTTCTTCATCACTGCAAAACCCAACTGCAAACCGCAGAGCACCAGGCCCAGCTCGCCCGGCTGCAGAGCAGCTATCAAGCGGTGCAGAACGAAAATCTCAGCCTGCACCAAGACGTTAGGTGCACTCAAGCTGAGAAAGTCCAGGCACAGGAAGATGATGCCCGGATGCAGGAGGAAAACTAAACCCTGCACAGGCAGCTTCCAGCTGCCCAGCTAAGAGTAGAGTCAGATCAGGTAAGTGCAGCTGAAATGCACAGCACAACATCTGACATAGAAGAGGGCTCCCTTTTTAGTGATACGTGTAGAAATGTGCCCCTGAGAAACCCAGGAACACATGCTAGGAGCCGAGCTGCCCCTAGTGGTACAGTCTCTGACTTCGTCCTCCAAGACACCTTTCAAAATCCTCCAGCGGCCTGCTGGTTGGATGCAGGTGCCCCTCCTTACAGTTGCCCTCCTCAGTCAGTTTTCAGTTATGCCACCTTGCGTTTCAAATCGACTGATTCCACAACACAGAGGGGGGACAATTATTTTCAAGCCCAGAGTGGGGTAAGCGGCTCAAAGATCCCATTAGCCAGGGAGCTGTACGCACCCTGTGGTCCACCCCCACGCGTCGACTGGACTCTTTCCCCACCACAAATGAAAGGAAAAGTCCTCATCGCAATAGCGATCTGAGTGACTATGGTGTTTCGGATGACTCGGATGACCCGTGGTCATACTGACACCAACACTTGCGCATCCGACAACTCGAGTCCCTCGCAGGGGACATAGAACACTTTGACCCAAGTAATTGAGATTCAAACATCGACAATTATCTAATGGAAATTGAGCACTGCCTGATTGATTTGCCTTGCGCTTCGTCGTGTGAAAAACTCAAGCTTATATGGAAGACCACGGTAAGGAATGTCCATGCGTTCATGGAAACGCTACTGACTGGTACACGAAACCGCTACTCAGCTCTGTGTAAAGCCCTACGCGATGAGTATTTGCTGTATATCGACGAAGCCTCTGCTACCATAGCTGCTTTCACCATCACCCAGAAGAGGCTCGAGCCTCCGTGTGAGTATTATAGACACCTGAGAACCACGTACTTCCAAGGAAGTAACGAACCAGGCCTGGAGGAGGAACGAGCTTTCAAGTCTCTTTTCCTTCACAACCTCCACGAGTGCGTGCGATATGACGTCACGATGCACTGCAGAATGGGCAACCCCACCATGCAGGAAATCAGAAGATACGCGGAACTGGCATGGGAGACATGTGTGCGCCCTGCCTGAGGGCACGAAGTCGACGCCAGAGCCCTGGGGATCCAAGCCTCAGGATATGCAGACCTAGCGCTTGAAGGCAACGAAATGCCTCTCGTTAAGGTGAATGTTAGAACAGGACCCCAGAGGCACCGATCACCCCGCCAGCAGGGTAGGCAACAGAAACAGGGGGGTGGTGACCAGACACACCCCCAGGGTCACGGCAGGCCTAAACAACAAAGCGTTCGCTGGCTGAAAGGAAATGCGCAGTTCGATCGAAAACTCAAACAAGAAGGTGAGTGGGTAGAAAAAGTTTAAAATCCCCTCAGAGAACAAGATTTGAGAAGAGAAATGGAGGACATAAGGAGATGCTTGTCTGAGTTAGTAACTAAGCTTGACGCGCTCCGTTGTTCACCAGGTCCGTCGACCTCCTCAAAGGAACACGGCACTGAAACCCCGTCAGTATGACTAGACTATGTACCCCCTCCTGTTAACGCCAAAGTTTACTTTGTAGGTCGGGAAAAGGGGAACAGTGTCCAAGTTGCTCCCCAAAACAGTCACTCCTTACATGCCACATCCTCCTTTTCTAACCTTCTTGGGCGATCTGTACCATAAGGGCAATGCCTGACACATGGGTCATTCCGCTCCCACGCACTACTCGACACCGGTTCCGAAATAAGTCTAATGGGTTCCAGCACCTTCGCAGAGGTGGCTAGAGCAAAGCTCTCCCTTGGCAAACTGTTATAGACAGAGACCTGCAACGTAAGCATCACAAGTTACATGCAAGATAGGTCGTCTATCATAAAACGGGCCTGGATTGACACCTTTCAAGGGATGATGCTAATAGACCCTGTTTACATATGTCCCATTAATCTGGAACCACTGTTAGTTGGCCAGGACCTACTGAACCGATTGGCTCCGCTCACTGACTGCCGTCGTGGACACATGTGGGCTCAGGTTGACATACCGAGACCACTTGGTCCAGAAAACAGTTCTCCAGCTTCAGATGCACACGTCGCCATCGTCCAAAAAAAAAGAAATAAAAAAAATCCAGCAGAGATGACGTCTCCAATAAGAACAGTTACAGGGCCTGAATAAAACCCTTCAGGGTACTATAGTCACTGTAAATTTGCAATCCATTCTTATCAATAACACTTTGCATGCTTTAGGGACTTTGTCAGAGAAGACAACTTATGCGTGTATCGTTAGAGATCTAATGCAGGACCTCCTCAGGGAAATTAGCTCCTCAGTCAACAGTCTGAGTGGTGGAAGGATTCCAGCTTACTTGGTCTCTCTAGACCTTGTCGAACAAATCCTTAGATCTGCTACTATCTCCATTGTGCAGCCTTCACAGATACACATGACAAATAGTTTTGGCATTGAAATTCCAATCCATGTAAATCCTCAGAACCTCAAAATAGGATTTATCCTCAATCTACCGTCATAGGCAGAATATATATATAGACTAAAGTCCGTATTTAATGTTGGTTTTCAGAGAGGTAATGCACACATTCACCTCAAAACACCACCAACACTCGCCTACCATGATGAGGACCCCTCGCTCTACCTTATCCCTAACCTAAACATGTGTACCAAGACAAAGTATATTCATTGGGTTTGTCAAAACGCAACCGCTTTGTTAGAGAGGTGACTAACTACCTCTGCGGCCTAACAGCCGAATTCCATGAACAAGTGTCATGGTAGCATGTCCATCAAAGATGAAGGAACAGAGACAAGGGTAGAGCGAGCAGGCAATCTCTGGCTCGTTAACACACCAGCCACTGAAGTCCCAAAGTCATATGACTGCCATGATACAGCCACTAAACTAAGGCTACCAAACCAAACGGTGTTCTTAACGGTTCCCCAAGGAGCCACCGTGCACACTGATGATATTGTCCTCCATCATCTCAACGTCAACAAACATGATGCAGAAATTGAGATCATGGGCGCATTTAGAGGTCACAGCCTCACCGTTGATGACACCCTTCAACAGCAGCTTCAGGCTGAAGGGATGAAATTAGTGAAGTTCAGTCTCAGACCGACCGGCTTGACCACTATATTTCCTAGTCACCTAAGCAGATCGTCATCTTACCAAGAACACCCTATCAGTTTGGTTGTCCTCTGGCTCCTCTTTAGTGGTTGGATCATCGCAATTATTGCACACACCATGTACAGGTACATTCAACGGCTACAGGCCAGACTAAACTCACTTCTCATACAGCCGCGTTTTACACACCAGACTGAGCCCATCCCACAGGTTAACCCCATCATTTCCAAGGATAAGCCTTTTAACCTTTAACCCTCCTTTCCTCTAACATTTTGTTCCTAGTAACCAATGTCAGGTTCTACTTTGATTTTGTGTTATGACCAAAGAACAACAAAGGATTGTGTTATGGTTAATGCTGTGCCTTCCAATAACTTGAAATGTTTATGTGTGATGAATGTAGTTTTAGATTTAGCTAGAAGTTCTATGCCCAGATGTGCCTCAATCTCTGTCCAGACAATAAAGCCTCTGTGAACTCTAATGAACTGTATGGACTGTGCAATCATTTTTCTTTCCTATCAGGAATACATGGATGGCGTAACCCACAGGTTACTGTGAACCGACAAGAACTGTTCGGCCCTTCAGTTGCTCTAAAGATGCTGGACAACAACCAACTCTTCAGACCAAAGGGGGGAATGTTGGGCCTCATGTATTCAGATAGAACACAAAGGCAGGCCTAACACAGTCGTAAAAACCTAACTCAAGCCCCCACATTCCACGTCGACCTCCTCAAAGGAACACAGCACTGAAACCCCATCAGTATGACTAGACTATGTACCCCCTCCCGTTAACGCCAAAGTTTACTTTGTAGGTCGAGAAAAGGGGAACAGTGTCCAAGTTGCTCCCCAAAACAGTCACTCCTTACATGCCACATCCTCCTTTTCTAACCTTCTTGGGCGATCTGTACCATCTTCTAAAAGAGTGGCACTTACAGAGAGCGTCTTTTTAAAGATGCCTTTCCGTTTGTGTTTAATTTCTGGTTGCGGTCGTTATCTCTCCACTTCCGACGGCCACGATCACTGTCTCACGTGCTTGGGTGCTGCCCACGCGGAGACGGCGTTCGTGGATGGGTCATGTGTGAGAACATGACCATGGCAACGTTGCGGTTGCGGTTTTCCTTCCTCAAAGGGAAAGCCACTCCAGTGGCTCCCAGCCGCGTTCCTTCTACCTACGGGTTTGAGGCCACGTCGGTTAGCACTGGGGGCAATTTGGGGACCCCAATGGGAGCTGCTCCACCGGGTAACTCCCCATGGACCTCCCATTCCCCAGTACGCTCGTTTGCCCTGGTCGAGTTCTGGGATGAGACCACCGGCTCATCTCAGGGCGAGTTAGCGATCTCATTCAGCGCTCGTGAAGTGGATGAGCTCTCGATTGCAGCATCGGAGAGCAGGCTGGTCAAGTCTGATGTTGAGGACTCAAATGGGCTCCCACCTTCGGGTGCAGTCACCCAGTCACAGGCCGAAGTGGAGCTGGTGGCCATGCTTGCCCGGGCGGCTGCGAGCATCGGGCTGGAGTGGAACCCTCCACTCCCTCCTTAACCCCCGTGGCTTGATGACTTGTTCCTAGGCTCAGAGTGCCGCTCACAGCCATGCCCCACCCCGGTCCCTTTCTTCCCGGAGGTGCATGAGGAGCTCACAAGGTGGTGGCGTGCACCTTTCACTGCCCGGATCCGGTCTCCTACGCTCTCACTACCCTCGACGGTGGGGCTGCCAAGGGGTACTCAGTGATTCCCCTGGTGGATAAGGCAGTTGTGGTGCACCTGTGCCCGCAAAATGCCGCCACCTGGCGGAACTGCCCGAGACTCCTGTCCAGCGTCTGTAGGTTTACGTCATCTCTGGTGACTAAGGCCTACGGTGCCACTGGACAGGCCGCCTCCGCCCTGCACACCATGGCTCTCCTGCAGGTGCACCAAGCCAAGGTGCTAGGAACAGCACAAGGGTAGTTCTGACCCAGGATTGATGCAGGAGCTGCGCTCGGCAACCAATCTCGCCCTCTGAGCTACGAAGGTCATGGCGCAAACTCTCGGGCAGGTGACGTCCACCCTGGTGGTCCAGGAATGCCACCTATGGCTCAACTTGGTCAAGATGAGGGAGGCTGACAAGGTACAGTTCCTTGATGCTCCCGTCTCCCAGGTCGGTCTATTCGGTGACACCGTCAAGGACTTTGCCCAGCAGTTCTTGGCGGTTAAGCAGATGGAGACTATTCAGCATATCCTGCCCTGGCGTGGATCAAGATCCCGCGCCCTGTCTGCTCGTCACCAGGGGCATCCCCCTGTGGCGATGACACCGGCTCCATCGCAGCCCGGGCCAGAGGCCCGGCTCCAGCGTAGAGCAACCCGCAGGAAGCAGACGCCCCCCGTCTCACGGCCTGCAGCCAAGAACCCGAGAAAGGCTTCTAGCCACCTCTGAGATGGGCGACCCATCCTGGGTCACACACCCAGTGTTTAGGTGGGCCCCAGCTGCGAGGCCCAACCCGCCGGTATGTCCGATGCGATTGTCTCCTTGGTCCCCCTTGCCCGGAGCTTGGGGGCATGGCTTGCGCTCCCCAACCTGTCGCGATGGCTGACCTGGACCGTCCGACTTGGCTATGCGATTCAGTTCACCAGGAACCTGCCTGGGTTCAGCGGTGTCCATTTTACCTCAAGTGTAGGGCGAGAACGCCACTGCACTCCCTACGGAGATCGTGTCCCTTCTGCGGAAGGACGCGGTTGAGCCTGTCCCTCCAGCCGGTATGAAAAAGGGGTTCTACAGCCCCTACTTCATTGTATCAAGGAAAGGCGGTGGGTTGCGGCCAATCCCGGACCTGCGAGTTCTGAACCGTTCCTTGCACAGACTCCTGTTCAAGATGCTGACGTGGAAACGCATTTTAGCGAGTGTCCGGCATCAGGATTGGTTCACGGCGGTAGACCTGAAGGACGTGTACTTCAACGTCTTGGTTTCTCCTCGGCACAGGCCCTTTCTTTGGTTCGCCTCCGAGGGCCGGGCACACCAGAACACAGTCCTCCCCTCTGGTCAGTCCCTGTCACCTTGCATCTTCATGGAAGTCACAGAGGCAGCTCTTGCCCCGCTAAGGGAAGTGGGCATCCGCATCCTCAACTGTCTCGATGACTGGCTGGCTCTAGCTCACTCTCGAGACTTGCTATATGCGCACAGGGACCTGGTGCTCAGGCACCTCAGCCGGCTTCGGGTCAACTGGGGAAAGAGCATCTCTTTTCTCGGGTTGGAGTTATACTCAGTCTCTATGATGGCGCGCCTCACAAGCGAGCGCACGCAGTCAGTGCTGAACTGTCTGAAGTTGTTCAGGCAGAGCATGGTGGTCCCACTGAAGCATTTTCAGAGGCTCCTGTGGCATATGGCGTCCTTGATGGTGGTCACACCACTCGAGTCGATGCAAACGAGACCACTTCAGCACTGGCGCCAGACTCGAGTCGTGAGGTGGGCTTGGTGCTGCGGCACACATCGCGTGGTCATCACGCCGATCTTCCGCTACCTGTTCAGCCCTTGGACGGGCCTTACATTTCTGTGGGCAGGAGTCCCCTTAGTGCAAGTACCCCAGGCGCGTCGTGGTTACGACAGACGCCTCCGAGCATGGCTGGGGTGCTATGTACAACAGGTACGCAGGCACGGGCTCCGGGACAGGGCCACGACTGAGATGGTATGTCAACTGCCTCGAGTTGCTCGCAATGTTGCTCTCCCTGCAGATGTTTTGGCCGTTGATCCAGGGCAAGCACGTGTTGGTCCGGACGGACAACACAGCAATGGTAGTGTACAGTAGCCGCCAAGGTGGCTTGCGCTCGTGTCACATGTCTCAACTCGCCCGCCGCCTCCTCCTCTGGAGTCAGCAGTGACTCAAGTCATTGCAAGCCACTCACATCCCGCGTGACCTCGACAGTGCAGCAGATGCACTATTGCGACAGGTCACACTCAGGGGAAAGTGGAGACTCCACCCCCAGGTGGTCCAGCTGGTTTGGAGTTGATTTTGTCAAGCAGAGGTAAGCCTGTTCGCTTTCCGGGAATCCTCCCACTACCCGCTCTGGTACGCCCTGACCGAGGCTTCCCTCGGCACAGATACGCTAATGTTGGGCCTCATGTATTCAGATAGAAGACAAAGGCAGGCCTAACAGTCGTAAAAACATAACTCAAGCCCCCACACCATGTCGTAAATCTTCCTGATAAAAATCGCACCAAAATCAAATAAAGGGAGTCCAAAACAGACTACAAATCCATGAAGCCTTGCTCTCTAAAGGATCGAATTCTCAACTCCTATTGGATGAGGCACACAACAGAACGTCCCTCAAACATGACATCATCAGGAGTTGAAATACCTCTGAAATGCTTCCAGAATTTACTTCCAGCGACTTTGTTCACCAAATATAGACGTAGCTTTTTGCTGCTCTCAGGTGCAACCTCGTGGCACAAGGAAGTAATGTCCGACTTGAAACTGTAGCCATACAATCTCCATCTCGCTGGACGAGTTGAGATTACTCTGTGTTCAACCAAACACTCTAACGGATCTGAAGGAGACCGCCGAGCAATTCGCATCTTCATCCGTTTGCCTACAGAAGTGAAGAGATTAAAAGATTTCTCTTCCATCTTCAATCAAGTCGACATTTCTGAGTTCTCCGCCAGCCCGCCGAGAATCAACAGCCGTACCGCCCGCCAACAATCAACAGCCATACTGCCCGCCGACAGAGCGAGGAAACGGCCTCCCTTCATCACCCGAGCCTCAAGGAACCGGGTCAGAGTTAAAGGACGGAGGAAAACACATTCTACCTGTGTCCTCATGTGATTCAAGTAAGAGGTTTACGTCTGGGCAGAGATAGAATATTATAGTGTGTTATTCTTTTGTTTCAAGGTTTTTGCTTGTACAGTTTACGGACCGCCATGTCCGCTCGGTATTAATTATCCCGATTTTGTTTTGCTGTATTGTGGTCCAACCAAATTGGATTGTTGTGCAATTTCGCCATCGCGGGTGAGACAGCAACTGAGTTCATCCATTAAAGAGTCAAATAACGCGGGACTGTTTACGAGCCGTCCACCGCATCTCTGAGCGATGAACTAAACAACTGCTTTTTCTCCCACGATCGCAAAATCAGCTTTAGGGCTGTCACTTCTCTCTCTCTCTCTCGTACTAATTACACACACACTGTCACACACACACTGTCACACACACACACACCTTATGTGTTATAGGATTATTTTATTTCCATATCTAATCATATCACTGTTTAGTTTGTAGTTGGAAGTTGGAAGTTTATTGACTGCATTGTATTAATTATTAATTGATATTACTGCATAAATAAACTGTTTATATTACAAAGAGAAGTGTTTTGGTTTGTTTTACAAATGCCTGTGTCATGCTGACGGGATGTCAGTGCTCGGATTCAAACCTTCATGCATTGTTTTTTTCCCGAAAATCGATATTCTTCAGGTATCGATTTTCCTAAGAAAACAATCTAATATTGAGACTGTTTTAATATTTGGTTATTAGTTCCTGATTCCAGGGTGGTGCCCCGTCAATGTTAATCCTTATTAATATTCTATTGATTTTTGATAATTGATAATTATCTTTGATGATTGTTGAATTTGAATGATCAATAAGCTAGTGTTAATTTTAATTAATGTTTCATCGATGTTAACAATTAACGATTATCTTTGATAATTGTTGATTTAAAGGATTTAAAAAAGCTAACATTGATTCTCATCAATGTTCTATTGATTTTAATAATTAATAACTATCTTTGATAATTATTAATTATTGCTAATAACCAAACTTGCTCCTAAACGTAGCACACTACATTTACTGGAGCCCCATATGAGGTTTTAATGAGTTAGATCCAATTAATTAATTTAAATATTAATTAATAACTACAGAAATAATTATTAATTATTTCTGATAGTAACACTGATCTAAATAACCGGTAAAGCCCTACACTGGCACACAGCTGGCCCCAGGGGCCATGCTAGTATGCGTTCCACCCAGTGAGCCTACTTGCACAGACTCTGTGCAAGGTCAGGGAAGACAAGGAGCAGGTCATCCTAATGGCACCCTACTGGCCCACCCAGTCTTGGGTCTCTGACCTCACACTCCTCGTGACAGCCACTCCCTGGTGAATTCCCCTGAGGAGGGTTCTCCTCTCTCAGGGAAGGAGCACCATCTGGCACCCATGCTTTGCGCATCTACTTGAATTGCATGCAGAGCTTTAGAGGCTCTGAGCAGCTCTATGTCTGCTTCGGAGGACAGCAGAATGGGAGCGCTGATCGCTTTGGCATACCATGCCCAGGACGTGCCGTCCCCCTTGGGGCTATGGGCACACTCCACCAGGAGTGTGGTGGCCTCCTGGGCCCTGACCAATGGCGCCTCTTTAGCAGACATCTGTAAAGCAGCGGGCTGGGCAACACCCAATACCTTCGCGAGATTCTATAATCTTCGGGTTGAGCCGGTTTCGTCCCGTGTATTGTCAGGTACGAACAGGTAAGTTCTTGGACAACTGGCTGGGTGTACCGTTTTCATATAGTGCCTTTCCCATCCTGGAAGGGGAGATGTGCGCTTTTTACCCCCCAGCCGTGTTCACGAGACCGTGGACCCTGGATGTCCTTCCTCCTTAGCCCTGTGGCAGGCGAGTCCACGGAGAAACTCTATGTCGGCCCAGTATGTGTGCTAGTAGGCCCTGTACTGGGGTAGGTGCTCCACATGCGCTGGTTACCTGTTTGTAACCCCATGTGATGTATCTTCCATGAGATGGTTTCCCCGTTGGTAAACCCGTGTCTTCCTTGGGCAGAGTCCCCTCTGCCACCGGTCGCTGTATTTGTAGAGCTCCGTCCCCTCTGGGTAGGACCTACCACAGGGACTTCTCCACATGCGACACTGCCGACAAAACTCGATAAGACCATGTGACGTATTTCCACACATTACCTCCCCTTCGGGCAGGGTGTGGTCTCCGCTGTGTCTTCCCCTTGGGAGTGACACCCCCCTGCCTTAGACACTTATGGCCCCAGTCGATTGATTTCCACTCTTTTTGGGGGAGAAAAAAGAAGAGAAGAGGCCACGGCTAGGGAAGGCTGTCCCCTTTTTTGGGCAGTCAACTTGTCCCCGAGGTGCAGGGGACCGTATGACACTCGTAGGAGTGTTGGGGGATGTTATGTGATGGCCAGGTACACTGGCTGCGAGGCACGCAATGGTCTGCCTATCTCGCACCGCCAGTCCACGTAACACAGTTCAGCTGGTTGTGGTGTTTCATATAGGGACCCCTAGAGTCACTACATCGACACAACGTTGAGTGAGTGACAGATAGGGAAAGTCCTGGTTGCTTTTGTAGCCTCCATTCCCTGATCGAGGGAACGAGACGTTGTGTCCCTCCTGCCACAACACTGAACTACCTGCTGAAATGGCCGAGACCTGAATGAGTGGTTGTGAGCCAGCTCCTTTTATACCCGTATGTCCGGGGAAGTGGTATGCAAATTCCACTCGCCAATTCCCATTGGCCTTTTTCTCAAAGATCAGAGGTGTTTGGGGCTCCCAAGGGTGACCCCTAGTGTCACTACATTGATACAATGTCTCATTCCCTCCATCGGGGAATGGAGGTTACGAAAGTAACCAGGACGCTAGGAGGAAAGAAGAGGCATACTTGAAGTTTGATAAAAATGTGCTTGTTGGATTAAAGAAATGAAAGTGTAGTGGTAGTTCTGTCAGGAAGACTCATAGCATTCCACCATTCATTCAGTTCAGGGCCTGTATTCATGAAGATTTTTATCTTACTACTAGGAGTTCTCCAAAGAATGCCTAGCTAAGAGTTTTTGCTTAAAACCTATTATAGATATATAGATTTCTTTTTCCAGTTTATGAACATTTCTTCATCCTGTGTTGATACAATGAAACGAGCATGCATCCCATCTATATTATCAAAACACCGGGTAGCCAGTGCAGTGACCGTGAATGCCACCTTTTTTCTCTGCAGCGAGTGTGCATTCACAGGAAAAAAAAAAAGAAGCTATGAATTGCCGGATGATATGCGGTCTGGAGAGGGCATTAATAGTTTGATAGATGATTCTGCTGACGGATGACAGAAATTTCCAATTCATCCACACTACATAGTTTCATTTTGATGTGGCCAGGGAGCGCAGAGTTGTCAAATTCTTTATTTCCGGTGTAATTGGATTGTTTCAGTTTGTGGAATAACTACATCTATAAATGTAGTATAACTACATCTATAAATAAGTTTACAATAATGAAACACCCTCGGTATTCAGGCAATATTTTTTTTAAAGGTCAATGTTTTAATATTTATAATATTATAATATTATACTATTAAAACACATCGACTCAATTATGATTCAGGCGATACTTTTTAAAACAGTCAATGTCATAATACTATTCTAATACATAATTTTTTATGTGGATTGACAAC
This sequence comes from Myxocyprinus asiaticus, assembly GCF_019703515.2. Taxonomy (NCBI): domain Eukaryota; kingdom Metazoa; phylum Chordata; class Actinopteri; order Cypriniformes; family Catostomidae; genus Myxocyprinus; species Myxocyprinus asiaticus. The sequence continues at coordinate 46,594,904 of NC_059345.1, forward strand.
AGTAGCCATGCTTTGGATCATTTGTGAGTCACTCTTAGGGATTTAAAAGTCCTTCTAAGCTGTTGTGGGGTTAGGAGCTACTATTAGTGTTAAAATACTTCATGAATTACTCTTAAATGAAAATTTTACGATTTTTTTGTGTATATAGGCCTAGGCATTTCATCCAATCATAATCTAGCATCTCCTTTATAAGCTCTGCAGCTGTCATTCATCGCTCATTATGTGCATTGGTTTCATTCACTTGCAGGTGAGCGATACACAATCAGGATTCAAGCATGTCTTTGCTTTTCAAGCAAATATTTGCTTCATATTTGGATTATATGTTGTTTGGTTTACTCACCTCGACGTTCACGTGTCTAAGCACAGTTTGTCTGAATCAGCAAGAGACCCTCTGTTTATTCTTCTCTTGGGGAAACAATTGTCAAATACTTCTAGCTGATGGTTGGGGTTTATGTTCTCTGTTTCTCATGTTTTTTTTATACTGGATCATTTTGGATTTTTAAGTGGCAATGTTTCATTTTACAATAATACTCCCTGCGCACTAACCTTCATGTCAAGTGTGAGAAAGACTTGGGTAAGCCGCATTCAGGTACACATTGCTCAACTGTTTACAACAGTGTTTGCATGCCCAAGTATACTCCTGCATAAGGGAATACATTTCTATATTCATACACATTGTTTATGCATAAGTTGTTCAGTGTACATGTTCTGATTATCTCCATTAAGATGATGTTTCTCATGTTCTGCTTGTAGCTCATATCGCACGTTAAATTACAATGATTTTCTTGATTTACTTCATGTTACATTCGCTGTTTTCTCTTAAAGGGGAAGTATTGCTGTGTGCCTTCTGACAACTAGTGGTGGGCTATTGTGCAACAACATTATTGAATTACAGTCAAATAACAGAGCAGTATGCCTGAGCCATTATCAAATAAGGTGACAAAAGTATCCCTTGACTTTTGCATAATGATAAATTTTCAAATCAATAAACCCCATTTGAAAGGCATCTTCTATACCTCTCTTTATTTAAATAATTGATACGTTTTGTCATTATATTGTTTTCACATTTTAGATATTATATTGGAATTTGTCATTTGCCTGAAAATCCCTTGTCCCTTTCATCAGGTACACCACTTATATGACATTTAGTTATTTATGTGTTTGATTTTCAAATTCTGTTTAGGTAAGTGCTATTAGTGCTAGGCCTATCAAGTGTGCAAACCCAATAACTTTCATTTAACTTTTTTTCGCATGGTTCATTTAATATGTCATTTATGTTTATCGCTAATGTTCATGTGGAAATTTTATTGTAAATAATTATTTTATGGTATTATTTGTCGATTGGTTTCTAAGTGGCATGTGTTGTGGTGCTTTTGACACCATCTTGGAATTATTTTTGGATAGTTTTTCACTGGTGTTCGACACTGGTGTTTCAACAAAGTTTACCCTCCGTTTTTATGGGCGATAAGTAAATTGTGTATTTAAATATTTTGTAACTTAGGAAGTCATCTTGAGTATGACCAGCCTAATTTGATTGAAGCTTCACGTCACGGATCATGCAAATGTGTTGTGGTTTTGACACAGGCTTCGACATAAGCTTCGGTATCAAACATCACATCATTATTTGCATTTATATTTGCCTCTAATCTGCATCTTGTTGCAATTGTCATTTTATAGATCATTTCTAATATCCTTTTTGCATGGGTACCCACTTTTTCACTAGGGTAAAATAAAAAATTTGCAAGGCATTGATTAATTTTGCAGAGGTATTGCACAAAAAATAATGCTCACCCTTTTCAAGGGCCAAATGCATTTCAAAGCATTGTTTATCCTTTTCAAGTGTATTGCACAAATTTGAGGTATTTTTCTCTGGTATTTCTGGTAGAAATTTGTTATACCCCTGAAACATACATGAAAAAGACTTTCCTATTCCTCTGAGCGGAGATTTGCAGTTAAACCCTCTAAGGGCCAGTATGCAAATTCCAGACCTAATTCAGAAACTCTGTTAAGGTGCACCCATGACAGACAATGGAGCTTCTGAAAAAAGAACAGGACTGATATATTAATGCACTAATACTTCTCAGAAGTATCTTTCTCCAATCCCATGGGAGTCAAATGAAGTTATGATTGACAAGCTTTGTAATCTGACGAGGAAAAAAAAGATGTGATTTTTTTTAATTTCTTTTAATATCTTTGTGTGTGTGTGTGTGTGTGTGTGTGTGTGTGTGTGTGGAGAATGTGGTGTGTGGCAGGATATCTAATGACAAAGAGTGAGTTGAAACAGTATAGGAATTGACCACTCTCCTTTGTAGATCTTTATGGCTTACATAATCACAGCAAATGGATATAGTTCACACTAACAGGTTATTTAAAAAGCAAATGTTCCATTAATCACCCTTTGATTCACTTGTCCAGTGATCTCATTTACTTGAGCTGTCAGTATTCCCAGGTCTGTGTAAACTCCCTGTCCACTCAGCACTATATAAATTGGTTCAATTGAACATTAATGACTTTAAAAAGTTGCTCAAATGGCATGAACAGCAAATGATTTAGTATCCCTGCAGTGGAGGAAAGCTAATTTACAGTCTGCCTCCAGTTGCAGTGTGTGACAGTTAGCTCAAGACCCATACACACACATTTCTCCTATTTTACTCTTTACAAGAATGGCCATTCGTTTAACCCTAGACTGATTTCCAAAGGCTGTAAGGGGGGTTACAGATTCGGTGAGCGGAAGGTTTTTAGGGTTGATGGTTAGGAGAGATCTAGAGTGTAGTGACATGGGTGCTGCCCATGAAAAATTAATGTGACGTTTTGACAGAGTAAACATCTTATGCAGCACTTTTGTTGAATTGCGCAATTAATCATCAGGGTTTGAGGAAAGTGAAAAAATGTCCCTAAAGAGAAAACACCTTTAAGAGATAGAGAGAGGTTGCAAAATAAATTACATTTCTTGGGGCAAATTACAAATAAATTCTCTAAATTCATACTATATTGTTTGTTAAATTCTTGACATTATTAGTGGTGACAATCTAAGCAATCTTTAAATAAATAATGCATGAGGAGTTTTAGTAAATTCTGCCCTTCTTTTGGTTCTCTTAGCTCTTCAGTAAGAGACTTTTCAAAATGTATCACTAAAAGTCCTCTCAGTAAGTCCAGAGATAGAGTCACAGAGTTTATATTCATCCATAGTCTCATTTATCTTCATTTGTATTTATTTTCATTATTTCTCTATAATTTGCTCACATAAACATACTTAGCTCCTCATAAAGGTAAACTTGAGTGTGGATTGTTGTATTACACTACTCATAAAAAATTCCAATCTTCTACTAGAAAGAAAGAGGCAGAGAGAGCGAGATTGATGGTGGGGCTGATTGATAGTGCTCTCTGTGCTAATTAACATTAGCAAACCTGATCTAGAATATTGTAGGACATGTTAGCATAAGCAAGCAGCCCACACTGCCTGTCTCATTTTAACAAACAATAAAACTGTAAAAAGGCTTTAACGGTAATGCTTTAAAAAACAAAGTGCCATTCAGTGTTTTCATTAGTATAGTGAAGTGTGTGTAATGAGATGTTGTGTTATTGAACAGTCTTTAAACAACTGAAACTTGGAGGCTGTCTTGACAGGGGTTACCAGTAAATTCAAAGAAGCTTGATTACAGTGTTGTAAGGAAGGAAATGAGACACCTAGGAATGACGGTAAAGTGCCTCAAGGAGCTCCCCATTATCCAGTCAATGGATGGACTTTGTAGTATACAAATCATGACCAGCTTTGACATGTATGAAATCAGGGTCCTCTTGCAGACTGATCTCACTGTGAATCAGTTCAGCGATAATAGGTTGACAGTTCTTGAGCTCAACTCAGCCTGTGCTTACCAAAATTCTATTTTTTTCAACATATGGGTATGTCTGGGCTACATTTTTGGGGTGAAATATTCACAGAGGGGCATCAAAAGTGAGTTGCAAATCAATTTGTTTAAGTTGTAAGTGATGTAATACATTGAAAAGGAGTGCATATTTTATTAACTCTACCCCCAAAGCCTAAACCTAACCAATCTGGAAAAAAGGAACCTCCGAATTGCGCTCATTATTGATTATGCAAATGCAATTTCTACGCAACGCACTATTGGTCTTATTGGTATGTTGGTCTTAACACAGGAAAAGTTAAAGGAGTCATGACATGAGGAATACAATTTTCCTTGATCTTTTGACATATAAGAGGTCATTGACTATTAAAACATACTGTAAGTTTCAGAACTGAAAACATTCTCCTTAATAGAAAAAGAGCATTTATTTAAACCAAGCTGCAAAAACATCTCATTTGGAATTTGTGGAACTTGTGACTTCACAAGGACTAAATACATCTGCATGACTGTTTCTTCAGCAAGACATCAACACCTATTTTTTGTCAATGCACCCTTGGCCCCGCCCACTGGTGCTCAGTCAGTCACACAGATGAAGAGGAGAGAGATGGGCCTGTCATGGGAGATTCATCCACAGGGGACTTATACAGGACATCTTCATGTGCATATCTGGATAAAAAAAAAATCTACATAAATGTGCACTAGAGGAACAGCTTTGACCATTATCATACATCTCGCACTGCTTTTAAAAGCTGCGATGTCAAGTTATACTGTAACTCTAAAATGGAGACCCCTATTGCGTTTCATTCAGCTGGGCTGTCATGTTGTTGTGCTGTTTTGAAGGTGTCCTGGACCGTTTTTGCACCCATCTGTGATATTTTTAATTGTTGGTCTTTTGTAAACATGGGCATCTTTGATTGTATTGATGTGTTTCCTCACCTCACCGGCGATGTGTGCTGCATTTTAAGAGTGGTACAAGCAAATCTCATTCTGCCCCTGCCACTGACTGAGAGAAACACATGCAGTCCTGTGCGTAAACGAACACGGAAGATGTGAGCTTTTAAGAACAGCGTCTCAGCTTTGGTTGGTTGAAGCACCCCAACATCATCATGGACTGCATTACATTTGTGTATTCAAAACATTTCAGCATGGATTGTATTGTATGCTTGTGAACCAGTCACAGGAACTGTTATTGAGGGATATAGGGCAGTTAAAACACTATTGAACTGCAATGGTGACTTGACGTGGCAGGACATGGAAACATGGTGAAACAAGGTGTGGGGCATGGTTTGGTGAAAACATGGCGTGGAGCATGAGACCAGGGCGGAGCCCGTGGGGGGTGGAGCCATGAGAGGCTCGAGGGGCGGAGCCATGGAAGGCGGAGCCATGAAAGGCACGAGGGGTGAAACCATGCAGAACTGGATACCTGGAGAGTAGCCGAAGACTGGAAGGGCCAGGGTGGAGCCGGAGGCAGGGAGGACAAGGCAGTGCCGGAGGCTCGGAAGAACAAGGTGGAGATGGGGGATTGGAAGGCTGAGCCAGTGGGGCTGAGGACCAAGGTGGAGCTGTAGGGATGGAGGTCCCCGGTGGAGCTGAAGGATTGGAGAGAGGAGGTGTAGCCAGTGGATCGGAGAGCCAAGGCAGAGCCAGGTGACCGACAGACCAAGGAGGAACTGGAGGGATGAGGGACCCCAGTAAAGCTGCCAGGCTGAAGGACCGCGGTGGAGCCGAGGGAACATAGAGCCGAGGTGATGTCGAGGGATCAACAGGCCAAGGCGGAGTCCAGGGCTTGGAGGGTCTAGGCGGAGTCGGAGGTTCGAAAATTCTCCTTGTCTGGGATATCTCAGAGGGCGATGGTCGAGCCGGTGGCTTGGGGGGAACTGGTTGATCAGGAGAACTCAGGGTGGGCACAAGGGCAGGAACCAATTCCAACTCAAATAGCCCAGTAAGAGTTGGCTCTGGAACGGACGAGGTTTGCAACGCTGGCTCTGGGACGGACGAGGCTTGCAATGCTGGTTGACCGTGGCAGGGTTGGGTGTTGGCTGATTGAACAGAGGTGAGCCTGAGACATTGCATGGAGCAGACTGAAGCTTGGCTGTGACATGGCATGGAGCAGTCTCAAGCGTGGCTGTGACTTGGCATGGAGCAGACTGAGGTGTGGCTGTGACATGGCATGGAGCAGACTGAGGTGTGGCTGTGACATGGCATGGAGCAGGCTTAGGTGCGGCTGTGACATGGCATGGAGCAGATTGAGAATCCGGGGCAAAAGATGGCACTAGCTCAGCAACCATAACGAGGAACTCTGGCTTGGCAGCCATGACGTGGGACTGTGGCTTGGCAGCCATGAAGTGGGACTCTGGCTTCGCGGCCATAACGTGGGACTCTGGCTTGGCAGCCATGACGTGGGACTGTGGCTTGGCAGCCATGAAGTGGGACTCTGGCTTGGCGGCCATAACGTGGGACTCTAGCTTGGTGGCCATGACGTGGGACTCTGGCTTGGTGGCCATGACGTGGGACTCTGGCTTGGCATCCACCTCCCCCACAGTGAATGATGAGCCACGTATCAGTAGGGCAAGGTCGATAAATTGAGTCAGGCTGTAGGTACTCTGGCCGTCTGGCATCAAGGAGGAGATTGGCTCATTCAGCCCAAAGCAAAAACAGTCCTTGAGGGCAATCTCATTAAAATCGATCCTGCTGGCCAGAGCACAAAAGTCCTCAACATATTCCTCAATGGAAAGGCCTTCCTGACGTAGATGAAGTAACTGAACCACTGGGTTCATCTTGGTGGGTCGAGTATTCTGTAACGAAGGTGAAGAGACGATGAGGTGTGATGAACCCAAGTGCAGTTTATTTACATAAACGTGAAATCCAGAAACCGTGAACAGTAAACATAATCATGAACTAAACTAAACTTGACTTGACTTCCAAACAACGTTACAACACACAATACTCAACAATGGACAATGGCAAACATGAGGGTTAAATACTTGGACATGGGAGAACACATTTAGAGAACACTCTAAACAAGATAACAAGACTGCTAACAATCTAGTGAACCAATGAGGGCAAGACGCAAGAACATGGGAAAAACATGACAAGATCACATGACAAGAAAACAGGAACTAACATGGCATGGAACAAAAACACATACAACCCTGACAAAGGTGAGTTTGTGAAGCTAGTGTGACTAAAGTATAAACTTGTGTATGGTGTGATTTCAACTTCAAATATGATGACCGCGTTGCAGTCTCTGTTTATTGGGCGCGTGTCCAAAATCTGAGCTTGTCAAGAGTAACATTGACTAAAATAATATATATATATATATATATATATATATATTATAATCCATTATTATAATAGTATTTAAATGGGTTCTCTATTGCTGTATATTTGTGCATATACATTAAGATTATTGAATATTATTTTAGTTCATTCCATGGGAAAACATGCCTTCAGTATTTTTACTTCATGCATTAAACATTGTGAATCTAGTTGTCTAGAATGTATGTTTGGTTGAAATGATGATGCGTCAGGTAAAAAAAAAAAAATGATAATAATTTCAGCGCAAATACATGATATATATTGAATAGGCTGAAAAATGTCGAGATATAGCCTATTTTTTTTTTTTTTTTGCTATATCACCCAGCCCTACTGTTGTGCCATTAAGAAGTCAAACAATGTTATTGTTTATTCCTATTATTGGTTATTGGTTATTTGAATTCAATTCAAATCAAATCTTTTTATTATTATTATTATTTTTAATTCTTCGCTTTTTTGTTTGTTTGTTTGTTTGTTTGACAATATGGATGATGAGGGAGAGCAATTCACAGTTGTAAAAACATAATCAGCTTTATCTTGTAAGAAAAAAAGAATGAAAATAATATTATTAAATATAAGAAAAAGAAGAAATAATTTTATGAATTATACAAGCATATTTGGTATACTTGTACTACACATAAATATCTGATATTGGCATTATATTCATGCTGTTTAGCCAGAGGGGAACTGGCCCCCACAGTGAGCCTGGTTTTCCCCCAAGGTTATTTTTCTCCATTAACCAACATCTTATGGAGTTTTTGACTTTGGCTTGCTCACTGGGGGGTCTAAATATAAATATAATTATTTTCTATTATTTATTTTAAGGCACAATTTACAATCTTTAAAAATAAATAAATAAATAAACCGCACTATTATGACTCGAAGACATTACTATATTACAGCATTTTGTGTTAAAGCATTATTTTCTTGTAAAACTGCTTTGAAATGATGTGTGTTGTGAAAAGCGCTACAAATATCCAAATATAAATACAGATTATTTTTCAGTCGCAACAGGTACAGATACAGATACAGATACAAATAACAGATTTGCTGCACACCCCTAGTAAATACACTTCAACTGCTGCAAAAATGTGTGATGGAAGATGTCGCTTGTCAGTAACTCGGCAGAATGGTCAATGTCAGGATATAGTTAGTACACTATAAACAAACATGAATTAACAATGAACAATTGGATTTTTATTAGCAAACATTAAAGGTGCACTCAGTAACTTTTTGCTTGTGTCATCTAGGACTTGCAGTGACACCTAATGGCATGTATGCAGCATCATTCAAAATCAATAGTTTTCAGTCACAGATGCCATTGTAGAAATTCACTATTCACAGTAGGGTTGTGCAGAGAAGCCATTATCTGTATCTGTATTTTTTCATATGACAAAATATGTTCTGTATCTGTCTCTGTATTCGGATAGGACCAAGTGTGAACGGGGCTTAAACTGGAAGTGCGTCAAAACTAAATGAAACACCCATTTTTAAATGCTACTCTTACATCTATAGTTTATTTTAATAAAATATGCCTTGTATATGCCTTTTCATAATAATAATAAGAAGAAGAATTATTATTATTATTATTATTATTAAATTATTATTTAATTCTTGTTTTTCTTACCAGATGAACCTGAATTTGTAGGCCACATTAACAGTGGAATATGTTGTTAACTGTGGTTTCTCCTGGTATTTGTGATGTTAATATCTGCATGAAACTGAATTTTCGCTTGTCTGTGCATGTATAACAACATTATTCTGGATGCAGGAGGTGTCAAGCAAAATGCGAAATGTCAAGCACACATTTTGCAGTGAATAATAAATACAAATTCAAACACTAAAAGAACTGAAAATAAATCAATATAGCCTACAAACAGGTGAAAGTCCTGCAAGTCTATCAGGTATTTTTACGAAAGGACACCATTATTTAGATAAAAAAAAAATATAATAATAATAATAATAATAATAATAATAATAAATGTATATAGCGCCTTTCCAGAGCTCAAGAACATTTAACATTCTCAAATTTAGCACAGTTTAAAGAAGAAGAAAAAAGACAGAGCATGTTTCAGTTTATTTGTTTTACATAAGCAGGAATATTCCAAATAGATGTATACTCTATGGAGCATTTAAACCTTAATCGCTTATGTGGATATAAATTTGGTCAACTTTAAGAGATGGACTTGAAATTATCACTCCAGATCAGGAATTTAACATTGCGCTCAGGTTTAGGCTATAAATAAATAAATGGGAGTCATGTATGAATCGTGTGATACATTAACATAAACATTTCAAAAAGTGGAAAGTGTATATGATGTTGTATCTTAGAAATGTTACACTTGACAAGCTACAGACGTGCACAATTAACAGAAACCACAAACGGAATCGAGACCACCGATCTGAAATCACACCATGCGCATTTACATTCATAAGGTTTACACTTCAGAAATATTGGCTGCACAGATGAATACATTTGTTGTAATTTTGGATATGTTTATTTAAAATGTCGCTTCATCCTTGTGCTTCTTGGATAATCAGTCAAACTAATATATATATATATATATATATATTATTCGGTTGAATCCGTTATTCGTTTTGAAGTCATTATTCGTGCCTTTCTGTATAGGGTATTTGGCTTCAGGCACATCCCTAATTCACAGTCATCCATGACTAAATTAATACAGGAGTGAAAGTGTCCAATAACAGGTTGATTACAGAGATTAAGTGAGTAGTATTTGACTGGTCATGTGATCTCAACCCTCTCTATGTCGAATAAAACAGATTTTATGAGGTTACTGATATGACTGGATTCTTCCTTTTATGTATGTGCTCATGATTTTATATATGTTTCAAAATTACAATTCATTTCTTTAGGAGTAAAACTTTTTCAACAAGGAGAAAATTACTGAGTGCAGTTTTAACAAAGATTAATAAATACTGTAAAAAATAAATTTGGTAATTGTTTGTTAATGATACCTAATGCATTAAATAATGTTAACGAATGGAACCTTATTGTAAAGTGTTAACAACTGACCTTTTACACAGACTGTGATGGCTCATTTCCTCAGTGTATCAATGCAAATTTAGGAATTGTGTTTTTTTAAATTATTATTTTATGTACAGTACATTTATAAAACTATTTGGACCCACTTTACATTAGGTGTCTTTAACTACTATGTACTATGCATACTATTACACTGTTAACTTTACCCCTGATTCTACACCTAACCCTACCCTAACCCTAAATCCTAACCCTAATATAAACCCGAACCCAAACCCTAAACCCACCCGTACCTCAACCTCAGTAGCAGCAAATGTGAATCTTTTCACAAATGAGAATTTTGAAAAACAACATGTAGTTACACAATAAGTACATTGTATAATATGTATTTTAATGTTAGTACATGGTAGTTAAAGACACCTAATAGAAAGTGGGACCAAATATTATGTTACATTGCCAATGCATTACTTAAAAAAAAAAAAAAATAAATAATAATTAAAGGAATTTTCTGGGTTCGATACAAGTTAAGCTCAATTGCCAGAATTTGTGGCATAATGTTGTCACAACAAAAATTGACTCATCCCTCCTTTTCTTATATATATATATATATATATATATATATATATATATATATATATATATATATATATATATATATATATTGTTGAAGTCAGAAGTTTACATACACTTTGGTTGAAATCATTAAAACTCAGATTTAATATTAGCAAACTTTAGTTTTGGCAAGTTGTTTAGAACATCTACTTTGTGCATGACACAAGTAATCAAGGTTGGGGAGTAAAGAAAAAGTAACGGGAATATGTATTTAAAATACAAGATATAAGTAACTGTATTCCACTACAGTTACAATTTAAGTCATTGGTATTTAGAATACAGTTACAAAAAGTATTTTGATTACTGAAGAGGTTACTTTGCATTTTATTGTCATTTGTTTCATTTAATATTTAGTCCTTTCAGATGGAAAAATTTAAACATATAAATGATGTGATCCAAAGTGCATTTGAACAGTGGAGAAACACTTTCTTATGATGTGTTACATTCATACGAGCAGACAAAGAAGTAAGTTTGAAGTAAGTTTGGAGCACAAGAAATAGAAATAAACCTTGTGTAAATTGTCAGCTTTACACTAAGCTAAAATGCTATTTCTAGCCATTTTACATGCACATTACCAGGCACAATCATATTTTTTAATCAAGAAAATTAACGTTGGATCATAATTTCTTTTTTCTAGTAAGACCTTTGATATTAGGGCAAAAATCATATTTTTTATAATAATTGTTTTATTGTTTTCCTGTAAAAATATCTAAAAATCCTTAAAACAAGATCAATTTGATTTATCTTGTTTTAGAAACAACACTGCATAAGATATTTAGATTTTTCAGAGAATGTATTTTTAATGTGTATTTTGTCTTACTGTACTGGCAGAGTTTTTATAGTCAAAACAAGTGAAAAAATCTACCAGTGCTGAAGAAGTAATCCAAAGTATTTAGAATATGTTACTGACCTTGAGTAATTTAACAAAGTACGTTACAAATTACATTTTACAACATGTATTCTGTAATCTGTAGTGGAATGCATTTCAAAAGTAACCCTCCCAACCCTGCAAGTAATGTTTCCCACAGTGTTTCACTTTTAATTGACTATATCACAATTCCAGTGGGTCAGAAGTTTATATACACTAAGTTAACTGTGCCTTTAAGCAGCTTGGAAAATTCCAGAAAATGATGTCAAGCCTTTAGACAATTAGCCAATTAGCTTCTGATAGGAGGTGTACTGAATTGGAGTTGTACATGTGGATGCATTTTAAGGCCTACCTTCAAACTCCTTTTGCTCTCTTTGCTTGGCATCATGGGAAAATCAACAGAAATCAGCCAAGACCTCAGAGAAAAAATTGTGGAGTCTGGTTCATCCTTGGGAGCAATTTCCAAATGCCTGACTGTACCACGTTAATCTGTACAAACAATAGTACACAAGTATAAACACCAATGGACCACGCAGCCAACATACTTCTCAGGAAGGAGACGCATTCTGTCTCCCAGAGTTGAACGTAGTTTGGATGAAAAGTGCAAATCAATACCAGAACAACAGCAAAGGACATTGTGAAGATGCTGGAGGAAATAAGTAGACAAGTATCTATAACCACAGAAAAAATGAGTCCTACAGGTGCATCTCAATAAATTAGAATGTCGTGGAAAAGTTCATTTATTTCAGTAATTCAACTCAAATTGTGAAACTCGTGTATTAAATAAATTCAATGCACACAGACTGAAGTAGTTTAAGTCTTTGGTTCTTTTAATTGTGATGATTTTGGCTTGCATTTAACAAAAACCCACCAATTCACTATCTCAAAAAATTAGAATATGGTGACATGCCAATCAGCTAATCAACTCAAAACACCTGCAAAGGTTTCCTGAGCCTTCAAAATCGTTTCTTAGTTTGGTTCACTAGGCTACACAATCATGGGGAAGACTGCTGATCTGACAGTTGTCCAGAAGACAATCATTGACACCCTTCACAAGGAGGGTAAGCCACAAACATTCATTGCCAAAGAAGCTGGCTGTTCACAGAGTGCTGTATCCAAGCATGTTAACAGAAAGTTGAGTGGAAGGAAAAAATGTGGAAGAAAAAGATGCACAACCAACCGAGAGAACCGCAGCCTTATGAGAATTGTCAAGCAAAATCGATTCAAGAATTTGGGTGAACTTCACAAGGAATGGACTGAGGCTGGGGTCAAGGCATCAAGAGCCACCACACACTACAGTTGTCGTATTCCTCTTGTTAAGCCACTCCTGAACCACAGACAACGTCAGAGGCGTCTTACCTGGGCTAAGGAGAAGAAGAACTGGACTGTTGCCCAGTGGTCCAAAGTCCTCTTTTCAGATGAGAGCAAGTTTTGTATTTAATTTGGAAACCAAGGTCCTAGAGTCTGGAGGAAGGGTGGAGAAGCTCATAGCCCAAGTTGCTTGAAGTCCAGTGTTAAGTTTCCACAGTCTGTGATGATTTGGGGTGCAATGTCATCTGCTGGTGTTGGTCCATTGTGTTTTTTGAAAACCAAAGTCACTGCACCCGTTTACCAAGAAATTTGGGAGCACTTCATGCTTCTGCTGACCAGCTTTTTAAAGATGCTGATTTCATTTTCCAGCAGGATTTGGCACCTGCCCACACTGCCAAAAGCACCAAAAGTTGGTTAAATGACCATGGTGTTGGTGTGCTTGACTGGCCAGCAAACTCACCAGACCTGAACCCCATAGAAAATCTATGGGGTATTGTCAAGAGGAAAATGAGAAACAAGAGACCAAAAAATGCAGATGAGCTGAAGGCCACTGTCAAAGAAACCTGGGCTTCCATACCACCTCAGCAGTGCCACAAACTGATCACCTCCATGCCACGCCGAATTGAGGCAGTAATTAAAGCAAAAGGAGCCCCTACCAAGTATTGAGTATATATACAGTAAATGAACATACTTTCCAGAAGTCCAACAATTCACTAAAAATGTTTTTTTTTATTGGTCTTATGATGTATTCTAATTTGTTGAGATAGTGAATTGGTGGGTTTTTGTTTAATGTGAGCCAAAATCATCACAATTAAAAGAACCAAAGACTTAAACTACTTCAGTCTGTGTGCATTGAATTTATTTAATACACGAGTTTCACAATTTGAGTTGAATTACTGAAATAAATGAACTTTTCCACGACATTCTAATTTATTGAGATGCACCTGTATATCAACATAACCTGAAAGGCTTCTCAGCAAGGAAGAAGCAACTGCTCCAAAACTACCTTAAAAAAAGCCAGACTACAGTTTGCAAGTGTACATGGGGACAAAGATCTTACTTTCTGGAGAAATGTCCTCTGGTCTGATGAAACTAAATTTGAACTGTTTGGCCATAATGACCATCGTTGTGTTTGGAGGAAAAAGGGTGAAGCTTGCAAGCCAAAGAACACCATCCCAACCGTGAAGCATGGGGGTGGTAGCATCATGTTGTGGGGGTGCTTTGCTGCAGGAGGGACTGGTACACTTCACAAAATAGATGGCATCATAAGGAATGAAAATTATGTGGATATATTGAAGCAACATCTCAAGACATCAGCCAGGAAGTTAAAGCTTGGTCACAAATGGGTCTTCCAAATGGACAATGACCTCAAGCATACCTCCAAAGTTGTGGCATAATGGCTTCAGGACAACAAAGTCAAGGTATTTAATTCAGTGGAGAATGCCAGTCTAACATGTTCAAGGAATGTGTCTGATGAATAAATTAATATTTTTCACTTAAGTCATCTCAGTGCACACTTGTTTTGAGTTGATCCACGGTGTGTACAGACACCACAACTTCAAAGTGTCATGAACTCAGTTTCCCAGCAAGCAATGCGGCCTCCAAACATAGCCACCCTGGACTCCAATTCCCACAAAACAATGCACTACCTTGATCCCAATCACCTGAACTCTGATCCGCCTCACCTGCACCTCGTCAACACAGTTATGACCGCACCCTTTACAAGAAAACCTGTCACGTTTTGTCAGGGCGAAGTATATGCTCTATTCCTTGTGTCTAAGACGTTACAAAGCCTTCATAGTCTGCCTGATCTCTTGTTAAAGTACCTTTGCCTGTTTTGACCACAAGTTTGCCTCTAGCCATGTTACCTCTGTTTGCCAATCTCCTGACCTTCTGCCTGTACTGACTATTGGATTTTGCCTGCTGTTTGAACTGTACTGTTGCCTGATTTACATTAAACTGCCCTTACTGCACTTGCATCCTACTCTCCTGGTGTATTTCCTGACAGAAAACTTTGATGATTCTCATGGATGCAGCAGACAACATGGAGTGGAAACAAGCTTTTACTCATCATGGACAGTTAATGGAATAACAACAACAATACCTTACTGGTCTCAATGCCAAAGTTGATCTCATCACACAAGCTATCTCTGCATCACCACCTCCTACACAGACTATTGCTATTAACTCACCTGATAACAGAAAAATGGGAGAGAAACTCATAGACCTCACTCAAGGAAATCGCCGTGTGTCTGATTATGCCCTGGAGTTCAGAACAATCGCTGCTGGAAGTGGTTTTTGTAATTAACATTTTTTATTAAATCACACAATAACAATGAATTGCAAAACATATATATATAAAATAACATTTAAAACCCACAACCCCCCCCCCCCCCCGACTCCCCAACCTGCCCCCCCAAAAAACAACCCTGTGGTCAAACTTAAGTAAATATATAGAAATAAAAATCAAACAGACACACACACACACACACTATATATATATATATATATATATATATATATATATATATATATATATATATATATATATACAAACATACATATACACACAGAATAATCATACTAAGTATATTACACTACTTTCTCCACACCCCACCTGAGAGCCCTCCAAAAACTCCAAATACCTGCCCCATATCCGTATAAACATATCCAAGCCACCCCGTCTTCCCGATGACACCTCCTTATAAGCTTCCACCCTCCCCACCTTCATGCACCACTCCGGATATGGGGGCGCACCAGCTGACCTCCAACCCCTCAAAATAACCTGCCTGGCGATCATTACACGGGTCAGAGCCCAGTTCTCTATACGGCCACTCAGAACACAAAGTCTGGGGCAAAATGAAACCCGAGTGCCAACCACGTTGCACACAAAATTCTGAAGCTTCGACCAGAATTTCTGGGTCTCGACACACCACCAAAAAACATGTGCAATGTCTCCATCCTCCGATTGGCATCTCCAGCAGGTGGGTGTGTCTTTAAGACCAAGCCTATAGTCTAGAGGGGGTCCAATAAAATCTATGCAAAATTTTGAATTGTATAAGATGCACCCTTGCATCTCTAGATGCAGACCTAATGTTTTTAAGAATCTTAACCCACACTCCTTCCTCCAATGCCAAGTTGAAATCCTTCTCCCAAACTCTCTTGAGAGAAGTTAAGGCTCCATCCCCCAGACTCTGAATTAACAGGGAGTAATACACTGATGCCTCATGACCTTTTCCAAAAGCCACAATCACCTCTCCCAAAGCATCTGCCTCCTTAGGGGGTGGGGGGTGGGTGTGCTACTCCCAGAAATAGTATAAAGCAGGTGGCACAGTTGTAAATACCTATAAAACTGAGGTCTGGTGATCCCAAAATGTTGGAACAAGTTTTCAAAAGATCTCAACACTCCACTTTCATATAGGTCACCGAGGGTAGCAACCCCCCTCACAATCCACTCTGGCCAGCAGAAAGGGGACTTGCCAATACACAATCTTGGGTTCTGCCATATGCGCGAGGCAAAATTTAAATAAGTGTCCAATTTAAACAATCTGGACACTTTAGTCCATACCTAGTGTAAATGCGAAATAACTTAACTTTTCCGATTTGTTTGATAGAGATGCTTTGTAATGGCGAAATAGGGGCAAGAACTGCCTGTTCAATAACAAACCAGGGAGGGGCTCTCTCAGGTGGAAGTGACCAATGAGCCAAATGTCTGAGACGGAATGCATAGTAATAAAACAAAATCTTGGGTAGACCTAGCCCACCTTTGTCTATCGGCCTATGTAACTTATTAAAATACAATCTGGGACGTTTACCATTCCAAATGAAGGACTTCACTATGCTATCAAATGGCTTGAAATAAGAGAGGGGTACATCTACAGGGAGAGATTGTAGCAGGTAGTTAAATTTTGGAATTCAAGTCATTTTAATAACATTAACCTTCCCAATCATCGATAAATGTAATAAAGCCCACCTGCCCACATCACTCGAAAACCTTTTTATTAAAGGGTCAAAATTAACCCTAACTAACTCAGAAACATTTGCTGGGAATAAAATCCCCAAATACTTAATGCCCTGTTTGGGCCACTGGAAGGTGCCCGGCTGGAAAGCCGTTACTGGACAGTATGCTGTCAGAGCCAAAGCTTTGGATTTAGACCAATTGACTTTGTATCCTGAGAACTTGGAAAAGGAATTAATAATTCTGTGGAGGCAAGGCATAGATCTAGTAGGTTCAGAGACAAATAATAAAATATCATCTGCGTAAAGCAGAAGCTTATGCGCCACACCTCCCGCAACCACCCCTGGAAAATCATCCTCCTTTCTTATCGCGGCTGCTAATGGTTCCAGGGCAAGACAGAACAATAATGGGGAAAGAGGGCAACCCTACCGGGTGCCCCTATCCAGAGTAAAATAATCTGAAATTAATCCATTTGTTTGTACCGCTGCTACAGGGTGTCTATAAAGTAACTTAATCCAACCAATAAATGTACTCCCGAACCCATACATTTCCAAAATTTTAAAAAGATAATCCCATTCTAATATATCAAATGCCTTTTCGGCATCAAGTGAGATGGCAGCGACTGGAGACTGATCATTCACTACTGACCACATGATATTGATGAGACACCTGATGTTATCAGAAGAGCTGCGGCCCCGAATAAACCCCACCTGATATCTCTATATATATAAGAGATGCCATAACCTTACTTAATCGGATAGCCAAAATATTTGGCCAATTTTTACATCTAGTTGGATCAGGGGGATTGGACGGTAACTTTTACGCTCGCTTGGATCTTTGTCATTTTTAAGAATCAGACTGATCCGGGCTTGTGTCATGGTTGGAGGAAGCTTTCCATTCTTTAATGATTCAGTATAAACTTCTAACAAAAGTGGAGTCAGTTCTGTAGCATAGGATCTAAAAATTTTTGCGGCAAAACCATCTGGCCCCGGAGCCTTGCCAGTAGGTAAGGACTTAATTACCTCGTCAAGCTCCTCCAAGTTTATCTCAGAATCAAGAGCGTTTTTTTTGCTGAGTCTTCAGTTTAGGAAGATCTAATGGTTCCACAAAGTTTCTAATATCTTCATCAGCAGACGAAGACGTGGAACTATAAAGATCAAGGTAGAACACTTTAAAGACATTATTAATATCAATGACTGAGGTAAAAATTTCACCACCAGCAGATTTCACTGAGGGGATGATAGAAAGAGACTCTCTCTGCTTTATATATCTATCCAAAAGCTTCCCTGCTTTGTCCCCCGACTCAAAGTATGACTGTCTTGCCCTGAATAATCAAACCTCCACTTTCTGCGACAAAATAGTATTATATCTATATTTCAATCAGATCAATTCTCTGAGGCCATCAGGTGACATACGGCGCTTCAGCTCTGCCTCTGCACTTTTAATATTTCCTTCCAACTCCACGAGTTCTCGTGCTTTGGATTTTTTGATGAATGAGGCATACTGTATGATCCGACCCCTAAGAAACTCCTTAAGTGCCTCCCAAGCTACACCCACAGAGGATACCGAAGACCAGTTGGTCTCCGTATAAACACTGATTTCAGTCTTTAACATTTGTTGGAAATCAGGATTTTGCAAAAGGGATACATTTAGGTGCCAACTATATGATTTATTTTTCTCTATATGTGGCAACACCTCTAAAGTCACCAGAGCATGATCCGAGACTAAAATATTTCCAATTGAGCAATCAACAACAGATGAAATGAGGGATTTGGATATAAAAAAAAATGTATTCTAGAATAAATCTTATGGACTGATGAAAAAAAAAAATTATAGTCTCTACCAGATGGGTTCAAAAGTCTCCAAATATCTGTAAGACCAAGATTTTTACACATCCTGTGAAGTGTCAATGTTGCTCTAGGGGGCTTACAAACTTTTGCTTCACTATGATCAAGGACTGAGTCCATCAAAAGATTAAAGTCTCCTCCCAAAATTATATCATGAGGGGTGCCAGCGGCTTGCAACATCCCTTCAAGATCTATAAAAAAGCCCTGATCGTCAGCGTTAGGTGCGTAAATATTAGCCAAAATCAGACTTTGCCCCTGAATTTCTGCTAAAACAATAATGACTCTTCCTAATTTATCATTAAACTGTTTGAGACATTTGAATTGTAAATGTTTATTTACCAATATAATGACTCCCTTGCTCTTACTTGAGCCAACACTAAAGAAAAACTGTCCACCCCATATCTTCCCAAATTTTTCAGCTTCCTGCGGGGAAAGATGTGTTTCTTGAATAAACACTATATCATATTTCTTAGGTTTAAGAAAAGAAATAACCTTCCTTCTTTTTATGGGGTGCCCCAACCCATTCACATTCCATGTGGAGAGAGATAGTACACTCATATTAACATTTGACATTTTGATATAATAGAAAAAATAAATTGTGTGCCAAAAACAAAATTATGAAGACCACATTTCAACATTAATGCAACAATAAAACCCCGAACTTCCCCCCAAACAAAACAAACAGAAAAAAGAAAATCGTGCGCATTAACCCCGTGCACGACAGCGCCAACCGGCGTCAATCCCTTTAAACTCAAAGAGTCCATGTACGCTTACGAGAGCCCCCGTGACAACTTTGCCATCGGCTTGGTCAATTCTGCCTCACAAATTTGTAAGGCAAAATTACATAACATCAAATATTTTGTAAAACAAACCCCAGCCATTGACAGAATAAAAACAAAGAACGTGTAGACTCATTCACAGCACAAAACAAATTCCAGCTGATATAAAGCCGTTCATTTTCCTCGGTCAGACAAACAAATCTTCAGTAAGCCAGCTGATGAGTGCAGCAGATAACATAATCATTCCAATGTCCCACGAAAATACTCCACAAATCACACTCCAGCCAACAGGAGGCATAAGCACAAGGAACTGACAGATTCATCCATAACTGTCCCGAAGTAGTGTTATTTAACAAAACGAGCTCCAACCGCTAGGCGGAACCAGGACAAAAGGAAACGAAACACGCATCCCGGTTCCTCGGATGGTCAAGAGTCAATTCACTCGGAGGCCACATTAAAGTATATCCCATGATTTACACAGTCCGCCAACTTTATAAAAGACATCCTTTGTGTGGGCATGTAGATATTTTGCGGTCATCCGTAGTGTCTATTCTCAATCTGCCCGGGAACTTCATTGTAAAAGTGATCTTCTGTCAATGCAAAAGTTTCTTTAAGGAAAAGTGTTAAACCACAAAACAAAACAAACTCCAGCCGCTCGGCGGAGCCAATGCAAAAAGAAACAAAAATGGCGCCCAGCTTCCTCCGAAAGCAAGAGTATGTACAGTGAGTCAATCCACTCACAAGAAAAACACCCAATGGTTACTCACCCATTGTTTCAATAAAATACATTGCCTGATTGGGACATGTAAATACTTTGCTGCCGTCCTTGGTGTTTATTCTCAGTCTGGCTGGAAATATCAGAGCAAAAGTGATCTTCTGCTGATGTAAGAGTTTCTTACATTCCTTAAACCGATCACGTTTCTCTCTTGTCGAGTTCGCAAAGTCCGGGAAAAAGAAAATATTGTAATTCTTCCAAGAAAGCTTTCCTTTGCTCTTCGCCTGGCGCAACACGAGATCTTTATCGGATGATCTCAAAAATTTGGCCAGAATCGATCGGGGCCTTTCTCCCTCAGCAGATCTGTGAGCTGGGACTCTGTGAACTCGCTCGATTTCCAGCTTGTGGCCTGTTATGTCGAGCAGACTCGGGAAAAGCTTGTCTAGGAATTTCATCATATCTCTGCCCTCCTAATGCTCAGGAATTCCAACAATTCGAATGTTATTCCTGCGGCTTCTATTCTCAAGATCTTCAAGCTTTTCAAGAACACGTTCCAAATCAACTTTGGTCATGGGCAGATTAGCGGCTAATTCCCTCTCTGATGACTCCAAATAATAAATTCGTTTTCCAACATCTGTCACTCTTGTGACTAGCTCAGAGAATTTTTTTCCATCGCCGTAATCAATCGATGTATTACAGCGAGATCCTCCAAGTCCGCAAATACCTTCGTCAACATCACCAACATGTTGGACAGATGACGCTGGATTCCTTCTCCCGCCGCACCATCCAAATCAAGTCCCCGGTCCACAGGCCTGTCTGGGCTTTCATCTTGAACCCATAAGTGTCTTTTAATGTCTCCAGAGCCTGAGGATTTTGACTTCTTTGCCATGTTTACCTCAAACAGTAAATGTGTAACTGGGTGTATCGAATTTCACCAGATTATATCATAAAAATAATAAAAAAATGAGAGCAGAGCTGTCTCTCACACGTCCGCCCTTCACATGGCGTCACTGCTGGAAGTGGTTTTAATGACACTGCACTCAAGTCCATATTTTGTTGAGGTTTAAACCCAGAGATCTCAACCGAGCTGGCATACATGGATAAACGTCTTACCCTCAACTCATTCATTGATCTATCAATCCATCTTGAGCTTCTGCTGTTACATCGTTCTTTGCCTATTGTCAAGAAAACACTGCAACCTCCTAACGACACCATGGAACTCTTGAAAATCGGATATGCAAGACTAAATACATTTTGGGGGGGCTAACACTAGCCAAGCTCCGGTGGTCGATTCCCCATTGAAGTCAGCGGTAACGACCATGGAGCGTATCTCGTTGTTTTCAGCACTATCTTCCAGCGCCCATGCCTGACACGTTCAATGAGCGAGAGCCAACACCTGTCACCTTGACTGTCCCAGAGACAACGCCTGTAGCCTCAACCATCCCAGAGCCAGTGCCTGTAGCCTCGACCATCCCAGAGCCAATGACCATGCCTGCTACAGTTAACGAGCCAATGCCCATGCCTGCCACGGACAATGAGCCAGAGCCAACGCCTGTTGCCTCGACCTTCACAGAGCCAGCGCATGTAGCCTTGACCATCACAGAGCCAGCACCTGTAGCCTCGACCATCCCAGAGCCAGCACCTGTAGCCTCGACCGTCCCAGAGCCAGCACCTATAGCATCAACCGTCCCAGAGCCAGCGCCTGTAGTCTTGACTGTCCCAGAGCCAATGCCTGTAGCCTCAACCATCCCAGAGCCAGCCCCTGTAGCCTCGACCGTCCCAGAACCAGCCCCTGTAGCCTCGACCTTCCCAAAGCCAGCACCTGTAGCTTCGACCGTACCAGAGCCAGCGCCTGTAGCCTCGACCGTACCAGAGCCAGTGCCTGTTGCCTCGACCTTCACAGAGCCAGTGCATGTAGCCTCGACCGTCCCAGAGCCAGCACCTGTAGCCTCGACTGTCCCAGAGCCAGCACCTGTAGCTTCGACCGTCTCAGAGCCAGCACCTGTAGCCTGGACCATCCCAGAGCTAATGCCTGTAGCCTTGACCGTCCCAGAGCCAGCTCCTGTAGCCTCGACCATCACAGAGCCAGCGCCTGTAGCCTCGACCATCCCAGAGCCAATGCCTGTATCCTCGACCATCCCAGAGACAGCCCCTGTAGCTTCGACCATCTCAGAGCCAGCGCCTGTAGCTTTGACAGTACCAGAGCCAGCGCCTGTAGCCTCGACTGTCCCAGAGCCAATGCCTGTAGCCTTGACCATCCCAGAGCCAATGACCATGCCTGCTACAGTTAACGAGCCAGTGCCCATGCCTGCCACGGACAATGAGCCAGAGCCAACGCCTGTTGCCTCGACCTTCACAGAGCCAGCGCATGTAGCCTCGACCGTCACAGAGCCAGCACCTGTAGCCTCGACCATCACACAGCCAGCACCTGCAGTCTCGACCGTCCCAGAGCCAGCACCTATAGCATCAAACATCCCAGAGCCAGTGCCTGTAGTCTTGACTGTCCCAGAGCCAATGCCTGTAGCCTTGACCGTCCCAGAGCCAGCCCCTGTAGCCTCGACCATCACAGAGCCAGCACCTGTAGCCTCGACCATCCCAGAGCCAATGCCTGTATCCTCGACCATCCCAGAGCCAGCCCCTGTAGCTTCGACCATCCCAGAGCCAGCCCCTGTAGCCTCAACCATCCCAGAGCCAGCGCCTGTAGCTTTGACAGTACCAGAGCCAGCACCTGTAACCTCGACCATCCCAAAGCCAGCGCCTATAGCTTCGACCGTACCAGAGCCAGCGCCTGTAGCCTCGACTGTCCCAGAGCCAACGCCTGTGGCCTCAACCATCCCAGAGCCAGTGCCTGTAGCCTCGACCATCCCAGAGCCAATGACCATGCCTGCTACAGTTAACGAGCCAGTGCCCATGCCTGCCACGGACAATGAGCCAGAGCCAACGCCTGTTGCCTCGACCTTCACAGAGCCAGCGCATGTAGCCTCGACCATCACAGAGCCAGCACCTGTAGCCTCGACCATCCCAGAGCCAGCACCTGTAGCCTCAACCGTCCCAGAGCCAGCACCTACAGCATCAACCGTCCCAGAGCCAGTGCCTGTAGTCTTGACTGTCCCAGAGCCAATGCCTGTAGCCTCGACTGTCCCAGAGCCAGCCCCTGTAGCCTCGACCATCATAGATTCAGCGCCTTTAGCCTCGACCATCCCAGAGCCAATGCCTGTAGCCTCGACCATCCCAGAGCCAGCCCCTTTAGCCTTGACCATCCCAGAGCCAGCCCCTGTAGCCTTGACCGTCCCAGAACCAGCGCTTGTAGCCTCGACCTTCCCAAAGCCAGCACCCGTAGCTTCGACCGTACCAGAGCCAGCGCCTGTAGCCTCGACCGTACCAGAGCCAATGCCTGTTGCCTCGACCTTCACAGAGCCAGTGCATGTAGCCTCGACCGTCACAGAGCCAGCACCTGTAGCCTCGACCGTCCCAGAGCCAGCACCTGTAGCCTCGACCGTCCCAGAGCCAGCACCTGTAGCTTCGACCATCTCAGAGCCAGCACCTGTAGCCTGGACCATCCCAGAGCTAATGCCTGTAGCCTTGACCGTCCCAGAGCTAGCTCCTGTAGCCTCGACCGTCACAGAGCCAGCGCCTGTAGCCTCGACCATCCCAGAGCCAATGCCTGTATCCTCGACCATCCCAGAGCCAGCCCCTGTAGCTTCGACCATCCCAGAGCCAGCCCCTGTAGCCTCGACCGTCCCAGAGCCAGCGCCTGTAGCTTTGACAGTACCAGAGCCAGCGCCTGTAGCCTTGACCATCCCAAAGCCAGCGCCTGTAGCTTCGACCGTACCAGAGCCAGCGCCTGTAGCCTCGACTGTCCCAGAGCCAGCACTTGTAGCTTCGACCGTACCAGAGCCAGCACCTGTAGCCTCGACTGTCCCAGAGCCAGCACCTGTAGCTTCGACCATACCAGAGCCAGTGCCTGTAGCCTCGACCATTCCCCAGTCTCTGCCCATGATCACGACCATGGAGGTTGTTCCCCAGTCTCTGCCCATGCTCACGACCATGAAGTTCGTTCCCCAGTCTCTGCCCATGCTTACGACCACAGAGGTCATTCCCCTGTCTCTGCCAGTGCTCACAACCATGGAGGTCGTTCCCTAGTCAGTGCCAGTGCTCACGACCACGGAGGTTGTTCCCTTGTCACTGCCCATGCTCACCACCACGGAGGTCATTCCCCAGTCTCTGCCCATGCTCATGACCATGGAGGTTGTTCCCCAGTCTCTGCTCATGCTCATGACCACAGAGGTCATTCTCCAGTCTCTGCCCATGCTCATGACCACGGAGGTCATTCCCCAGTCTCTGCCAGTACTCACGACCACAGAGGTCCTTCTCCAGTCAGTGCTAGTATTCACGACAACAGAGGTTGTTTCCTTGTCACTGCCAATGCTCATGACCATGGAGTTCGTTCCCCAATCAGTGCCCATACTCACAACCACAGAGGTCGTCCCTTATCAATGCCAGTGCTTATGACCACGGAGGTCGTTCCCCAGTCAATGCCAGTACTCACAACCACAGAGGTCGTTCCCCAGTCAGTGCCAGTATTCACAACCACAGAGGTCATTCCCTTGTCACTGCCAATGCTCACGACCACAGAGTTTGTTCCCAAGTCAGTGCTCACGACCACAGAGGTCGTTCCCTTGTCACTGCCAATGCTCATGACCACAGAGGTCATTCCCCAGTCGTTGCCGGCATTCCTGACCATGATGACTCTGCCCTCAGAGTCTTCCATGGCTCCCAGCTCCAAGCCCTCCACGGCTCCCTGCTCCAAGCCCTCCACGGCTCACCTGCTCCAAGCCTTCCACGGCTCCCTGCTCCAAGCCTCCCGTGGCTCCGCCTCCCATGGCTCCGCCCGTCAAACCTCTCCTGGCTCCACCTGCCTTCGTCAAGTATCCTTTGGCTCTGCCCTCTGAGTCTTCCTTGGCTCCACCCTCAATACAAAATGTCATAAAAATGGGTTGTTTCATGAATAAAACGACTTGTTTATTATATAAAAAAAATGTAGAATATTTTTAGATACTAAGACATTTTCTCTGCATACACAATCAATGTAGAATGTTGCTTAGAGTCACTGATCCAGAGTCAGCTTTTCTCATCCCATTCTCCTAGTTACAGGGAGATATAACACGGAGCAGTTCGGCTGAATAAGTGAGTGAACTGAGCGAGTATTTCACCCTGTGTATCATGTCATGGCCAGTGAATGATGTCTTATAATCCCTCTGCCTAAACGCGTTTACTGATTTTTTAATGCAGTGTGTATTAACATATGAATCAACTGCGTTTCACTCAACCGAATGTTGCTGACGTCATATTACTCTAAAACACAAAATGTGCATGCGCGTTAGCGAGTTGTTTGACAGGTGATGTCTGTATCTTAAAGGTGATTGGCACTTTTACCTGAAAGGCAAGACTTCTTTTCTACATCCATTGATTGTTGGGTGGTAGAGCTTCATGGTTGGGCAATCCAATTTCTCCCTTTCATTTAAATAGAAGTGACTAATCTCTCCCTGCTAACCAGTCTCTGGCCTCACACTCTATAGAACTACAATGCCCATCATGCACTACGGGCATTGTATTCTCCTCCCTAAAGTTTGCACACTTTTACTCCTGATTTCTTGCAATACAGGGACAGTAGAGAAAGCAATGTGTAACATTATTTAAAAAGTAAGTCAGATATTATGGTCTAAAATAAAAAAAATATTGCGTTATTTTACTCGTTACTCGATAAAGTAATATGATTATGTAACAAGCGTTACTTTTATTGCATTATCCCCAACACTATATATATACTATAAGTCATCTCCAATTTGACAAATTTCTTGCTATGACAACGTAATGCCATGAACCCTAAAACCGTAAAATTACATAAAAAATTATGATTTAAACTTCATAGCTCAAATAATGCACACATTTTAACAACATTAAAACTTAAAGGTGCTGTAAGTGATTTTAGCCGTTCTAACTTCCAAGAGACTGAGTCATTGAATTAGCCATACCCCCTCTTTCCAAAAGGCCGCACTCCAAAGACACCATTGAGATCGTCCAACACCAAGCATTAGTGCATGTTCCCAAAGCTGTTAAACATGACAGTACTGAAATAGCGCCTTCAACTGACAACTATTTTGAATTTTGAATATGGCATTAACCTACATGCACTAATTTTCGTCAATCCTAATAAATTCAATTCGATTGCAGATTCCAAATGTACTGTTTATATGTACCCTAAACTAGCTCCGCTTCTTCAGAACGCAACAACTGACACTCTTCGCATGCACAGAAGTTTAGTTCAGAATGCATGTAATACACATGCAAATGAATATTTGTATTGGATTGCCAAGTTTAGGGTACATATAAACAGTATATTTGGAATCTGCAATAGAATTGAATTTATTCGGAGTGACGAAAATTAGTGCATTTAAATATGGCTAATTCGGATGGAAATTTAATTCAGATCCAGCTCAATCGGATATTTTTTTCCAGATTGAGAGCATTTTCAGACCTATTGACCGTTTGCTTTGTTCTGAAATGGGGACTTAATTGTTAAAATTTTCTTCTTGGTTTGGTTCGCTTTCACAAGGCAACATTTAAAAATGGACCAAAAGTGTCAATAAAAGTCACATGTGAGCAAGCTGTCCCCTTATTGGTCACTATGCTTGTTCGCTCTTCCAGGATTAAACTTATCCATTGATATACTGGTTAAAATGATATGCCTGTAAAAAATGTGTCAACCATTACAAATTTTAGAGAATTTTCGATTGTTGCCAGTTAGAAGTTGTGCTCAAAATCAAGGGCATAGATTTGGCTTGAACATTGGGGTATTTGCAGTGTGAAGCATTTACATATTTCCATTGATCATGGTATAAATAATGGGCGGGTTGTACTTGTTTTGATTATTGGGGGTTTACCTATCCCCATCCCCCCTGGAATCTGCGCCCCTGCTCCAAAAACAAATTATCCGTCACACGGATGGATATGAATTGTAAAGTTTCCATCATGGTGTAATTTGTATCCGTCATTAGTTGCTTTTGCATTATTTCTCCATTGAAACGTGCCTGTTCTCACAGATCTCTCTCTCCCTCTCTCGAACGTACACATGCACACACAAACACACCAACAGCAGAGTAAAGCCACATAAAAATGTTTTTTATTTGTCAAAAAGTTGCTAACGCCATCCTAACTGTGTTCTGCTGCTATCTAAAAGAGAGAAACGATCGTACTAAAATGACCTCTGGAATTATAAAACAGCTCCTATTTTAAACGTGCAGTTATATCTAATATAGTTGCCAAAAGGCTATGTCCACTTTTTGATGAAGAATTATGGAGAAGTGCTAATCTACAGGTGTCTTCTCCAAAGATCCCTCAGTTATGTTCATGGTTTTCATAGGGATATTGTTTGGTTCGTTGGTCCATTGGGTCAGTTTTCATTCTCACAACAAACGAACCACTCCAGAGTTCGTTTGCAATTGTTTTGGTGCAGATCCTAGTGTGATTGCCGTGTTCATATATGTCTAAACAAACCGAACCAAGGGAGAAAATGCGCCAGGTTCCGAAACAAATGCTCCAAACGAGCCAGGTGTGAAAACACCCTGAGGTGTTTACATGAAGACTTTTCAATCCGATTGAGCTATCAGTCGGACTATAAACTGATTATTTGGTTGCATGTAAACGTACACTGTAAGCCTGGACAAGTTCATTTCACTTACAAAATTTATGGAAACTCGTTGCTATGGAAGGCCAAATTATCTTTTAATGTACCCAACGTTACTCGTCATAATTTTTACTAGTAAGAATTCCAATTACAGAGCCCTCTTATTGAATTTTTACTAGTAAGATTTCCAATTAGAGAGCTCTCTAATTGAAGTTTTACTATTAAGAATTCCAATTAGAGAGCTCTACAATTGAATTATTACTAGTAAGAATTGTAATAAGAGAGCCCTGTAATTTAATTTTTACTTGTAAGAATTCCAATTAGAGAACAATTTAATAGAGCTCTCTAATTGAATTGTTACTAATAAAAAATCTGTTTAATTGCAGAGCTCTGTATCTGAGTTACAGAGCTCTGCAATTACATTATTACTAGTAAAACAAATGTATTATGAATATACAGTATAAGATTATATATTATATTATATCATATTACATGTACATTAATTAAACAGATTAAAATAATTAAAAATTATGTTATAAAAAATATTTTTTGTCAGGTATTTCATACATTAGGCACGATTTGTGAATGAAGGAAAACGATGCCAGGGTTAATGAAAAAAATATATATAATATGCAAAAAAACATTTGATTTAATTTTGTTAGAAAAAGAACACAAAATGTGCTATCCTCCTTTATGATTCATTAAGAAAATAAAAATAATAATAAAAAAAAAACATTAAAACTACTTGTTTTTCTGCTGTTTTGCACATACACCTCTGTACTCTTTGCAAAATTTCACACAGTCTACACATTTACATTAGAAAGAATTTCAATTACAGAGCTCTACAACTGCATTCTTACTAGTAAAAACTTGTATTCATTAGATGCAAAACAGAAGCGATTACACCCATTTCCCTTTCCAAATCCCACTTGAGGTAGGCTAAATTTCAAAATAAAGGCCATGTGTGACATGGTAAGATATCAGCATGAAATATTTTTACAAGCTTATTTAGCAAACATATTGATTGCATTCACATAGTGTCAGAATTATTGAGAATATCGAGATGAAAACAAAAATATCCTTTGTTATTGAAGGATAATAATTAATCACTATATTAATTCATTTCTGTATACTCTTGAAAAAAGTTCAAAGACATTTTTCACATGTCAGAAACTCATACGGTCCACTGCGGTCTGCAGCATCTACAGTATAGTTTTTAGAAAAGTTTACCCCACTATAGTTTACAACTGTGTTTCAGACTCTGTTTCAAACTATCTGTTCCATTGGCAGAATAAATCACTTTTCACTTGGCTCCAGGATTTTTATGTGAGTGGATGGTGAGATGAGAGCCAGCTTGACAAATATTGGATTCACACTCCCAATTAGTTAGCTTCATTGCTACTGTCCAATGAAAATACAGTAAGACCCAGGGGCTCAGTGTGGCAGTGGTCTGAGGAATGATGTGAGAGAAACGAGTGAGAAGAGGTAATAAATATGAGGACCATCTCTAAGGCAGAGCCTTTTGGGCCCCGAGCACGAAAATAAAATTAAAATAAGTACACACCCAGATAAAACTGGATTGGAGATAGGAAATATGACCCAGCATGTTTATTGACTCTATTGCAATTGAGATTTGAAGAGTGGCACACAGCGCAAATCTCACTCACAGTCCGGTATGCGGTGTGTGTTTTTTCTAGACAGAGAGAAAGATCAAACCAACATCCCAACCCAAAATAAATATTAAACAAAGGAGACAGAGAAGCCTATGCTGCCACTTAGTTCATTGTCTAAAGTGGGCACATGAGGCTGTGAAACGTCATGAATATTAATTAGTCAGGGGCTGGGAGACATTAGATGAGGCTTTCAGGCAATGACTGATTAAAATGGTTCTGTCCTCAAGATGTTACAGAATCTACAGTTCATACTGAATAATTTGCTGCAAGATTCTCTTTGCCACAGATACTGCATTTTTTAAATTAAATGCCTTGGTGATTTCCGTTAAAGAGAGTTTACTACTAGACATTGAAGATAACATGACATATGTGATAGTGTTATACTGTATAATATTATAAACATTACATAATAAAGTCATTGACTGAGCACCATATGCTCTAAACATTTTATTCTGCAGTTTATTTATACACAGTTTATTTTTGATACATTTGATGAGTTCATACATTCTGTATACCACTGCTGATCTTTAAGATTTCAAAAGTTTAATGTTGTAACATTTAGCTACTAGAAATGATTTGAGTTTGTGCTTAAAATTCAACTCTATTACTATTGGCCTAATGTGCTTGTTTATAAAGCAGTAATTACTTAGATAATACCATAGAATAGTGTGTTATACATTTCTTTTTGGAATTTAATGTATTTACCTCTTTTCCTAATCTTATTTGTACACCATTTGTTTTCATTCTAAATAAGCACATGTAATGTGTTAATTTAACTTCAGTAAAGATCAAAGAAAAAATGTTATTATCAAGACTATGTGTCGAAGTTGCTGTGTGTACAGCAGTTGTGCCACATTATTCAATAAGTATTTATAATGCAGCAATAACAAATATTACCACCAATGGCACAGAGGATTATAGGCTGTGAACTACCATCAGTCAGCATGATACACACCATTTATTGGTACAGTCAGGCCCGATCCATCATCCAGCACTCTAACCACCACACCCATGATCTCTTTTGCCTCATTCCTCTGGCAAGCAATACCACTCTGCCAAGATACACACCACCATATTCAAGAACAGTTTGCATGCCACTGCAGTAATAATTCTCAACAGCTAAACACATAAAGAGACATACAGTTGTATATTGCCCTTAATTTGTGCAGCTTTGTCCAATTAGTTGAATGCACATCTATAGCTAACACTGATCCAGGAAAAGCAGCCTGATGTATGCTATTCCAAATTCTCAACATTACAGTAATAAGTATTTTTACTTTATGCCTTTTCTTTTTCTTTTAGTAAGGCAGGAAGTCAGAAAAAAGCTTGACTTTTTAAGTGGAGATTTAAAAACTTTATTTTTATTTTGCTTTTTTCTTTTCCTTTATTTATTTATTTATTTATTTTGCCCATGACATTTTCCATTGTTCTTGCATCAGAGAGCACTGGGTGACATTTACCTCCATCAAAGGGGTTTATCTGTGTTTTATATAGCAATGGAACACATGCATTTTAAATTACTTTTATTATTATTATTATTATTATTATTAATCATATATTTGTTATTCTTTATCACTGCAGTTGCTACTTGTCCACTTATCCCATTGTTCCAGAGACAATGGAGATCTTTAAGTGTGTAGAATAAACAAGCTTTATTTGCATTTCAAAACTGCTCCAGCGTAAATCAAATAGGCTGAAGTCTTCTAACTGAACACAGGGAGAGTGTGCCGATCTGATCAGCTCAGGGTGCTGCAGGAATTTATTAGCCTCATATCTCCACATGTCAGAGGGACAGGCCAGCAGCTCATGTTGCCTGAGGTGCTTCTCACATCTGATGAAAATGAAAATGGATGTTTACCATGATGGGAGGATCCCAAACAGAGTTGGGCCATTTTCAACCTGTGGCAGTTTTGTGAAGTGTAAACTCAAACTGTCCACTCTGTCTGAATATATTTTGTCTCTCTTTAACTCTCTCACTTTCTTACTTGCCTCATTCTTCTTTCTGTTCTATTCTTCAACTGATTTAAACTGGCCGTAAATCTTAAGATGTCCTTGGAAGAATATTAATTATTTGAAAAGTATTGGCATGGTCTTAATTTCAGAAGACCTTAGAAAGATTCATTGGCTTCAGTAAAAAGTCAGAATAACTTGCAGCTAGGGAAGTGAATGCTGCCACATGAACCATACAGTAGTGATTTCATTAACAAAAATATGTGCAGAAAATCAAACTGGCTGTCAAAGTGTTGGGATGTTATGTACTAAATATTGTTAAATCAATTACACACTGTTTGTATAGAGACATGAACAAACAAAAACTATGCATTTAAGTGACGATTGTGTAGGATACTGAAAGCTATGTAAATGCATGATTGTGTTCATTGCAAATAATTACGCACTCATTATTCGGCAATTTTTATGCAAGTGCTATCTCAACATCGCTGTCCAATTAAATCAATGTCCTGCATGCTTTTAAGTAACCATTGTGTAGGATACTGAAAGCAATGATTGCGTTCATTTAAAATAGTTAAGCACTTATCATTCAGCAGTTCTTCCATAAGTGCTATATCCTTAACCCGCTATCCAAAGAAAACAATGTCCTATTTTTTGCTTTAGGCATAAATACATGGGGGACTGATTGTTGCCTGGGTCTGTTTCCATGATGCTGTGTTTGAGGACATGCCAGGATTCAAGTCCCACAGGACAGCAGAGAGGAGTTTGGATGGGGATAGAACAGTCTCTTCTGCTGACTGGCCAGTCAGGGGAGCAACACAATATGCCCTTGGCGATCCCTAATATGAGGCCATGAACGCTTTGCTAAACAGATGCTACAAGAGGGAAGGTTTAGTTTGCTTGATTGTGCATGCCTGGGTTTATGTGTGTGTTGTTGCACAGCTGTGAAAATTATAAAGGTTAGCCAGAGCTCAATTTAATATAGTTGCATAATGCATGCTTTCATGGTTCAATAAGCACCTCACATTGTCTTTTTAATCCAGTTTCACTACTGAAAAATAAATAAAATACAAATACAAATCATACAACATGGCTGGTTATTTATAAGATCATACCATATCATACAAAAGGGGCTTCTGTGAAACTTCTGAACTTGCCCTTCTTGTGTTATTTTAGATTTTCCTGACACAAAGCTTTATAGAATGCTTATTCTTTATAGTTAGTTTTCATGCTACATGAAGCTTTGAGCACATGACCTCAAAATACTTTTCAAAATGATCAAAACATAATATAACACACACCTACAATTTATTCCAATATGAGTAGAATTTGTAACTACCAGTTGCATGACTTTGCCAGATGGATGGATAGATGGACATACAGACAGACAGACAGACAGACAGACATGAATATCATGTATATCGTGGGTCTCTGGTCATAACCCAGCATTGATTAAAGTAAATAATTGCTGAACCCCACTACACTCTCATCTTCAATCAGAGCTGGGATTCTTGACTACAACCCTGAAAGCAACAGCTAAAAGACAATGTAGATGAACAGAACTCGATTAGGTTATTCCTGCCATTAAAGCTTACTACTTTACTTACACTTTACATCTGTGTGTGAAGTGTGTTAAATGTACCATGTGTGGGTATGTGTCAGGTCAGGGCATTGTAAATTAACTTTCATACTCTTCCTTTGAGCGGCCCTGTATATAATTTATAGTGCTTCATAATTCATAATGCATAATATAAACCATGATTTAATACATAACTTACTGGTGGTATTTATAACATTTAGTGAGCATTTGAGGACTGTTCACTTAGAACACTCGTAACACTGTGAGTGAGATCAACTTTTTGGGTACCATTGTGAGTGTTTCAAATCCATTAAGTCTCATGACTCATGTCAAAACTTCAATGCAGCACTCAACACAAGCATCATGTGACCTCCACATGAAAAAACAATCTGGTTGGAAGGTTGATTTGCAAGGTTTCTGGGTCACAAGAAAGCAGGACATATACACAGTACAAAGTGAAAACATTTGAGCTTCAGACAGAAAAAGATTTCTGGTGATAGCTTTAGTACATTGAAGATATAAATAAATTACTTGTCAAACATCCGTTCATGGAATAGTACTCTTCATGAATTAAAATTAGTTGAATAACTGAGGCACTGATAACAGGTCTCATTTCAGGCTGGACAACCAGTTTGACCTTTCCTGTTAGTTTTTTTTATTTTATTTTCATTATTAGAACCTTTTTATTATTGTTATAATGTATAAAAGTGACGTGACATACACATGTCGATGATAACAAATTTCAGGTAAAACCTAACAAACTTCAACACTGGATGAAGGCAAACAAAGGATTACAAAGTACCTTTTTAAAACTAAATATAACATAAAGGTAAATAAACATTATTTATTATAAATAATGAGGCATTTACAGATCTTGACAGATTTTAAACATATCTTGGTGCTTTGTACTTAATTAAGATTGAGCAGCTTGAAAGAAAACAAGAAACATACAGGTTTCTTGGAATACAACAGAGTGCAATGTGCCGATTAATAAATATTTAATATTTTAGAGCCAAGCATAACTACAACCCCAATTCCAATAAAGTTGGGACAGTATGAAAAATGCTAATAAAAACAAAAAGGAGTGATTTGTAAATTATATTCATCCTTTGCTATATTGAAAGCACTACAACTACACATTATATGATGTTTTACCTTGTGAATTTTATTGTTTTTTTGAAAATGTACAGTCATTTCAAATCAGTTGATTGCAACACATTCCAAAAAAGTTAAGACAAGCGCAATTTAAGACTAATAACAATTTGACAAGTTGAAATAACAAGGCAATGTGAAACAGGAGATGTTAAACAGGTGAGGCAATTGTGTCATAGTACTGTATACTGTATAAGGAGCATTCAAAAACAGCCTAGTCCTTCAAGAGCAAGGACCGTTCAAGACTTGTCAATTTGTCAAGAGATGCTTCAGCAAATAATCCAGCACTTTGAGAACAATGTTCCCCAAAGACAAATTGGAAAGATTTTGGGCATTTCACCCTCTACAGTGTACAAAATCTCGGTGTGTAAAGGGCAAGACGAAAACCACTTCTGAATGCGCGTGATCGCTTATCCCTCAGATGTCACTGTCTTAAAAAAATGGCATGCATCTGTAATGGATATCATGTACATGGGCTTGGGATAACTTTAGTAAACCTTTGTTAGTCAACACCACTCGCCGCTGCATCCACAGATGCCAGTTAAGACTTTACTATGCAAAGCAGAAGCCCTACATCAACACTGTCCAGAAGCGCTGCCGATTTCACTGGTCTCTGTCTCATCTTAGATGGAAAGTAGAACAGTGGAACTGTGTTTTTTGGTCCGAAGAGTCCACATTTAAAAAAGTTTTTGAAAAACACAGCTGTCATGTTATCCGGACCAAAAAGGACCATCCAAGCTGTCATTAGTGTCAGGTCCAAAAGCCAGCGTCTGTATGGGCCAGGGGTGTGTCAGTGCCCATTGCATGGATAACTCGCACATCTATGAGAACACCATGAATGCAAAATGATATGTAAAAATTTTGGGGCAACATATACTGCCATCCAGCACCGTCTTTTCCAGGGACATCCCTGCATCTTCCAGCAGGACAACTTCAAACAACATACTGCCTGGATTTCAAGTGCATGGCTGTGTAAGCAGAGAGTGTGGGTGCTAAATTGGCCTGCCTGCAGTCCTGACCTGTCTCCAATTGAGAATGTGTGGTGCATTATGAAGCACACCATACAGCAATGAAGACCCCATACAGTTGTGCAGCTAAAGACCTACATAATGTATGAATGGGGAAAAATTCCACTTCCAATGGGAACCCTGGATCAGTAAAACAATCAAAATATTTGCCTACAGCATTAAACATCATGACTACATCCAGTTTCCTTAAGACCTCAAATATACAAATATATACAGGTGCATCTCAATAAATTAGAATGTCGTGGAAAAGTTCATTTATTTCAGTAATTCAACTCAAATTGTGAAACTCGTGTATTAAATAAATTCAGTGCACACAGACTGAAGTAGTTTAAGTCTTTGGTTCTTTTAACTGTGATGATTTTGGCTCACATTTAACAAAAACCCACCAATTCACTATCTCAAAAAATTAGAATACATCATAAGACCAATAAAAAAAACATTTTTAGTGAATTGTTGGCCTTCTGGAAAGTATGTTCATTTACTGTATATGTACTCAATACTTGGTAGGGGCTCCTTTTGCTTTAATTACTGCCTCAATTCGGCGTGGCATGGAGGTGATCAGTTTGTGGCACTGCTGAGGTGGTATGGAAGCCCAGGTTTCTTTGACAGTGGCCTTCAGCTCATCTGCATTTTTTGGTCTCTTGTTTCTCATTTTCCTCTTGACAATACCCCATAGATTCTCTATGGGGTTCAGGTCTGGTGAGTTTGCTGGCCAGTCAAGCACACCAACACCATGGTCATTTAACCAACTTTTGGTGCTTTTGGCAGTGTGGGCAGGTGCCAAATCCTGCTGGAAAATGAAATCAGCATCTTTAAAAAGCTGGTCAGCAGAAGGAAGCATGAAGTGCTCCAAAATTTCTTGGTAAACGTGTGCAGTGACTTTGGTTTTCAAAAAACACAATGGACCAACACCAGCAGATGACATTGCACCCCAAATCATCACAGACTGTGGAAACGTAACACTGGACTTCAAGCAACTTGGGCTATGAGCTTCTCCACCCTTCCTCCAGACTCTAGGACCTTGGTTTCCAAATGAAATACAAAACTTGCTCTCATCTGAAAAGAGGACTTTGGACCACTGGGTAACAGTCCAGGTCTTCTTCTCCTTAGCCCAGGTAAGACGCCTCTGACGTTGTCTGTGGTTCAGGAGTGGCTTAACAAGAGGAATATGACAACTGTAGCCAGATTCCTTGACATGTCTGTGTGTGGTGGCTCTTGATGCCTTGACCCCAGCCTCAGTCCATTCCTTGTGAAGTTCACCCAAATTCTTGAATCGATTTTGCTTGACAATCATAAGGCTGCGGTTCTCTCGGTTGGTTGTGCATCTTTTTCTTCCACACTTTTTCCTTCCACTCAACTTTCTGTTAACATACTTGGATACAGCACTCTGTGAACAGCCAGCTTCTTTGGCAATGAATGTTTGTGGCTTACCCTCCTTGTGAAGGGTGTCAATGATTGTCTTCTGGACAACTGTCAGATCAGCAGTCTTCCCCATGATTGTGTAGCCTAGTGAACCAAACTGAGAGACCATTTTGAAGGCTCAGGAAACCTTTGCAGGTGTTTTGAGTTGATTAGCTGATTGGCATGTCACCATATTCTAATTTTTTGAGATAGTGAATTGGTGGGTTTTTGTTAAATGTGAGTGAAAATCATCACAATTAAAAGAACCAAAGACTTAAACTACTTCAGTCTGTGTGCATTGAATTTATTTAATACACAAGTTTCACAATTTGAGTTGAATTACTGAAATAAATGAACTTTTCCATGACATTCTAATTTATTGAGATGCACCTGTACAATATCGCAATATCGACTGATGACTTTATCGTATTTTTTATTTTCTGCATGCCAAGTCCACAACTAAACAAAACATACCAGTAAAATGGCACTATTTGACATAGCAGCCTTTTATTTCAGTAGTGGCCAAGCAAAGGCTGTATCAGAAAATATAGGCAGCTGACTGTGGCCTTCCTGAGGAGAGATCAGACACGAGGTGCTCAAAAACTGTTTAGAAAAAGTTTCAATGAAAGTTACGGATGGAACTGAGAGCTCACTGTTTGTGAATAAGGTGTTAATGCACTGGGAATATTTGCATTAGTTGAATATAATTTGTTACACATTTTACTTTAAAAAGCTTGCTTGTATTTGAAGTCGTCGAGAAGTCACATTAAAGTCTGAACTGAGTCTTAATTGAAGACTTTGTTAAACACTAATTCTGACAAAAGGATTAAATAGTATCTGTTCCACTGCACTGCATTAATCTGACCAGTAATCCAGATTCCCTTCACACTACATTACATCCATTGGTTGTCATTAAGTATTCCGAGGACTCTGAACCTTATCCAGTAGTTCAGTTTTCCTCAAACACAGAGAAAAAACAAATACTTAAAAAATAAAAAATAAAAAAGAATATGTACTCAGCAGGGCTAGATTAAATAACCATTAAAATGAGCAGCTCAGTATTTTTATTGGTTCGTAATATATATATATATATATATATATATATATATATATATATATATATATATATATATATATATATAATTTCTAATGTAAGTACTCTAATGTAATTACTTTAAATCCAATTTACAGAAAATAAAATTTGACATATTTACCCTTTTATTTATTAAAGCTATCAAAAATATGCCAATAATTTCACCTCAGCACTCCACACACATACACTTTTCTGTATTTTTTAGATTATAATGAGTAAAATCAACAACAGCAGCAGTAAATAATGGGTAATTGTCTCTAATGTGTAAAAAAAAAAAAAAAAGGCAGTGTGACATATGTTGTGTGGGTGTGTAGTAAAAGCTCATTACTATAATTGTGCTGTAATTGTATAGCAGTCATGCAGTGACAAGCACGTTGGCTTTTCTCCCTCCCTTTCTCCCTTGTTTGCTCTCTCACTTTTTATCCCTCCAGTCTTACCTCCATTTGGAGGTTGTGTTCTTTGGTCACATCTGCTCTCCAAATGGGTCAAATACATCAAATCATCTCCAAATTAGTTTTAAATGCATGAACAATTTTCTATTCTTATAACAATGACACCAGTGATTACCTCATAGTTTATTTTTGTGATAATCATTCTCTGTAATATAAAACAGAGGATGGTCACATTACAAAAGATCAAGAAAATTATGGAGTGAGTTTTGGATTTGGCTTCTGGCTACAAAAGAAGTAACTCTGGGAAGGCAAAAACTGTAGATTATGTTGATTCTTGGGATGTGCCTAAAGCCTAATACCTTATTCGTAAAAGGCACAAATAATGACTTCAAAATGAATAACACATTCTATCGAATAATATAAAAATTTTTGTAAGACTAATTAACCAATGAGCACAGGGATAGAGCGAAGTTGTAAACATATATAAAATGACAATGCAATGGTGAGTCTTTGAAGACAGTATGCATAATGTATAAACTTTATTCATGAAAATGTGCACGGTGTGATTTCAAGTTCAGATCGGATGGCCGCGTTGCAGTCTCCGTTTGTTTTGTACATCTCAGAAATCTGAGCTTGTCAAGAGTAACACTGACTAAAATACTATATCATATATATTTTCAAATTTTTTAAATGTCTATGTTAATGTTTAAAACCTTTTGAGCGTGATATACGAGAACATGCCTTTGTGTGTCACTCGCTCCTCAAGCAGGCAGCACACAGTGTGTGTGAGGTGATGGAGGGGTGAAGTTTCTGATCAGTAAGAGCGATTTCTTTATACAGCAAAGTGAACACAAGAAACCTTCAAAGAACAAGCACAAACTGTTGTCTATGGTTGTATAGGTCTGGGATATCATCGCAATGATTTTGCTGGCGATATAAAATTAAGCAATATTGTGAATATCACAATGATATTAATGTGCTTTTTATTTCCAAAGGAGTGCATAATTAGACTAATTTAATAATCGTTCAGGGCTGAACAATTAATCAAAATAACATCAAAATAGTGATATGTTCATATAACATTATTAAACCACAAAAAGCTGAGACTAGGCTAAATAAAATTAATGGATTGTGTGTGCTTCAGAGTAAAAGGGTGATGTGCTCTTCGTGTTCACCCGTGGGGCTACACGATTCGCGTGTTATAAATTACTATTGCATAGGCTGAAGCAAATTGAATCCTCAAAATAATACAATTGTCCACAATAATATTTCAGTATTATAATAATCAACTGGGTTAAAAAATTTGTTTTAGTTTTCACACACCTTGTTCATTCACAGCAAATATAACATATATATGCAGGCAAATAATGCATTTTATGACTGTATTTATGTATATTTGTGTACATAAAGGACAGTTATTAAATATTATTCCTACTTGTGTTAATTCAGTGGAAAAACTGTGGAAAGAATGCCTTCATTACATTTTTTAATATTTTTTTTTTTTTTTTTTTGCCCCTGAAAAGAATAAAATAATAAAAAAATACTTTAAAGTCATTTCAGAGCAAATACATACATAAACATCTAAAACCAAACTGAAACATCGAGATATAGACTAATTTTTTGTAGCAATATTGCCCAGTCCTACTGTTGTACCATTAAGAAGTCACATTGTTGTTGTTCATTTCTGATTCAAACAGAATCATTTTTATTTTATATTTTTAGCGTTGTTTGTTTGTTTGACAATATTGATAATGAAGAAGAGCAATACATGGTTGACAACACATAATCAGCTTGATCTTGTAAGAAAAAAGAATAAAAACAATACAATTAAATATTATAATAATATAATAATAATAATAATAATAATAATAATAATAATAATAATAGGAATAAAAATAATTAATTTTATGAATTATGCAAAGCATATTTGTTATACGGAACTATAAATGTAATAGAGTCACATTTAAAATGGGCTTTTCATTTAGTTTTGACGCACTTCTTGTTTAAGCCCCGCCCACATCCGGTTATATCAGAATAAAGATATTTTTTTTTCATTGCAACAGATAAAGATACAGATAACGGCTTTGCTGCAAACCCCTAGTTGATACTATGTTTAATTAGTCATGGCCACATGGACAGCTTTTTTGATTAGCTTATTTGACTATTCCCATTGTGGCATTTCAAGAGCTTGAACTTGTCAAATCCATAAATTTAAAATTGTATCAGAATATTAACATTTGCATAGGAATATTTAATATTCTGCATTTGCTTATTAGCTAAATGTTCTGTTCACACACAACTACATTCTCATTTCTTCTGTGAATTTGCTGTTTAATTTAAACCCCAGAATGTCACAGTGCATGTTGTGCCATAAATATATTATCAGCATTAATGCAAATATGCTGTTTCAAAGGTTGGAAATCATTGTATTGTTAATTACATGTTGTGGTGTTGCATGGGTTTCATGCCGAGTGTAGGATTGCATCAGGAATGAATTAAGGGTGAAGACATTCTTTTTCCCAGCCACCACCTTGTATTATGCCACTAATTAACTTTTGCATTGGAAAAACAGATGGGCAATTAATACTGCTTTTAAAACTTTCACATGACAATTCAGAGGAAAAAAAAAAATCCCTAATTTTCTGCTTGGGTACCCAGTAGTGTGCCTATTATTAAAATTAAAGGGCTCATTCAGTAATACAAACATAGCTCAGCTATGACTTCTGGGGCGCTGCACGGTTGCGAACTGCGACTGGTCACCACCACCATTGTTGCATGATAAATGTTAAATATTAAAGATGTTAATTGTTTTGCATTGTTTTCAGCTCATGTGTTGTACGTTTAGCATGAGTTAGATACACTGAATAACAATGAGGACTGTTTGTGGATCTATCCTTATTCTGTGGAGTTTTGTTTTGATTGAAACGTGCTGACTGTGACTCCTATGGCAGAAACACTTGATTGACGATATGGATGGCACGGGTTTGGATACCTGGATACCCGACTCTCCATTATGTTGGAGGACTATACAACAACATCAACAAGATGAGCGGTGCGGATTTGGGAACTTCTTACGTGTGATCGAGAAACATTACTGAACCTCCGGGAAATTTCTGACACCATGGGTACAACACACGGAGTACTCTCTAACATCCCAGCTGAACTACTAAAGACACAGTGGAGAAGGAAACGAGAGAAGAGAAGCAGCATTAGGACTCATCTTCTTCAAAGATTCACCTGACTGCCTTTGCTGTCTGTCAGTCTGAGCAATCTACGATCATTCAGCAACAAAATAGACAAGCTGCAAATGTACACAAGATACTCTCATGAATTTCATGAATCCCCAGTCATATATTTTTCTGAATCATGGTTTAGACTCCTTCGTTCTAGACACCTTATACCACTTTAATGGTTTCACGTCAGTGCGGATGGATAGAACTGGAAACTCTGGTTTCTGACAGGAGGAGGAATTTGTGTATATCTGAATGACCGCTGGTATAGTCAATACAGTTTAAAGGATGGGATCTGTGATTCTAATGTGGAAATAGTGTGCATATAACTCAGGTCATTCTATCTGCCACATGAGTTTAGTTGCAAACTGCTTTTTGTTGTGTATGCCCCTCTAAGTGGCACAAGTACGAGAGCTGTTGGCACCATTGCGGACTGTGTTCACAAACTGTAGCAGCAATACCCGGTGGCACCGCACTTGTACTTAGAGACTTTAACAAATGTACAGTTGAACATGTAATCCCTGGGTTTCACCAAGATGTGATGCAGGGAACGAGAAAAGACAGGGTAAGACATTAGATAAGTGTTATCTAAATCTGAGTGGAGCATATAAGTCCTGTATTTGGCAAAGCACCGAGCGTGTTTTGATTGCACTGTTTGAGAGGTGTTTCAAGAGGATAACATAGATGATAACACCACAGTTATGACAGAGTACACTCATTGTTGCATACAGCTGATAATACCAACCTGGTTAGTGAAAGTATATCCTAATAACAAGATCTATGTATCCAAGAGTATCAAACAATGAATTAATAAGAAAAAACTGGCTTTTTTTTATTAACATTTTTTATTGATTCATAGACATATCACAATGAAAAAACACAACATATATACACTGAATCACATTTAACATTTAACCCCCACTATTACCCCTCCCCAATCACCCACCCCACCCTGACCCCCAACGAATACCCCTGTGGTCACAAATAGGAATAAATATATATATATATATATATATATATATATATATATATATATATATATATATATATAATCATGTATAATTAAAACTAAACTACTCTCTCCACATCCCCTCCCTGAGAGTCCCCCCAAAATACTAAGTAGATGCCCCATTTCCTATCAAACAAATTCCGAACCCCCAGCCTTCTGCTTGACCCCTCCTCAAAAGCCCTCCCCATCTCCGCACACCACTCTGGAAATGAGGGCGCTCCATCCAACTTCCATCCCCTTAAAATAATTTGTCTGCCAATCATGATACTGGTCAGAACCCAATTTTTTATGTGTATATCCCCCAAATTTATGACCGCCCCATCACCCAAAATACAGAGTCCAGGGCAAAGTTAAATTTGAGTGCCCAAAATGTCACACATAAAACTCTGAACCTTCAACCAAAATTCTTGGATCTTAACACACCCCCAAAAAACATGGGTTGTGTCTCCATCTTCTGATTGGCATCACCAGCAGGTCTTTAAGACCAAGTCTATACAATCTAGAGAGGGTCCAATAGAATCTATGTAAAATCTTGAATTGTATAAGGCGCACCTTTGCATCTCTAGATGCAGACTTGAAGTTTTTTAGAATCCTAGCCCACACTCCTACTTCCAATACCAAGTTTAATCTTTCTCCCATAATCTCTTGATAGAAGTTAAAGCTCCGACCCCCAGATTCTGAATTAGAGGGGGTAATACATTGATGCCTCATGACCTTTTCCAAAAGCAGTAATCACCTCTCCAGAGGTGTCAGTGTATCTGCCACTTTAGGGGGATGTATGCAACTCCAAATATTTAGTACAGAGCAGGTGGCGCAGCTGTAAATAACTACAGAACTGAGATCTGGGAATCCCAAAATGTTACCACTCTAATATAGGTCAGTGTAGTAACCCCCCTCACAATCCACTCTGACCAGCAGAAAGGGGACTTATTAATACATAATTTAGGGTTCAGCCATATGCTTGAGGCAACATTTAAATAAATGTCCGAATTAAACACTCTGGACACTTTTGTCCATACCGAGTGCAAATGCAAGATAATGGGGTGTAACTTAACTTCTCCGATTAGTTTGATAGAAAGGCTTTGCAATGGCAAAATAGGGGCAAGAACTTCCTGTTCAATACAAAACCAGGGAGGGACTCTCTCAGGTGGAAGTGACCAATGAGCCAAATGTCTGAGACCGAAATCATAATAATAAAACAAAATCTTGAGTAGGCCTAGCCCACCTTTGCAAATCGGCCTATGTAATTTATTAAAATGTAATCTAGGACGCTTACCATTCCAAATGAAGGACTTCGCTATGCTATCAAATTGCTTTAAATAAGAGAGGGGAGAGATTGTAACAGGTAGTTACCTTTTAGAATACAATTCATTTTAATAACATTAACCTTAACAATCATAGATAAATGTAATATAGCCCACCTGCCCACATTGCTCAAAAAAACATTTTATTAAGGGGTCAAAACTAACTCTAACAAAATCAGACAAATTTGCTGGGAATAAAATGTCCAAATACTTAATGCCCTGTTTGGGCTGGAAAGCCATTACTGGGCAGTATGCTGTCAGAGCCAAAGCTTTGGATTTAGACCAATTGCTACGATTCTCCAAGTCTTCCAACTTTTCCCAGAGGTGCTCCAAATCAACTTTGGTCGCTAGCGGGTTAGCAGCTAATTCCCTCTCCGATGACTCCGGATAATCAATCAGTTTCTTGACATCCACCACTCTTGTAACCATATCAGTGAATCTCGTTTCCATGGCAGTGATCGATCGACGTATTACAGCAAGATCCTCCAAGTCAGCAACGACCTTCGCCAGAAATTCAGCAATTCATGCCGAAAAGGCGGGGGGGGGGGGGGGTATTTTGAGTGGAATACGTCACATGGTTTTACCGAGTCTTGTCGGAAGTATGTCATGTGGAGAGGTCCCATGGTAGGTCCTACCCGAAGGGGGAGGAGTTTCTACAAAGCATGGCGACTGGGGGCAGAGGGGCCTCTACCCAAGGAAGATGCAGTTTACCGACAGGGAAACGATTTTGCGGAAGATATCACATGGGGTCGCCTTTGGGGAACCAGCATGTGTGGAGCACCTACCTCAGTACAGGGCCTCATTAGTGCACGTACTGGGCCAGCAGCGAGTTTCTTCACAAACTCAACTGCCAGAGGGCTAAGGAGGAAAATCATCCAGGGATCACAGT
Source organism: Myxocyprinus asiaticus (assembly GCF_019703515.2). Classification (NCBI taxonomy): domain Eukaryota; kingdom Metazoa; phylum Chordata; class Actinopteri; order Cypriniformes; family Catostomidae; genus Myxocyprinus; species Myxocyprinus asiaticus. The sequence goes on from NC_059345.1 coordinate 46,639,566, forward strand.
CTGTGAACATGACTGGGATTCAAGAGCATACATCTTCACCTCAAGGGAGGGGAAAGGCACTATGCGCAAGCGGTACACCCGGCCAGCTGTCCCAGAACTTACCTGCTCGTGCCTGCCAATACAACCCGGAGATTGTAGAACCTCGCAAAGGTGTTGGTGCTGCCCAGCCCGCTGCTCTGCATATGTCTGCCAAATAGGTGCCACTGACCAGGGCCCAGGAGGCCGCCACACTCCTGGTAGAGTGGGCTCGTAACCCCACAGGGGGTGGCACGTCCTGAGCCTGATATGCCATCGTGATGGCATCAATGACCCAGTGGGCGATCCTCTGTTTGGAGACAGTGCTTCCTTTCCGCTGTCCACCAAAGCAGACAAAGAGCTCCTCGGAGCTTCTAAAGCTCTGCGTGTGATCCAAATAGATGAGTAAAGCTTGCACCGGACACAGCAATGCCAAGGCTGGGGCAACGTTGCCCCCTCCTCCAGGGGCAACGCTTGCAGGTTCACCACCTGATCCATAAAAGGGGTCGTGGGAACCTTGGGCACATAGCCTGGTCGGGGTCTCAGGATCACGTGAGAGTAACCCGGACCAAACTCCAGGCACAATTTGTTGACAGAGAATGCCTGCAGGTCCCCTACCCTCTTGATGGAAGTGAGCGCAGTCAGGAGGGCAGTCTTCAAAGAGAGTCAAGGACAGGCCGAAGGGGAGGACCTTGTACTGGTATGACAGGCCTTCGAAGGCAAACCACAGGAAGGGACTGTGCCATCACGACGGGTTGGAAAGCACGAGCCACGCTCCCAAACCCTGGGCGAGGGGGACCAAGGGAATGATCACGTCGGACGTACCGGTAGGTGGGGCCTCGCGACGGGGCGGAGATTGAGGTGCCACGTCGAGGGGACTTGAGCTGCGTGGCCTTGCTGAGTCCAGGGACATTGAAGCACTTACCTGGCTCCTGCCACAACCATAAGTGTGGCCGAGGAGGGGGGAGGAGGAATCTCGTTCCCGTAGTCCACCGTGTGGGCGTGTTTGTGCCACAGCTGGGTGCACAGGGGCGGGGGGTCTGCCGCTGGTGCACCATACCTGCAAAAATGGGACGTGGACGGTGGTCGTGATGACGGCCGTGCGCACCGGACATGTGACCCAGGAAACAAGAAAACCACTCTTTTGTCGAACTTTTGGGTTCCGCAGCCTCTTGGGCATGTGGAAAAAAAATGAAACAAAGGATTCTCTTCCCGGACCTCCACTAGGGGATGGAGTGGTCTGTTCACCAGCTCCAGAGAAGCACGTCTCCTCGCCCCTGGATCGCCCATCTCAGGGGCGCTTCGAAGCCTTCCTCGGGTTTTTAGCAACTGGCCATGAGACGGGTGGCATCTGCTTCCTGCCACGGGGGCGGGCTGCGGCAGAGCCGGTGTTGTTGCTGCAGGAGGACACCCTTGGCGATGAGCAGACGGGGTGCAGGGCCTTGAGCCACGCCAGGACAGGATGTGTTGTATGGCCTCCGTCTCCTTCTTCACCGCCGAGAACTGCAGGGCAAAGTCCTCAACGGTGTCACTGAACAGGCCAACCTGGGAGATGGGGGCATCAAGGAACCATGCCTTGTCAGCCTCTTGCATCTCAACCAAGCTGAGCCAAAGATGGAGTTCCTGGACCACCAGGGTGGACATCACCTTCCCGAGAGACCGCGCCGTGACCTTCATCGCCCAGAGAGTGAGGTCGGTCGCCAAGCACAGTTCCTGCATCAATCCCGGGTCAGAACTACCCTCATGCAGCTCTTTTAGCACCTTGGCTTGGTGTACTTGCAGGACAGCCATGGCATGCAGGGCGGAGGTGGCTTGTCCAGTGGCACCGTAGGCCCTAGTCATCAGGGACGACATAAACCTACAGGCCCTGGATGGGAGCTTCAGGCACCCGCGCCAGGTGGCGGCGCTCTGTGGATACAAGTGCACCGTGAGTGCCTTATCCACCTGTGGGATCACCGAATACCCCCTGGCATCTCCACCATCGAGGGTAGTGAGAGCGGGGGAGCTGAAAGACCGGGAACGGGCAGTAAAAGGTGCCTCCCATGATCTTGTCAGCTCCTCATGCACTTCCGGAAGAAAGGAACCGGGTGGGGCCGTGGGCGGTGCCCTGAGCCCAGGAACCAATCGTCGAGCCGCGAGGATTCAGGGGAGAGTGGAGGGTTCCACTCTAGCCCGACGCTCGCGGCCGCCCAGGAAAGCATGTCCGTCATTTGAGACTGGGCGACCATTCCCGAAGGAGGAAGCCCAGCCGAAGCCTCTGCGTCTGACTGGATGAGCCCGCTCTCCAAAGCAGCGCTTGATAACTCATTGTCCTCCTGGACTCCGAACAAGAGGTCGAACTCGCCCTGAGATGAGCCGGCGGTCTCGTCCGAGCGCCCGACCAGGGCAAGCGAGCGTGCTGGGGAATGGGAGGTCTGTGGGGGGATACCTGGCAGAGGTGGTCCCATTGATGTCCCCAAATCGCCCCCAGTGCTAACCGATACGGCCTCAAACCCATAGGTAGAAGGACCGGTGCGTGGAGCCGCTACCGCGACTGCAACGTTGCCATGGTCATGTTCTCGCAATGAGGACATGACACATCCACGAATGATGTCTCTGTGTGGGCAGCGCCCAGACACATAAGACAGTGATCGTGGCCGTCAGAAGCGGAGAGATAACGACCGCAACCAGGAATAACACACAAACGGAAAGGCATCTTTAAAAAGACATTCCGTGTGTGCCACTCTTTTTGTGAATGAAAATGTACTCTTTTAGAATATACTCTTTTTAACAATACTCTCTCATGTATTTCAACAAATAGTGGGGCTCCACAGGGCTTTGTGAGCTCACCAGTACTGTTTACTCTTTACACAAATTACTGTTACCTGTACACCTAATTATTTCATTGTCAAATATTCAGATGACACAACATTAATATCCCTCTTAGAGTGTGGTGTAGATTTGTATCAAGAGGAGGTGAACAGACTTATTGAATGGTGTGATAAAAACTTCTTAATAACTGAGGAGATTGTATTTGGTGTGTCACAGGACAAGTGTCCCCCTAAAGTAATTATTCAAGATAAAATAATCAAACAGGTTTCATCCTTCAAGTATTTGGTTATATATTTTGATTCCAATCTATCTTGGAGTAATCACATTGACTACATATATACAATAAGGTGCAACAATGCATTTATTTTCTCAGAAGTCTAAGATCGTTTGGTGCGAGTAAACAAGTTTTACTTCTGTTCTACCGTGCAGTTATTCAGAATTTACTACTATATGGGGCTACAGTTTGGTATAACAGTATATCAGTACAGCTTAAAGCAAAATTAAACAGATTACTTAATGTCTGCTCAAAATTTGTGGGAGCACCCATTCTTCATATGTTCCAAAATGAACATTATAAGAGAGTATTAAGACAAGCACACAATATTATCTCCAACAGCCAAAATGTTTTGCACAATGAATATCAACTTCTACTCTCAGGAAGAAGGTTTAGATTACCAAAACACAGAAGGAAACAATTCAAATGGTCCTATATTCCAGAGGTTTGCCTGTATAATGTAACATATATTGTCTTCCCCTGCTATTATGGTACATGCATTTGTGACTTGTGATTACGACTTACGTTGTGTCGGTATATTGTGTAAACTGTCCTTTGTGATGTGTGTATGTGGTTATATGATGGTGAGGACCATGTACATCAGCCGCCAATCAAATTTATTAGAAATTAGACAATAAAGTATTAATCAATCAGTCAATCAAAAAGCTTTACATACACACCGAAAAACTTTGAAGTGCATTGTTTTGATGATTTGTTTGGCTGCAGTTGACTGATTGTAGGAGACACACTGAAAAGCCCTTAACGTTTGACACATTAACAAATTATTTCTAATTAAGGCCATGGCATCTCCACACAAAAGCAAATTTCAAGCTTATAATGTCTTTTTCAGGCCTTAGCAGCTTTATCTAACAGAAGCTGCCTAGGAAAACTGTTGGTCCTGAGTAGCTCCTCTTCAATCGCACATCAATAGATCCTCAGAGAACTGAGGGAAGTAGTACCTATAACAATAATCCATATTAATATGCATTTAGAACACTGTGTAGAACTTGGTAAATTAGTGCACCAAATCCCTTGTGCTCTTGTTGACTTATTACTATTTATTTTTATTTACATCTGCCAAGGACATACCATGATTGCTTACTCTCAAGTTATTACCTTTTTTATCTCTGCAATTTCTTGAGTAGAGACCTTTCAGTGTGAGCAATATGGGCGTGAGGGAAGAGTTGGTGCTGGTGAGGCCTTATCTTAGCCAAACAGTCAGTGTTAAAGATTCAGAAGTGTTTTTTTGGCCCAGAGAAAAGAGGTTCCCTATCTGTCACTCACTCGACGTTGTGTCGATGTAGTGACACTAGGGGTCACTCTTGGGAGCCTGAAACACCTCTGGTCTTTGATAAAAGGCCAATGAAAATTGGCGAGTGATATTTGCATGCCACTCCCCCGGACATATGGGTATAAAAGGAGCTGGTATGCAAACACTCATTCAGATTTTTTCATTGGAGCCGAACGGTCATGCTCACTGAGCTGAATTCTCATGACTGTTCATTCACATCTGCTGGATCTGACGGCGCATTTCAGCAGCTTCTCCCTCCTCTGCACTGGTGCACTGCAGAGAATGCCCCTGGGCACTTCGGCAAAAAAAAAAAAAGTATATTTTCCTGAAAGAGTATATTTCTCTAAAAGAGCGGCACACACGGAACGTCTTTTTAAAGACGCATCTTTTTAAAGATGCCTTTCCGATTGTATGTTATTCCTGGTTGGTATCCCCCGTGGACCTCACATTCCAAGCACGGTCGTCTGTCCCGATCGGGCTTCCGGATGAGTCCACCGGCTCGTCTCACAGCGAGTTCGACCTCTTGTTCTGAGCCTGCGAAGTTTGATGAGCTCTCGAGTGCAGCATTGGAGAGCAGGCTTGTCCAGTCGGATGCAGAAGCCTCAGCTGGGCTCCCCCCTTTTGGGTCGATTGCCCAGTCACGGGCTGATGCAGAGATGATGGACATGCTTTCCCAGGTGGTCGCGAGCATCGGGCTAGAGTGGAACCCTCCACTCTCCCCTGAACCCTCGCGGCTTGATGATTGGTTCCTGGGCTTGCGGCGCCGCTCAAAGCAGCCACGCCCTGCTCCAGTGCCTTTCTTCCCAGAAGTGCACGAGGAGCTGAGGCACCTTTTACTGCCCGGTCCCGATTTCTCAGTTCCCCCGCCCTCACTACCCTCGATGACAGGGTAGCCAGGGGCTATACGGTGATTCCCCCCGTGGATAAGGCGCTTGCGGTGCACCTATGCCCGCAGAGCATCACCACCTGGCGCGGACGCCCAAAGCTCCTGTCCAAGCCATGTAGGTTCATGTCGTCCCTGACGGCCAAAGCCTACAGCGCTGCTGGACAAGCCACCTCTGCTCTGCACGCCATGGCTCTCCTGCAGGTCCACCAAGCCAAGGCGCTAAAAGAACTGCACGAGGGTAGTCCTGACCCCGGATTGATGCAGGAACTGCGCTCGGCGACCGACCACGCTCTCTGAGCGATGAAGGTCATGGCACGGTCTCTCTGCCGGATGATGTCCATATTAGTGGTCCAGGAGCGCCATCTTTGGCTCAACCTGGTCGAGATGGGTGAGGCCGACAAGACATGGTTCCTTGCTGCCCCCATCTCCCAGGCTGGCCTATTCGGCGACACCGTTGAGGACTTTGCCCAGCATTTCTCGTTGGTGAAGCAGCAGACAGAGGCTATTCGGCATATCCTGCCCCGGCGCAGCTCGAGATCCCGCACCCCATCTGCTCATTGCCAAGGGTGTCCCCCTGTTGTGACTGCATCGGCTCCACCGCAGCTCGCCCCTTCGGTCCAGCTCCAGCGTGGAGCCCACCGCAGGAAGCAGACGCCACCCGTCTCACGGCCGGCCACTAAGAACTCATGTAGGTCATCAAAGCGCTCCTGAGACGGGTGACCCAGGGTCGACGAAACCCACTGCATTGGAGCTGGTAGTAAGACCACTCCATCCCCTGGTGGAGGGCTGAGTGGAGAATCTTTTGTTGCCTTTTTATTTGATTTTACCACATGCCCAAGTGGCTGCGGTACCCAACAGTTCAGCAAAATAGCGGTTTCCTACTTCCCTGGGTCACATACCCAGTGTGCACTGTCGTCATCAGGACCACTGTCCATGGGTTTTTCCTTGCAGGATTGGCACTCCAGCGGCGGTCTCCCCGCCCCTGCATGCCCAGATGTGGCACACATCCGCCCCCGATGTGACAGTCTCCATGGGTTGCGAGGACAGGCCTCTTCCTCCCCCATCCCAGGCTGTTCCGGGAGTTGTAACAAGGAGCCAGGTAAGTGCTTCGATGTCCCTAGACTGAGCATGGCCACGACATGGTGTGGCACCTAAAGCATCGCCCCAACGCAAGGCCCCACCTGCCGGTACGTCCGACAACGTTGTCCCTTTGGTCCCCCTTGCGTGGAACTTGGATGCGTGGCTTGCGCTTTCCAATCCATCACGATGGCTGGTCCGGACCGTCCGACTCAGCTATGCGATTCAGTTCACCAGGCGTCCGCCCAGGTTCAGCGGTATCCACTTCACCTTGGTGAAGGACGAAAACATGCTACCTTGCGCGCTGAGATCGCTACCCTCCTACGGAAGGGTGCGGTAGAATCTGTCCCTCTGGCCGAGATGAAGAAGGGGTTTTACAGCCCCTACTTCATTGTACCGAAGAAAGGCGGTGGGTTGCGGCCAAAATTGGACCTGCGAGTACTGAACCGGGTTTTACACAGACTCCCGTTCAAGATGCTGACACAAAAACGCATTCTGGCGAGCGTCCGGCATCAAGATTGGTTCACGGCGGTAGACCTGAAAGACGCGTACTTTCACATCTCAATTCTACCTCGACACAGACCCTTCCTGTGGTTTGCATTCGAGGGTCAGGCATATCAGTACAAGGTCCTCCCTTTCGGCCTGTCCTTGTCACCTCGCGTCTTCACGAAGGTCGCAGAGGCAGCTCTCGCCCCATTAAGGGAAGTGGGCATTCACATTCTCAACTATCTCAATGATTGGCTAAACCTAGCTCACTCTCGGAACATGTTGTGTGCACACAGGGACTTGGTGCTCTCACTCCTCAGCCGATTAGGGCTTCGGGTCAACTGGAAAAAGAGCAAGCTCCTCTCGGTTCAGAACATCTCTTTTCTCGGTTTGGAGTTGGACTCAGTCTCTTTGACAGCACGCCTCACGAAAGAGCGCGCACAGTCAGTGCTGGCCTGTTTGAAGGCGTTCAAACAGAAAACAGCGGTTCCACTGAAACTCTTTCAGAGGCTCCTGGGGCATATGGCATCCTCAGCAGGTGTTCCCCTAGAGCAGGTCTCCAGGAACATCGTGGTCACGATAGATGTCTCCAAAACGGGCTGGGGCGGTGTTTGCAATGGGCACGCAGCCGCCGGCTTATGGACGGGCCCGCGACTGCGTTGGCACATCAACTACCTCGAGTTGTTGCCAATTCTGCTCACTCTGTGGAGGTTCCGGCCATTGATCCAGGGCAAGCACGTGTTAGTTCGGACAGACAACACGGCAACGGTAGCATATGTCAACCGCCAAGGCGGTCTGCGATCTCGTTGTATGTCACAACTCGCCCGCTGTCTCCTCCTCTGGAGTCAGCAGCACTACAAGTCACTGCGAGCCACTCACATCCCGGGCGACCTCAACACTACAGCGGATGCACTGTCACAGCAGGTTACCCTCAGGGGAGAGTGGAGACTCCACCCTCAGGTGGTCCAGCTGATTTGGAGTTGATTTGGACAGGCACAGGTAGACCTGTTCGCCTCCCAAGAATCCTCCCACTGCCCGCTCTGGTACGCCCTGACTGAGGCACCCCTGGGCATAGATGCTCTGGCACACAGCTGGCCTCCTGGCCTACGCAAATATGCGTTTCGCCTAGTGAGCCTACTTGCATAGACTCTGTGCAAGGTCAGGGAGGATGAGGAGCAGGTCATCCTGGTAGCACCCTACTGGCCCACCCAGACGTGGTTCTCGGACCTCATGCTCCTCACGACAGCTCCCCCTGGCGAATTCCCCTGAGGAAGGACCTTCTTTCTCAGGGACGGGGCACCATTTGGCCCCATGACCAGACCTCTGGAACCTCCATGTCTGGTCCCTGGACGGGACACGGAAGACCTAAGCGGTCTACCACCCGCAGTGGTAGACATGATCACTCAGGCTAGGGCCCCTTCTACGAGGTGCCTGTATGCCTTTAAGTGGCGTCTATTCGCTAAGTGGTGTTCTTGCCGACGGGAAGACCCCCAGAGATGTGCAGTCGGATCTGTGTTTTCCTTCCTGCAGGAGAGGTTGGAAGGGCGGCTGTCCCCTTCCACCTTGAAGGTGTACGTTGCTGCTATAGCAGCACACCACGACACAGTGGATGGTAAGTCCTTAGGGAAGCATGACCTGATCATCAGGTTCCTGAGAGGCGCCAGGAGGCTGAACCCCTCCAGACCGTGCCTCGTTCCTTCATGGGACCTCTCTGTAGTTCTTCAGGGTCTACAGAGAGCCCCTTTTGAGCCTTTGCAGTCAACTGAGCTTAAGGCACTCTCCTTGAAGACTGCCCTCCTGACTGCTCTCACTTCCATCAAGAGGGTAGGACACCTTCAAGCATTCTCTGTCAGCAAAACGTGCCTGGAGTTCGGTCTGGGCTACTCTCACGTAATCTTGAGACCCCGACCGGGCTATGTGACCAAGGTACCCATGACCCCTTTTGGGGACCAGGTGGTGAACCTGCGAGCGCTGACCTATGAGGAGGCAGACCCAGCCCTGTCATTGCTGTGTCCGGTGCACACTTTACGCATCTATTTGGATCACATGCAGAGCTTTAGGATCTCTGAACCGCTCTTTGTCTGCTTTGGTGCACAGCGGAAAGGAAGCATTGTCTCCAAGCAGAGGATCGCCCACTGGCTCATTGACACCATAGCTATGGCATATCTCACCCAGGACGTGCCGCCCCCGGTAGGGCCACGAGCCCATTTTACCAGGAGTGTAGCGGCCTCCTGGGCCTTGGCCAGGGGTGCCTCTCTAACAGACATTTGCAGAGCAGCAGGCTGGGCAACACCCAACATCTTTGCAAGGTTCTACAACCTCTGTGTAGAACCGGTTTCGTCCCAGGTAGTGGCACGCAATACAAGCGGATAAGCCTGGGATAGCCGCATGCACACAGCGCCTTTCACCTCCTCTGAGCTGAAGATGTGCGCCATTAATTCCCAGTGGTGTTCACAAAATATATCCTCTGGTTGACTTCCTCTGAGCCCTATTTCAGTCGAGTTTTCAGAGAGACTCACTGCCGGCCCAGTACACGTGCTAACTAGGAGCCCTGTTCTGGGGTACAGTGCATCCGGAAAGTATTCACAGCGCTTCACTTTTTCCACATTTTGTTATGTTACAACCTTATTCCAAAATGGATTAAATTCATTATTTTCCTCAAAATTCTACAAACAATACCCCATAATGACAATGTGAAAGAAGTTTGTTTGAAATCTTTGCAAATTTATTAAAAATAAAAAACGAAAAAACATCACATGTACATAAGTATTCACAGCCTTTGCCATGACACTCAAAATTGTGCTCAGGTGCATCCTGTTTCCACTGATCATCCTTGAGACGTTTCTGCAACTTGATTGGAGTCCACCTGTGGTAAATTCAGTTGATTGGACATGATTTGCAAAGGCACACACCTGTCTATATAAGGTCCCACAGTTAACAGTGCATGTCAGAGCACAAACCAAGCCATAAAGTCCAAGGAATTGTCTGTAGACCTCCGACACAGGATTGTATCGAGGCACAGATCTGGGAAGGGTACAGAAAAATTTCTGCAGCACTGAAGGTCCCAATGAGCACAGTGAGCATAATCCATAAATGGAAGAAGTTTGGAACCACCAGGACTCTTCCTAGAGCTGGCCGCCTGGCCAAACTGAGTGATCGGGGAGAAGGGCCTTAGTCAGGGAGGTGACCAAGAACCTGATGGTCACTCTGACAGAGCTCCAGCATTTCTCTGTGGAGAGAGGAGAACCTTCCAGAAGAACAACCATCTCTGCAGCACTCCACCAATCACACCTGTATGGTTGAGTGGCCAGACGGAAGCCACTCCTCAGTAAAAGGCACATGACAGCACACCTAGAGTTTGCCAAAAGGCACCTGAAGGACTCTCAGACCATGAGAAACAAAGATTGAACTCTTTGTCCTGAATGGCAAGCGTCATGTCTGGAGGAAACCAGGCACCGTTCATCACCTTGCCAATACCTCCCTATAGTGAAGCATGGTGGTGGCAGTATCATGCTGTGGGGATGTTTTTCAGCGGCAGGAACTGGGAGACAAGTCAGGATTGAGGGAAAGATGAATGCAGCAATGTACAGAGACATCCTTGATGAAAACCTGCTCCAGAGCGCTCTGGACCTCAAACTGGGGCGAAGGTTCATCTTCCAGCAGGACAACGACCCTAAGCACACAGCCAAGATAAACAAAGGAGTGGCTCCGGGACAACTCTGTGAATGTCCTTGAGTGTCCCAGCCAGAGCCCAGACTTGAACCCGATTGAACATCTCTGGAGAGATCTGAAAATGGCTGTGCACCGATGCTCCCCATCCAACCTGATGGAGCTTGAAAGGTCCTGCAAAGAAGAATGGGAGAAACTGCCCAAAAATAGATGTGCCAAGCTTGTAGCATCATACTCAAAAAGACTTGAGGCTGTAATTGGTGCCAAAGGTGCTTCAACAAAGTATTGAGCAAAGGCTGTGAATACTTATGTACATGTGATTTTTTTCATTTTTTATTTTTAATAAATTTGCAAAGATTTCAAACAAACTTCTTTCACATTGTCATTATGGGGTATTGTTTATAGAATTTTTAGGAAAATAATGAATTTAATCCATTTTGGAATAAGGCTGTAATATAACAAAATGTGGAAAAAGTGAAGAGCTGTGAGTACTTTGCGGATGCACTGTAGGTGCTCCAAATGTGGCGGTTCCCTGTAAGGTAACCCCATGTGATGTATATCTTCCGCTAATTCATTTCCCTGTTGGCAAACTGCGTCTTCCTTGGGCAGATCCTCCTCTGCCACAGTCTCCATGTTTGTAGCAACTCCTCCCCCGCTGGGTAGGATCTACCATGAGAATCTCCACATGGTCAGCAAGACCATGTGACATATTTTCCATTTAAATATCCCCCCCTCTCTTTGGGCAAGGTGTGGTCTCCGCAGTGTCCTCCCCTTGGGAGGGACACCCCCCGACAAGACCTGGCGGCCCAGTCAGATAATCCCCCTTGTTTTTTAGGGAGTGGAAAAAAAGAAGGGGAAAAGAAGCCACGACTGGGTTAGCCTGTCTCTATCTTTTGGGTAGTTGACTTGTCCCCAAAGGGCCGTTCAACACTCATAACTATGATGGGGGAAGTTACATGTTGGCCTGGTGCGCTGGCTACGAGGCACACAGTGGTCTGCCCGTCACACACCGCCAGTTCACGTAACACAGTTCAGCCGGTTGCGGCATTTTTTATAGGGACCCCTAGTGTAACTACATCGACACAACGTCGAGTGAGTGTCAGATAGGGAATGTCATGGTTACTTGCGTAACCTCCATTCCCTGATGGAGGGAACGAGACTTTGTGTCCCTCCTGCCATAATGCTGAACTACCCGCTGAAATGGCCGGACCTTGTCTCGGCTCCTCAGCATAAAATCTGAATGAGTGGTTGCATACCAGCTCCTTTTATACCTGTATGTCTGGGGGAGTGGCATGCAAATACCATTCGCCAATTTTCATTGGCCTTTTATCAAAGACCAGTGGTGTTTCGGGCTCCCAAGAGTGACCCCTAGTATCACTACATCGACACAATGTCTCGTTCTCTCCATCAGGGAGCGGAGGTTACGCAAGTAACCATGACGTTTTGGCAACCCAAAATGCAGCACTGATATCTTCAATGAAGTTAATGAAGTTGGGCTTGGTGGGGGCTCAATCAGATATCAGGTCTTTACTCTCAAGCAGCATTCAGTGTCAAGATCAATCTTAAGGGCAAGACAAGACAAGACAATAATCTCTGCCACATCTACTCACCAAACTGCACAGATTCATTGATCCATTCTCCTAGAATTAAGATATCTGGTTTCTCCACAGTTCACTCTCATGTATCTCTTTATCTCCATGTACTTTGCACCTCCATACATGTGCCCCCCCCCCAATGATAACACTGTCTGATGTTCTGCCCAAACCTCATCACTCATGGAGCATTTCATTTGCATCTCTAACAGGTGTAACTGAACTCTGCTGGAGAACAAAGAAGTGGAGGAGTTCACGCACCATAGGGTTTTGGGTCAGGAGACTAATCATATTCATGCATGTTTGGGTGGCTGATGCAGAATTAAGGAGGAGAGCATGTCTCTTGGTTCCCAGGCAATGTTTTGGGGGCATGTCTGCTTACAGGGAAAGCTCACTGTCAACTGACATTAAATAATGATTGTCAATAATCAAAATAAGCAAGTAGCTTGCACATAGTAGCAATTAAAAAATGCATTCAAAAGCAGGACTGTATATTCTCCTTTGTTTTCTGAGTTATGTCCGTGAAATAATTGTTTCTTATTACTTTAGGATGGACAGATATTTTGATCACAAATCACACATTTCTGCTAATTTCTCGTTTTTTTCTGTATAACCATTCACAGAAACTGACATGCATGTTTTGAATTAGTTTTTTTGTGCACCCATCTATTACTTTATTGTGGTATCATATAAAGTATTTCAGATTAAGCCACCCCTAAACAACATGTTGAAACAAAATTAGACATGGTTTGTTGTTTTACACATCTGTCAGACAGTCTTTTCCTACCTAAATGGGTGGGTCTTGACCGGAATATATTTCTGTTTAAAATTATATATTCCATATAATCTGCAAAGTAGAACAGACTTTGTGCAGACAGTCAAAAATCTGGCTACATGAGACAAGAGAAAAAGTCCCAAAAGATGTGGCATCAGACACTCCATGCACCATTGTAAGTGCTTCACATCCTCACCACTCACTCTTTCCCTCTGTCCCTCTTTTTCCTCCCTCTTTTTGGAGCTGAGCCACTTGTTTTCGTCTGCCAGAACTGATGGACCATTATTTTAACAGCCTTGCCTGTGCACCAAGTAAAAAGTGGCTCAAAAACATTTATACACCTTGTTTTTTTTTTGTTTTTTTTTTTTTTGTTTTTTTTTTTCATTTACCGAGTTGTGTTGTTTGTGTGCTTGTTTGTCTGTGCTTGCACTTTTAGAGGCAGAAGGCTGAGAAACTCTGTTTAAGTAAAGGTTTTATACAACAAATAATACTAATACTAAATAAATAAATAAAAATCTGCTACTAGAAAATTCACAAACAGCAATACACCTACACACACACACACACACACACACACACACACACACACACACACACACACACACACACACATATATATATATATATATATATATATTGGCTGTTTTGATTTAAGGCAGTGCTATGATCTGGGGTTGCTTCAATTGGTCAGGTCTAGACTCAGCAACGCTATGCGGCAATAAAATGTAAAAGTCAGCTGGCTACCTGAATGTACTGAATGACCAGGTTATCCCATAAATGGATTTTTTCTTCCCTGACAGCATGGGCATATTCCAAGATGACAATGTCCAAATTCATCATGCTCAAACTGTGAAAGAGTGGTTCAGGGAGCAAGAGGAATAATTTTCACACATAAATTGGCCACCACAGAGTCCTGACCTTAACCCCATTGAAGGTATTTGGGATGTGCTGGAGAAGACTTTGCGGAGTGGTTCAACTCTTCCGTCGTCAATACCGCCTTTAGCTTTGATTACGGTGAGCATTCGTTGTGGCATTGTTTTGACAACCTTGTGCAACTTCACAACATTTATTTCCATCCAGAGTTGCATATATTTTTGGCCAAGATCTTGTATTGACGACAGGAGAGTCGAACCACTCTAAAGTCTTCTCAAGCACATCCCAAAGACTTTCAATGGGGTTAAGGTCAGGACTCTGTGGTGGCCAATTCATGTGTGAAAATGATTCCTCATGCTTCAAGAACCACTCTTTTACAATTTGAGCCCGATGAATCTTGGCATTGTCATCGTGGAATATGCCCATGCCGTCAGGGAAGAAAAAATCCATTGATGAGATAAACTGGTCATTCAGTACATTCAGGTACTCAGCTGACTTTATTTTATTACCGTATAATGTTACTGAGCCTAAACCTGACCAATTGAAGCAACCCCAGATCATAACCATTATTTTGGCCAGGCAGTGTATATACATACAGTATATATATGCAACAGCTTGGAGGGTCGATGTTTGAAGGAGATTATATCAAACTCACATGGACAAATGGAAGTGTTCTTACTCAAAATGTTTAATAGAGGTTGGAGTAGGAGAGAGAGCCTCTGAGCACTTACTAAGCATGTGCCAAGAGATCAAACAAGATATTAGTTTAAATCCTACAGCTTTTGTTTTAATGTTAGTTATCTCTTGAACAAGGGCTACATGGCTTGATACACAAAGTTGAGTGCATCTCTCAGTGTGTGTGTGTGTGTGTGTCTTTCACAGAAAGACAAGGAAGGGATACAGAAAAAATCAAGTAACAGTATTTGCAGTGTTTTCTAGAGAGAAAGCAAAGACAGATCTATTTTCAAAGAAAGGGGGAAAACAACAACAACAACTGTTTGTTGTTTTTTTCACTCCCTGAATTGGCCATAGGAGCACATAAACAGATGCAGATGAGAGTATTGTTTATCATGTCCACATGATAAACCTGCTGTTAGCACAGAGTTGCAGCAACGCCTCATAGTGAAAAAAGACAATATTTTATATACAAAATATTCAGAAATGCACAGCACAAGATGTCATCCTTTTTATTCTGTCTTTTTTGAATAAATAACTATAAGACTCTTGCTTTTGCAGTGCAATGATGGGCATGATAATTTTGAAGATGTGGGCAAAGAATGTGTTTGTTTCCAGGCATGTTTGTGGTTTTGAATGGAAAGTGTACAATTTCCAAATTCACATATCAGTGAGTGAAGTGATACAACTTTAGGCACAGGATAAACACACTCAAAGGGGTTTAACCTGTTAATGATGCGTGGCTCAAAAATGACCCATTTGTGTATTTATTTACATTTAATTTATGTTTATTGCATGTTTAAACTGTGAAATTGTAAACTAATATTGACATCCAATATATCATTTGAAAGATCTGGATCTTAAGATTTGATATTTTAAAGAGATTTTGACGTCGCAAAGTTACAACAATAAGATGTTATTAAACGTGTCAAGAGTGAAAATCAAAACACGGAAAATGAAACCAGAAGTTCTGACCTTTATTGTCTTCCAGCCAAACACAGATAAGAACAATCCTCCAAACTTAAGTATACTTTTCATTGCAAGAGTCTAATAAATAAAATACATTATAGATTTTAGTCCAAAAATGTACAAATATGAAGAAATATTGATCAATCTTGGTACGATTCTCTGTTGTTTGCCCTGTATTAAGCCTCTGTTTCCCCCTGGACTACACTTCCCATGATTCCCTGCTCTGATCACCTCCAGCTGTTCCCCATTGTTTCACACCTGTGTTTCATTTACCTCGTTATCTATGTGTGTATATATTGCCTTGATTTCTGTTCTACCCTTGTTGGTTGTTAATGTTTCTCCCCAGTTCATGTTCCGGTTTCAGTACTGTTTGTTTTCATTTGTTTTTGTTTGTTTTTACTTCCTGGTTTCCTGATTATGCCTGCCACGGCCAACGAGCCAACGCCCACAGCCAACGCCCACGCCTGCCACGGCCGGCGTGCAGGGCTGCCAGCCTCGTCCGTGCCAGAGCCTGCGTTGCCAGCCTCGTCCGTGCCAGAGCCTGCGTTGCCAGCCTCGTCTGTCCCAGAGCCTGCGTTGCCAACTTCGGCCTCCAGGAGGAGGAGGAGGAGGAGGAGGAGAAGGAGAAGGGCTTCTGTTCCCGAGTCTCTGCCCATGTTCACGACCACGGAGGTCGTTCCCGAGTCTCTGCCCATGTTCACGACCACGGAGGTCGTTCCCGAGTCTCTGCCCATGTTCACGACCACGGAGGTCGTTCCCGAGTCTCTGCCTATGTTCACGACCACAGAGGTCTGATCTGCCCTGGCTTCCTTGGTCCATTGGTCGTCCGCCTGATCTGCCCTGGTTTCCTTGGTCCCCTGGTTGTCCGCCTGATCTGCCCTGGTTTCCTTGGTCCCATGGTCCTCTGCCTGATCTGATCTGATCTGGTCTCCTGGTTCCTCTGGCCACCAGCTTGATCTGCTCTGGACTCTTTGTTCTCTGACTCCATCTTAGCCCTGCCTCCCTTCCTGCCCTCCTTGGGCGTCAGGAGCCATCCGTTAATGGTGGGTGGTTATGTTACGATTCTCTGTTTGCACTGTATTTAGCCTCTGTCATCTGTTTCCCACTAGACTGCACTTCCCATAATTCCATGCTCTTATCATCTCCAGCTGTTGTCCATTGTTTCCGTTGTTTCATTTACCTTGTTATCTATGTGTGTATATTGCCCTGATGTCTGTTCTACCCTTGTCAGTTGTTAATTTTTCTCCCCAGTTCATGCTTCGGTTTCAGTCCTGTTTGTTTTCATTTGTTTTGCTTCCTGGTTTCTTGTCTTGCCCTGTTTCCGTGTTGATCCTGCCTTGGATTTGTTTTATTATTATTAAAGAGCTGCATTTAGATCTTGCCCTTGTGACCTCCCTCATTGCAACGAATCTGTCTTTTGTTCAGGTTTTACATATTCAACACATTATCACTTATGTCCATTCTCTGCAAAATCTTACACTCTGTGTTGTGTTTCAGTAGCAAAACACCCAAACATGATATTGGGAGTGTCTTACAAACAAATTGAGCCATCCCAGTGTATTGACTTTTTTTCCACTGCTTTTGCTTTGCCATTCATCTAGGGCCTTCAGCCTCTGCCTCGAGCTGAGAGGCGCCACCCTCCTCGGCTTCAGTCACCATCACCGAGGGCCTGGAGGAACCGCTCCTCCCGACTGCTATTTTTTTTTTTTTTTTATCAAACCCCCTATTCAACTGCACATCCAGGGGGCTCTTGCATGTCATTCAAGCCGAGATGAGCCACCCTCCCCGGCTTCGCTCACCGTGACTTAGACCCTGGAGCACACGCGCTCCCAATGCATTGACTTGGTCATTTTTTTTTTTCCTCTGCTTTTCTTTCAGTTTGCATTGGGAGCGGGCATGCTCCAGGCTTCACTGGTGATCGAAGCTGGGGAGAGCGAGGCTCCCTGGCTTGAGGCAGTGGCTAAAGACCATGGGTGAACGGCAGAGCAAAAGCTCTGAAATAGTCAATTCCCATTTGTATGGGGAACAAATGAACCGAAGCACCTTTATTGTAAGTAAGTTTATTTCCATTGCACTGTTTATAAAATGCATAAATATATATGGAATGCATTGTAATATATTCCCAAATATAATAAAAAAAAAAATCTTCATGTATTTTGGTTTGTGTGGTATCTTTTTACATTGAAATATAAACAAATTGTGTTTTGAACCACTTTGAGAATTGGTTTATGGAGTTAATACAAGTGGTCTATTGGCGCCTCCAAGTGGCCTTTTTTAAGTACACTTCAATAAATCATTATTGAACAGTTTTTGTCATATCGACTTCAAAATTGTGTCAGACGTTCATCAGACATGTGGCTTTGTATCAGACGTGTTATTGGGGCACTATGCATAGTCTTGCATAAATATTTTATAAATATTTGTGGTCACTATTCAAAATATTTGAATAGCTTTTTTTATTTATTTTTTTTTTTTATAATAGTACAATTATACATTATTACTCTTGAATACAAATGGCTAAGCGTCTACTTTAAAACCCAAGTTTGTGTCTGTAGACCAAAGGGTTCAAGAACTGGAAGAGTTTTACTTTGGGTATGTCATTTTCAAGCTCATGCACAAAAAGAGGCCGGATGTCCTTATTGAATCCATGAATATTAATTTCATGAAATAAATCTGTAAATTTGATGCATTTAAAAAAAGAATGAGCTTAAATGTCACATGCCATCACATTTAATTACTGCATTTACCTAATTTGACATAACTGTTTTATTTTGTTCCCTGTGAATTCTGGTGCCTTATTTGACTTGCTTATACTCCGTTTGAATGAGATATGACGGCGTCTTCACGGAATGGATCAGGATAAGTTTTTAGTTATTTAAAACGTTAATTTCATGCTCCACTTCACACAAAGCTTTTGTTTGATGTCAGGGAGCGCATTTTGTACTGACTTTTGCCATTTTTCCAAAAAAAAAAAACGAGTGAGCAGGCAAAACACATTTCTTTTATTTCTTATGGGATTCATATTCAGCTGTAGGTTATAACAGAATGGCACAATCATAAAACAAAACAAAGAAAAAAATGAAATGACCCCTGTTCAAAAGTCTTCATACCCTTAGTTCTTAATATTGTGTATTGCCCCCTTTAGCATCAATGACAGCGTGCAGTCTTTTGTAATAGTTGTCTATGAGGCCCCAAATTCTTGCAGGTGGTATAGCTGCCCATTCGTCTTGGCAAAATGCCTCCAGGTCATGCAAAGTCTTTGGTCGTCTTGCATGAACCGCACATTTGAGATCTCCCCAGAGTGGCTCGATGATATTAAGGTCAGGAGACTGTGATAGCCACTCCAGAACCTTCACCTTTTTCTGCTGTAACCACTGGAGGGTCAACTTGGCCTTGTGCTTAGGTTCATTGTTGTGCTGGAAGTCCAAGAGCATCCCATGTGCAGCTTTTGTGCAGAAGAATGCAAATTGTTTGCCAGTATTTTCTGATAACATGCTGCATTCATCTTGCCATCAGTTTTCACAAGATTCCCTGTGCCTTTAGAGCTCACACCCCCCCAAAACATCAGTGAGCTACCACCATGCTTCACAGTGGGGATGGTATTCTTTTCACTATAGGTCTTGATGACCCCTCTCCAAACATAGCTCTTATGGTTGTGATCATAAAGCTCTATTTTGGTCTCGTCACTCCAAAATGCAGTGTTCCAGAAGCTGTGAGGTGTGTCAAGGTGTTGTCATTTGTGGCATTGGGACAGTAAAGGCTTCTTTCTGGCAACTCGACCATGCAGCTCATTTTTGTTCAAGTATCGTGTTATTGTGCTCCTTGAAACAACCACACCGTGTTTTTCCAGAGCTGCCTGTATTTCTCCTGAGGTTTCCTTTGGGTATTTCTTTGTATCCCGACCAATTCTTCTGGCAGTTGTGGCTGAAATCTTTCTTGGTCTACCTAACCTTGGCTTGGTATCAAGAGATCCCCGAATTTTCCACTTCTTAATAAGTGATTGAACAGTACTGACTGGCATTTTCAAGGCTTTGGAAATCTTTTTATATCCTTTTCCATCTTTATAAAGTTCCATTACCTTGTTACGCAGGTCTTTTGACAGTTCTTTTCTGCTCCGCATGGCTCAGTATCTAGCCTGCTCAGTGCATCCACGTGAGAGCTAACAAACTCATTGACTATTTATACACAGACACTAATTGCAATTTAAGAAGCCACAGGTGTGGGAAATAAACCTTTATTTGCCATTTAAACCTGTGTGTGTTACCTTGTGTGTCTATTAAAAAGGCCAAACATTCAAGGGTATGTAAACTTTTGATCAGGGCCATTTGGGTGATTTCTGTTATCATTATGATTTAAAAAGGAGCCAAACAACTATGCGATGGTAAATGGCTTCATATGATTCATATGAGTCAGAAGTTTACATACACCTTAGCCAAATACATTTAAACTCAGTTTTTCACAATTCCTGACATTTAACAGTAGAAACATTCCCTGTCTTAGGTCAGTTAGAATTACTATATTTTAAGAATGTGAAATTTCAGAATAATTGTAGAGAGAATGATTTATTCTGGAGAAGTTTACACACATTTTGTTAGTATTTGGTAGCATTGCCTTTAAATTGTTTAACTTAGGTCAAAGGTTTTGGGTAGCCTTCCACAAGCTTCTCACAATAATTTGCTGGAATTTTGGCCCATTCCTCCAGACAGAACTGGTGTAACTGAGTCAGGTTTGTAGGCCTCCTTACTCACACACGCCTTTTCAGTTCTTTCCATACATTTTCAAAAGAACTACGGTCAGGGCTTTGTGATGGCCACTCCAGTACCTTGAATTTGTTGTCCTTAAGCCATTTTGCAGCAATTTTGGAGGTATGCTTATGGTCATTGTCCATTTGAAAGAACCATTTGCGACTGAGCTTTAACTTCCTGATTGATATCTTGAGATGTTGCTTCAATATATCCACGTAATTTTCTTTCCTTATGATGTAATCTGTTTTGTGAAGTGTACCAGTCCCTCCTGCAGCAAAGCACCCCGACAACATGATGCTGCCACCCCCATGCCTCACGGTTGGTATGGTATTCTTCAGCTTGCAAGCCTCACCCTTTTTCCTCCAAACATAACAATGGTCATTATGGCCATACAGTTCAATTTTGTTTCATTAGACCAGATTACATTTCTCCAAAAAGTAAGATCTTTGTCCCCATGTGCACTTTCAAACTGTAATCTGTTATTTGTATAGTGGTTTTGGAGCAGTGGCTTCTTCCTTGCTAAGCAGCCTTTCAGGTTATGTCGATATAGGACTCGTTTTACTGTGGATATAGATACTTGTCTACCTATTTCCTCCAGCATCTTCACAAGGTCCTTTGCTGTTGTTCTGGGACTGATTTGCATTTTCTTTCACCAAACTACGTTCATCTCTAGGAGAAGCAGAATGTGTCTCCTCCCTGAGTGGTATGATGGCTGCGTGGTCCCATGGTGTTTATACTTGCGTACCATTGATTGTACAGATGAACATGGTAACTTCAGGCATTTGGAAATTGCTCCCAAGGATGAACCAGACTTGTGAAGGTCCACAGTTTTTTTTTTTTTTTTTTTTTTCTGAGGTCTTGGCAGATTTCTTTCGATTTTCCCATGATGTCAAGGAAAGAGGGACTGAGTTTGAAGGTAGACCTTAAAATACATCCACACTTACACCTCAAATTCAGTACACCTCCTATCAGAAGCTAATTGGCTAATTGTCTAAAGGCTTGACATCATTTTCTTGAATTTTCCAAGCTGCTTAAAGGCACAGTTAACTTAGTGTATGTAAACATATGACCAACTGGAATTGTGATAGTCAATTAAAAGTTAAACAATCTTCCTGTAAACAACTGTTGGAAACATTACTCAAATCATGCACAAAGTAGATGTCCTAAACGACTTGCCAAAACTATAGTTTGATAATATTAAATATGTGGAGTGGTTAAACAATTAGTTTTAATGACTTCAACTAAGTGTATGTAAACTTATCTTTCTCTCTCTCTCTCTCTCTCTCTCTCTCTCTCTCTCTCTCTCTCTCTCTCTCTCTCTCTCTCTATAGAGAGAGAGAGAGAGAGAGAGAGAGAGAGAGAGAGAGATCATATATATACTGTATGTATGTACATATATTGTTGCGGACCAGGGCTTACAGTAAACTCAAACAATTAAAAGTTATATTCCACCTACAGTGTGTAGTGAACAAGAGAGGTCATTGGTAAGAGCCCCATTAATATCAATTAGGACATTTTGGCCATTCCAAATTGTTGGAATAGATTATTTGTCTCTTGATGCCCTGAGGACCCATTTCCTTAAAGTCTAGTGATGGTGGATTTGTTTTATAAGTATGCTTTTGCGGTACCCACTAGGGACCAGTCAGCTTTATCAGCAGTGAAGGCCTTGTGGAGTGGCGTGATCCAGATCTTTGCATGTCCTGAACAGATCCTGTTGGATCAGGGGGCAGCTTTTGAATCGTCCTTGTTCCAGCAGCTGTGTTCCTTGTATGGTTGTGTTAAAAGATGCACAACTCAATATCATCCTCAAGGGAATACAACCATCTTAAAATTGCTTGGAACATTGATCGAGGCTGAGCAAGAACATTGGCCTAGTAAGTTACCTTCATTACTGATGGCTTATAATACTATCCATAGAACAACTGGTCTTACTTCACACTTCGTTGTGTTTGGAAGGCATGCACGTTTGCCTGTAGACCTGGTTTTAGGAGTGAGCCCTTCACTACAGGGCCATAGCCTGGATGGATGGGTGTACCTCCATTATCAGACTCTAATCTAGGTATATCAGCTGGTAAAACAGAGTACTAGTTCAAGACAAAAACAGAACGAGCATGGTTATAATCGTTGAGCAAGGTTTGTTCCCTTGTTGCCAGGAGAGAGGGTTCTGCTGCGGAATTTTTGCAGATGAGCTGCAGGAAAATTGGAACGCTGATGAGTACCGAACCCCTTTGTGGTGGTTTCCCAACTAAGACCAGGTCTCCCAGTATATGTGATCCGTCCTGAAAGTAAAGACCACATCACTCGTACAGCCCATAGGAATAACCTGTGCCCCCTGGGTGTGTTTCAGGAACTGGAATCCGATTGTTCAGCAAGAGAAGTGGAAGATCATGCTAGTCAACCCCAAGAAGACCAGTTGCTCCCCTTACTGGCTGTACCTGTAATGCCTCCTGCTGAGTGGCCCAGAACCACGTCTGTCAGGCTGGGTGCTGATTTAAATTCAGATTACCTTGACACTGCCAATCACCAAGAACTTGATTTCCCACAGTCTGAGACATCTTTTGAGCCTATTCCTGTACTACAGACTGAAACAGTGGGTGGTAATTATCTAAGTCCTCCAGTACGAAGGTCAGTTAGGGTTACAAGGGGAATTCCACCTGCTAGGTATCAAAATGATTAGTTGTTGGGATGACCAATGTAAATCTAGGGGGGAGTTTGTAGCAGACTATAGGTTTATCTGTGTATTTTGGGATGGTTGATGCATGCTCACATTTTTGCGATTATGATTTATATTTGCTGTGTTATTGGAGTGTCAAGTGGCACGTTTGTTTGTTTACATTTATATTTACGTATTATGCAATCCTATTGAAATCTGTTACACCTGTCCTTGTTAAAGACTAATTGAGTTGCCCTAATTGAGGACATTTCTCAAGTTATCAAACAATATAAAATCAACTTACTGGTGGTGGGAAGACACGCAGACGTATGCTGGTTTCCTGATGTAGAGTTTTTGCTGGTCCAATGAGCTGATCGTTCCCACGACATTCCTGTAAATAAGAGAAGAGGAAGGTCTCCTTCCTCTCCATACGTGTTGACTGCTTTCCTGTTGCGGAGGTTCGCTGGTACAGTGAGCCAATCAATCTTGCCCCGGTCCTGTTAAATGAGAGGAGGAGGAGGAGAGGACGTAACTATATAACAATTCTCACTAACTATACATTAGAGGGATGTACTTTTGCCTAATTTAGTCGATTAGGTGTGTGACCCTACAATGCTCTGTTGACCTTGGAACTCATTTGTGCTTGTTCTTTATAGCGGAGGCGTGGTCGTATGTGGTGATGTGGGATGCACAACTACACGTTGGGAGACTGCTATGGGAATAGGTCATTGCATAGAGCAGTGTTGGGACTTAGACACGCCTAAAGAAAATGGAATGAATAAACGACTTATGTGGAGAAAGATAAAACGTTTTTTATGTAGTTAAATATAAAGTATCATCCTCTGAGCCCTGTGATCAGACTAATTATTTTATATTGTGTATTAGTAGAGGTTGAGTAACAAAAAAGTGGGTGAATTATTTATAATGGTAGTAGTGTTTTATTTGATATGCCATTTGACATAGTTGGTTTTTAATAATTTTATGGTAAATGGTTTAAAATAATAAAACATGTTGTACTTACCTGCGGTGTTTCTTGTGTTTGTGAGTCTGTTGGGGTTGTATATTTACCTTACATAAAATAAAAGACGTGAAGTTTACATAAGCATGCTAAATACATGCTGGATGCAAGCACTACAAAGTGTAGTTTAGTAAAGTTGCTTACTGAAGCGAGCAAACAATTTCATATGCAAAATGTACCTGTTATCGTTAGCTCAAGCTCCACTCTTCACAATAATGGTAAACCCCAAAATTACATAACAGACACTTTTCAAAATGTCAACATAAAACATTAAACACTAACAAGTATCCTCCTTTTTATTCATCTTGCATACAAAACACATATAAAAACTCTTAATTTTAACATTTACACTCCTTATCGAGTCCCATGCAAAACATGCTGGTAAATGGAAATACCCTGCCCAGTTTCACAGCTTCCAGAGGCAATCCTAATGACTCTGGGAGCACTTGGTAAAAAAAAAAATAAAAAAAAAATATGGACCCTTCTGAACACTGCTGATGACACTGCTGGATGTGTGAAGATCCTCTTCATCATGAGCAGAGCAGGAGGCTGCACTGGAAGTCCATGGAACTACTAAATATTTAAAGTAAATATATATATATATATATATATATATATATAGTCATTTAGATATCAGATAAATTTAGCTTGAATATTCTCATTCAGCATGAATATTCTCATTGTAACTCACAGAATTAGGTAAAATAATTTTTCAATAATACCACATTGTGATACATAGAATTCACATTCAATGTGTGCTTGTCTAGGGTGTTGTAAAGACTTCAGTAATGCTCTTAGAGAGAGAAAAGAAAGCATGGAGCAGTTAAACTACTATCTTTCACTAACAAGCATTAATTTTTGTAACATACAGTATAGGTTCAAAAGCTGCCAATGCTATCTCACAACCACCCTTTTCATGAAAAATAAATTATTTAATCCTTATAGAAGTTGCTTATCTAAACTCTACAAAAATAAAATAAACTAGCTGTGATATAATTAATCTCTTATATATGTGCCCCTCTTTTTCTGTACATATGTAACACATGCCATGAAAGTCGCATAATTTAGAGGAAAACTGAATGACAATCCAGTCGTTTCTAAAGAAAGTAAACATTTGAGAAACCATAATACTGTCTCTAAATGCACATATATTTGTACTACAACTTCTAATGGAAGTTGTTTACAGAAGCCTCGCAATGACAAAAAGACGAGAGCCTACTCACTTTAATGGACATGTGTGTCTTTATTACATATTTATGTCCGTAACTCTCGTTTTGATTTTACATGTCAGATGTGTACTCCTTATATATTTTAAGGAATTACTCTTACTGTAAAATGTCTATCATAACAGTGGTGAAATATCAAATCTGGATATTAAGTCTTTGTAACGATGTATAAGTTGTTGCGATTAAATAAGAATTGTACGTAGAATAAAATGAGTGAATGTAAACAATACCGATTGCAAATCGCGCGGCCATTTTCACGAGAAGGAATAATTCAGAAAACATTACAGATTCTTTACCAGTCAGCATTGTCATGCTTCTCCTCATCCTCTTTCTTTTACCCTCTTCTGACTCCCAGATTGGTACATCTTCATGATTCCTGCATCCCGCTGTAGGAAATTACTGTGGCAGGAACTTTGTGGCAGGGTATATTTACAACTGCCAGCATTCATCACAAATAATATGTAAGAATTTTATATGTAAATTAGTTTAGGAATCTTGACTGCTTTCGACTACCATTATATGAAGGATAAATGACAAACGATTAGATTAGAAATCTGAATAAAAAATTTCCACCATTAAATATGTAATACAACAGGCTCGTTGTATCTGGTCACAATTTATATGGACAGAGGGGTGCTGAAGTGAAGCCAGCCAAAGAAGGGCTAAGAGAAGAGCAAGAGCCAAGAGAAAAGAGAAGAGAGAAGTTCATTCGTCCTAGGCATGGAGGTTTTGTTGAGTTGAGGTTGGCCGCACCCCAAAGGTGTCTTGAGCCAAATAGAAGTGTCTTTACAATGTCACATGGTCACCTCTTTCCCTCCTTTTGAAGGTGATTAATGAGATTTTGTTCTTAAGGTTTGTCAGTTTTCCTGCTCAAAAGTGAACATACTTTTATCCTGACTTTTATATGATGAAATCGGTGCAAGAGACATGACGTCTGTTAACATCAACATTCTCTACATAAACAGGCAAGCATTTACATATGAAACATGACATACTTTCTCTTTATGGTTACTTCACTACACATTAACATTTAAATATTCAATATTATACATTGTATAACTGAGCATCATGTATGCACAAGGTCAGAATGAATGTATTCTATGATTCTAACCACAGTTAGGCATCATGTGATGCATGTTAGCATATAAAACTCGGTTATGTGCGTTGTAAAGTGTAAAATGATGATACAGTGGAGTCTTTTGATCATGTTATAGTTCATAATATATATACATATATATATATATATATATATATATATATATATATATATATATATATATATGCATTGTAAAAACCCAAGAAAAGTTTGTTTTGTGCCTTTGGAGATGATAGAAAAGCATTAGATTTGGTCCGGCTAAAGAGAGTTTTCAAAAGTTCAGATTCAGTGAGAGTCTGTTCAATCTGCTCCGATCCTACACTGCTCTTTCTTGAATTAGTAGCTTATGGGGGCCCCTCTAGGGGGGCTGTCACAGAATTTTGAACATTCAAAACATTCAGCCTGATCTCATGAAAATTTAGTGACTGTCGCAGCATTTTAAATTCTGCTCTTACTTGAATTTGTAGCTAAATGGATAGGGGCCCCTCTATGAAAATGTCATTCTCTGAACTACTGTTATTGCCGCCCACGGGGGCCCCCAGCTTGGGGCCCCAGGCAATTGCCTGGCTTGCCTGTCCCGTAGGTCCGCCTCTGGCAGTTTCATCAATGCTAAATTAACATGACAAAAAGTATTAATGAAGTCCCAACTCCCAAAGTATTAATGAAGTCCCAATGGATTATGTTCCTTCCATTTTACAAATTTAAATGGATAGAATGCAAAGAAATCAAGTTGTGACAGCATGTTATAGAATTGTGTTGCTTTAGCTCATTTTAATTAAAAAAATTATATTTTTTTTTTAATTAAAGTTAAATGTGTAGCCCTGTGTGATATTTTATGTGACACTGTATAGTTCCAATCAAATTACATCCTCTATCCTTTTCTTTGTACTGTCAAAAGGAACAAATGCACCACCAAAAGATCTTCCTTTTTAAATGCCCTTTAGCTTTATAGCATATAGTCACTTTTAGATTGTCTATTAGATTATCACTTCACTGGCATGTGTAACTATGTTGTTTTAATATTTGGCCTCTGCAGTTCACATAGAGAAACCAAATTTGCAACGCACACATACAACTAGCTACTACTACCCTTGCTTCTTCATTCGCTGTTGTAGAAGGCTTTGGATAGTTTGACATTGGATACTAGCATGCTGGACTCAAAGAAACATGCCAGAGCAAGAAAGTACTGCTGTGAAATAAGAATTACATGCTTAATCGACTTTATATGTTATATGAACCTTTCTGATCCCTCTCGTTACAGGCCCGCCATTTAGTTTCAGCAAATTAATCAAAGAGAATCATGTTTCTAAAGGTTTTTTTTTTTTTCGATTTTACAAAGGCTTTCCTTTGGTTAAAATTTTTATACTGTATGAGGCAAAAATCAGGCTCCACATTCTAATGACTCAGAGACATCACTTTACATAAATGAAATAAACTGCATTAACTGCAATTTGTTAAATATAAAAATTACAATTGTTCAAAGCAAAAAATACCCTAAAAACATTGTCCTCTAATTTGTGATTTACATTATATTTTTTAGCCTTTACATCTGTTCTTCACGCATCTATAGAATGATGAATAGAATGCAATGGAACTGATTTAAACCTTATGCGCTTTGGAAATGACTGTACAAAAGGTTCAAAACGAGACTCGCTTTTGTGAGCAGCATTACATCACTTTGCATTCTCCCACGCCTCCCCCCACAATCTCGCCACATAAGCACACAGGCAGTGCTTTTATTCTCTTCACCTCCCTTCAAATTAGAGCACAAGAAATTCAAATATACCTAGGGGACAAGTTTACCACAAGCTGCCTCACAAAAGGTTGGCATTTTAAACACAATTTCTTGTTTAACTACAGGCTATGCAGCAAACCAAAACATGCCTCCATCCTTTGCCTTGATCAGCCTGATTCATTATGAATGCTCTGAAGCAGAACACATATTCTGTCCCCAGGTGACAGATAGCTTGTTTACAGGTTGTTTGCGCAAAGGGTGGATTTCCTTAAATTCTGTTATGACAGTGAGAAGAACTCTGGGCATTGCTGGTATTTTGAAACTGCTGCCAATGCAAATCTTTAAAAAATCTATTGCTCAAAGAGCCTGATCACTTATAAGGTCAGTACATTGAACAAGCTGCGGTAACTTTCCCTGATAATCTCCAGATGTTTGATCGACAGAATATATCATTAGATGTATGGCTTTATGTCAGATCATTCTGTTGAAGTCGGTGTCTTTTTCTCTCATTAAAATCATGGTTTAATATAGCAACCTTTTTGCCCTAATTGATTTGGAAAATTGATTGATCTCACCAGTAAATCAGGGACAATCTTACTGGATGTTGTTCCATCACCTTCCAATACAGAAAGTATTCAAACAAATTCTTAGCCAGAAGTCAATATTGACCTTTTGACCTTTTAGAAGCTCATACTTTGGGGGTATATAAAAAATGCTGGTATTAATAACATTTTTTAAAACATCTTAAAAAGGCTGCATGCAAATTTCTTAATTTATAAGCACATGGTGCAATTATTATGAGTACATTATACTGACCTTTTGATTCCTTAAATTAAATAAAAACATAACCCTGAGAAGACCAGTATCATTTCAAAGGGGTGGTGGCGCCACAATGTTCAAGATCAATGCATTGCACGTTTAAGCACCTTTGCCAAATCTAGCTGTTTGCTTTTGATAAAACATATGCATGGTTAGAAAACACTAGACCAAGTGTATTGCAGCTCATCTACGTAGTACTGCAGACCAGCATCATTTCACACAGAACTCATCACCAGAAGATTTTAAAAAGTTAAGAGCTTGTGATTTTTATTCACAAGTTCATTGAGTTCAACTGAGCAAAGTGCAATTATGTACAATATAATTAGTATACTGTTGACATAATGAATGGTGCATGTCTTTGCTTTTCACAATTTGCTAAATAGCTGATTTTCTTACACAGTTTTTTTGTCAGTAACTTAAAATATAAATGACTTACTCTAGATAATTCCTTGTTCTAATTCTAGCTCATTTCACATAAGCATTGTACACCTAAAAAGATTTATGATATGTTTCCCAAAAGCATTGTAATTTAAGTAGTACTTGAAAATTGTCATACTGTATATTGCACTGGAGAAATCATTGTGCACAAGGGCATCGTAAAGAGACCAACTCATGCAGCCATGTGAACTTATGATGCTTAAAATTTATGTAGTGCACAATGTGACTAATAGATAATAAAATTACACAGATGATTTATAACTTTACACAGAAAGCTACATGTATAAAGTTACGTTACAAAAATTCTATATGGTACACTTATGCTAAGTGCATTTTTGGGAAATGTAAAAATGAAAGAATGTTTGTAACCTGTACTGTGCATTGCCTATATTATATTTGTATTCTACAAACGAACATAATAATAATAATAATAATAAATACTGCCATCACATCCTGTTTATTCAGTCAGTCATTGGATGAAGCATGAGCAATTCCACTACTCCAAGAGGCTGTATGTCCTGAGGAAACTGTCATTCAGAAGATTAACACCTTCATTCAGTACATGCTGCCCACATTCATCCTCTGGTACTTTCATTGAACAGTCATGTCTCCCTCTGTAACACACTCAGGAAAAAAAGAAAAAAAGAAAAAAAAAATGAAAACGTTGCATAGTCCTGGATATTACTTTTGCAATAACTAAGGTTCCCCATGATGCCCAAAGGAGCTTATTTTGGTCAGTTTATGAGCTGCTTCAGAATACTTTAGGTGGTCATCCAATGCAGTGGTACACCAGGTGTAAATCACATTCTTTGCCAAGTTGCTATGGCATATTTATGAAGACAGTCAAAAGGAAAGGCTTAAACAATGTGCAGGAGTTTTATTGGCTTTGTCAGGATAATATAAGCCATCTTAATTAATCCTCAAAAGTAACACCAAAGAGTGCCCACAGGTAATCATTTAGGTTTACCTTTTTTTTTTTTTTTTTTTCAAGAATGGAATGCTAGGAAAAACAGGCCTGCTGATGAAATTAAATTACCTTGTGAGTGATAAAAGAAAATAGAACAAATGTGTTTGAAGATTTGATTTCAAGCACAACAACCCTGAAAAACATAAATTATTACACAGATCAAGCTGATATTGCATAAAACAGGCTTTCTTAATTTAATATATAGTAATTAGTCTGTTTTTAAAACTCTTTGATTTTGTGTCTTTTAAATCTAGTCCAGAGCAGCCAGGCATAATTACTGTCTCTTTCAGAGGCTGTCCCACTCCAGGCTATAGCTCCAATACTTAACTATAGTGTTTACATAAACATTAAAAATATAAGCCTAAACATTACAAATATAAGCCTATATATATATATATATATATATATATATATATATATATATATATATATATATATATATATATATATACAGTATATATGTACAGTTTATATACACACACACACACGTTCAAGCAGCTTTGCAAACACACACACACACACACACATACATTCATAATGCTATTCAAATGCATAATTGTATGCCCTATCATGCTAGCTATGTATGCTCATGCACATATCACACACATACATGATGTAGTGAACTGCCCCCCTCAGACAGACATAGTGCTAAAAAAAAAGAGCAAGTCTTTTAATTAGCACCATATAAATAATGCTTATATATTTTCTATCATCCATCTTACATAAAAAAATATGCATTAGGGTTGTCACGCTACTAAAAGTTCAGTGGTCGGTACCGATACATGTGCAATTTCATGGTTCTCGATACCAATTTTGATACCACAGAAAAAATATGCTAATATGGTAATGTGCTATTAACCACACTCATTTAGACTATTTATAAAGTTAAATTTCAATGTAAATATTAAATAAAAACAACTGCAAGTTTTCTTCATGTGTTTCTCAATTAAGTATACATTGCTTAAGTGTTTTTAGGAAGGGTCCTACTGAAATAAATAAATAAATAAATATATATCTATATATATCTATCTATCTATCTATATATATATATATATATATATATATATATATATATATATCTATCTATCTATCTATCTATATATATATATATATATATATTTTTTTTCAGATAATGTGTTTTCCATTTTCTTTTATTATTATTATTATTATTATTATTTTAAATTTTCCAAGGTTTAAAGTTTAATTTAATTTTGTCATCAAAGTGTTTAATGTTTAGTGTCTAATTAAATTAATTCCTCAAACTTTTAACAGATGAAAACAGAACAATTACTTTTTAACATACCATTTAATTTTTTTTACCAAACTTTTATTCAGTATATTTGCACTCTTGCTTGTTATATATTGATTAGTTATTATTATTATTATTATTATTATTCATTAATCATTATTAATATTTACTATTCGTGTGTGAGCCTTTGAAAGCAGTCATGTGACAGTCAGACAGCTTGCAGTTATTGAACTCAGTGCTAGGTACTACCGGTACTGCAGAAACACTGTTACCATGACATCTTTTTTATTTTAGTATCGACTTGGTTTCAAAGTACTGGCACTTTTGACATCCCTAGAATGCATATTTTTGCATTTCATATTTATCGGTGGCTTTGTATTTTCACTGTCCTCGCTAACTCTGTACATAATAATCTCAAATGCAGTCATGATGAAAACATTAATCCCTTGCTTTGGTGAACATAATTTGCACTTCATTCTCAAACTCCAGTTTTAATGCATTCTGGTGTCTAAAGAGTTACGGGAAACTCATGAAGGCTCGGCACCTTCATTACTGGTCTTTATGAGACATGGGCTGCATTGTGTGTGGGAATGTGGGTAACATTTATGACCTACTTGAAATTTTGGCCTGGGGGTAGTAAGACACAGTAAAAGCAACTCTACGATGGAAACCTAAAAAACGCTGGCTTTACTGCAGCTGGAGGGGCCAGGTAATGTCACAACAATAAAAAAAAATCTAAACAAGCAGTATCACAAAAGACAACTTGAACCAGCAGAGACTCCCCTAACAAAATAATGAGGGATGAGAACCACACACTTGCCAATCGTGCTCTCAGGTAAGTAAATGTTTACATATGCATTTGCAGAGAGTGATGTATTACTGTCTGTGAGAGGTTGTGCGGAAACCCCTTATGTGGAGATCGTTTAAGTGTGTTTTATTCCAATTAAAGCCCTTTCACATGACTCGCGTCATTGTTGCCCAATACATTGAACTCTATGGAGTGACTTTTCAAATATACCACATCTGAATTTTCTATTGTTGAACTTTGAATGGTGCACTACAATGCTTGACTGGACTGCAGTATGGCGCCGAGAGCAATGCATTTCACGTGGCCCGTGCACATGCCAATTTTTGTAACTTTGAGTCAACATGACTGCACCTGAAAGCTAAAACAGCTTATTTGTGCCATGCTGTCTAACCATTTAATAGCTTAACCAAAGGTGATTTTCTTTGAGTGGACTAAGAAAACTGGTCTCAGAACAGTTTCAAATGCACATTATTTTCATCCAACCTCCATATATAGCCTCCAAACACTGCATTTTTCAGCTTTCAGACAATGTGTGTGGGGCTTCAATTCCACTGGATGAATTTAGGGGGAGGGGGATGGCAGATGTGCCTGTACTTTGAGGCAGCATAAAACTACTGCAAGTAATATTATAATAACAATGTTTTTGCCTTCCTCTGTTGCAGCTCCTCTTTCGGTCTTGTTTAGAAAGACAAGTTTTACACACTACCTTTTGTACACTGAATATGAACTGAATATACTAAGTTTGATTTCATTCAAATATTTTTGAACCTCTCATTTATTTTACACAGTGTAAAATCAAAAGCATTTTTATTAGCATTTGTTTATAATTGGAGTTAAAATTATTAAAGTTATTAAATTATTTTAAAAGTAAAAGTCAACATCTTGACTAGTCTTTAAAATATAAACACTAGAATCTTACTGTAAACTTAAAGGTGCTGTAAATGATTTATTTTTTAATAAATGACATGCAGAAGACAAGGCCAGACACAAACACACACACACACACACGATGTTTGTATTTTCAGGACTTATGTAGTGGGTGTGTTGAATGTGTGGAAGGGGCCTGTAGGCCTGCTTGGATTGTGTCCGCCCTCCTGCCTCTGTCGAATGCAATAATGCTGGTATCTCCCCCATAATACTTAGCTGCAGGCAAGACCATGATTCACCCTCGGCTGCTGCCAGCCACTCCGGCAAATATGTGACATCGCTGTGTTTGTGTGTGGGTGGATGGGTGGGAGGTGATATGGAAGCAGGCTGCTTTTGTGTTCTGTTTGCATTATTTTACTGAGGCAGCTGTGTATGTGTGTGTCTGTCTGTATGTGTGAGTGTCTGATTGTACTGATGTCAGAATGTCAATACAAGTATGTTCATAAGCAGATGTGTTCCCAGGTGTCTATATAGCACACTCAAGAAAAGACTGCAGAGTGGAAAATGTCCATGTTTATGTGAAAGCGATATTGAATAGCCTATATCTGTCTGCTCACAAATGCCTTACTGGAAATTAAACCATAGAAGAAGCCATTTAATCAAGTCAAACTTGGTTATAATGAATTTGTTTGTTTTGACAGATAAACCATATCAGATGAGTGTTACAATATATTGTTATTTTACAATTGTTTGTGAGAGAATTATTTAACCACAGGCTGCACCAGAGCACAGATATTGTGCTCTAGCATGATTGTTTTAATGCAGTTGTAACCACTGCCTTCTCCATAACACATTATTTGCAAAAAGTATTTGATTCAGGGCATTCTCTGGCCTATAAAGTTTAAAGAGAAGCAGTTGTGGTTTAGGCCCAAGGGTTGCTATAATGCAAAAGTTCTAGGTTCACTCATAGCGATCTGTGGCCAAATATCACGCTTTTCTGTAACTGAAAATGTCCGAAATATTTAACGTCATGGTTACTTGTGTAACCTCTGTTCCCTGATGGAGGGAACGAGACTTTGTGTCAATGTAGTGACACTAGGGGTCACTCTTGGGAGCCCGAGACACCTCTGGTCTTTGATAAAAGGCCAATGAAAATTGGTGAGTGGTATTTGCATGCCACTCCCCCGGACATACGGGTATAAAAGGAGCTGGTATGCAACCACTCATTCAGGTTTTATGCTGAGGAGCTGATATAATCCGGCCATTTCAGCGGGTAGTTCAGCGTTGTGGCAGGAGGGACACAAAGTCTCATTCCCTCCATCAGGGAACGGAGGTTACACAAGTAACCATGACGTTCCCTATCTGACACTCACTCGACGTTGTGTCGATGTAGTGACACTAGGGTTCCCTATACGAAATGCCACAATTGGCTGAACTGTGTTACGTGAACTGGTGGTGTGTGGTGGGCAGACTACTGTGTGCCTCATAGCCAGCACACCAGGTCGACACATAACCTCCCCCAACACAGTTATGAGTGTCGAACGGCCCTTTGGGGACAAGTCGACTACCTAAGAAATAGAGACAGGCTTAACCCAGTCGTGACCTATTTTTCCCTTCTCTATTTTTCCACTCCCTAAAAAAGAAGGGGGATTATCCGACTGGGCTGCCAGGTCTAGTCGGGGGGTGTCCCTCCCAAGGGGAAGACACCGCGGAGACAACACCTCGCCCAAAGAGAGAGGGGGATATTTAAGTGGAAGAAACGTCACATGGTTTTTCCAACCATGTGGAGAGTCTTCAAGGTAGATCCTACCCAATGGGGGAGGTTACTACAAACATGGAGACTGGGGCAGAGGGACTCTGCCCAAGGAAGACACAGTTTGCCAACAGCGAAACGAATTAGCGGAAGATATATATCATATGGGGTTAGCCTTACAGGGAACTGCCACATGCGGAGCACTTACCCCAGAACAGGACTCTTAGTTAGCACGTGTACTGGGCTGGCAGCGAGTCTCTCTGAACACTCGACTGCCACAGGGCTCGGAGGAAGTCAACCAGGGAACAAAACTTGTGAACACTACTGGGAATTAATGGCGCATGTCTTCAGCTCAAAAGAAGGTGGAAGGCGCTATGTGCAAGCAATACACCCGGCTGGATATCCCAGGCTTATCTGCTTGTATTGCGTGCCACTACCTGGGATGAAACCGGTTCCTCCCAGAGGTTGTAGAACCTTGCAAAGGTGTTGAGTGTTGCCCAGCCCGCTGCTCTGCAAATGTCTGTTAGAAAGGCACCCCTGGCCAGGAACCAGGAAGCCGTTACACCCCTTGTAGAATGGGCTCGTAGCCCTACCGGGGGCGGCATGTCCTGAGTGTGATATGCCATAGTTATGGCGTCAATGAGCCAGTGGGCGATCCTCTGCTTGGAGACAGCACTTCCTTTCCGCTGTCAACCAAAGCAGACAAAGAGCTGCTCAGAGATTCTAAAGCTCTGCGTGCGATCCAAATAGATGTGTAAGCGCGCATTGGACACAGCAAAGACAGGGCTGGGTCTGCCTCCTCCTGGGGCAGTGCTTGCAGGTTCACCACCTGGTACCTAAAAGGGGTGGTGGAAACCTTGGGCACATAGCCCGGTCGGGGTCTCAGGATCACGTGAGAGTAACCCGGACCGAACTCCAGGCACATTTCGCTGACAGAGAATGCTTGCATGTCTCCTACCCTCTTGATGGAAGTGATCGCAGTCAGGAGGGCAGTCTTCAAGGAGAGTGCCTTAAGCTCGGCTGACTGCAAAGGCTCAAAGGGGGCTCTCTGAAGACCCTGAAGAACTACAGAGAGGTCCCATGAGGGAACGAGGCGCGGTCTGGAGGGATTCAGCCTCCTGGTGCCTCTTAGGAACCTGATGATCAGGTCGTGCTTCCCTAAGGACTTACCGTCGACTGCGTCGTGGTGTGCTACTATGGTGGCAATGTACACCTTCAAGGTCGAAGGGGACAGCCTCCCTTCCAACCTCTCCTGCAGGAAGGAAAGCACTGATCTGACTGTGCATCACTTAGCGAACAGACGCCACTTAAAAGCATACAGGCGCCTCGTAGAGGGGGCCCTAGCCTGAGTGATCGTGTCTACCACCGTGGGTGGTAGACCGTTTAGGTCTTCCGCGTCCCATCCAGGGGCCAGACATGGAGTTTCCAGAGGTCTGGTCGTGGGTTCCAGAGGGTACCCCATCCCTGAGAAAGAAGTCCCTTCCTCAGGGGAATTCGCCAGGGGGGGCTGTCGCGAGGAGCGTGAGGTCCGAGAACCATGTCTGGGTGGGCCAGTAGGGTGCTACCAGGACGACCTGCTCCCAGACAGGGTCTGTGCAAGTAGGCTCACTGGGAGAAACGCATATTTGTGTAGGCCAGGGGGCCAGCTGTGTGCCAGCACGTCTATGCCGAGGGGAGCCTCGTTGAGGGCGTACCAGAGTGGGCAGTGGGAGGATTCTTGGGAGGCGAACAGGTCCACCTGTGCCCATCTGAATCGACTCCAAATCAGCTGGACCGCCTGATGGTGGAGTCTCCGCTCTCCCCTGAGGGTAACCTGCCATGACAGCGCATCCGCTGTAGTGTTGAGGTTGCCCGGGATGTGAGTGGCTCGCAGCGACTTGAAGTGCTGCTGACTCCAGAGGATGAGACGGCAGGCGAGTTGTGACATACAACGAGAGCGCAGACCACCTTGGCGGTTGACATATGCTACCGTTGCCGTGTTGTCTGTCCGACCAAACATGTGCTTGCCCTGGATCAATGGCCGAAACCTCCGCAGGGCGAGCAGAATTGCCAACATCTCAAGGCAGTTGATGTGCCAATGCAGTCGCGGACCGTCCAGAGGCTGGCGGCTGCGTGCCCATTGTAAACAGCGCCCCAGCCCGTTTTGGAGGCGTCTGTCGTGACCACGACACGCCTGGAGACCAGTTCTAGAGGAACACCTGCCATAGAAATGAGAGGTTGGTCCAAGGGCTGAAAAGATGGTGACAGACCGGCGTGATGACCACGTGATGTGTCCCGTGGCGCCATGCCCATCTCGGGACTTGAGTCTGAAGCCAGTGCTGAAGCGGGCTCATATGCATCAACCCGAGCGGGGTGACCACTGCCGAGGATGCCATATGCCCCAGGAGCCTCTGAAAAAAGTTTCAGTGGAACTGCTGTTTTCTGTTTGAACGCCTTCAAACAGGCCAGCACCGACTGGGCGCGCTCGTTCGTAAGGCGCGCCGTCAAGGAGACTGAGTCCAACTCCAAACTGAGAAAAGAGATGCTCTGAACCGGGAGGAGCTTGCTCTTTTCCCAGTTGACCCGAAGCCCCAGTCGGCTGATGTGTGAGAGCACCAGGTCCCTGTGTGCGCACAACATGTCTCGAGAGTGAGCTAGGATTAGCCAGACGTCGAGATAGTTGAGAATGCGAATTCCCACCTCCCTTAACGGGGCAAGGGCAGCCTCTGTGACCTTCATGAAGACGCGAGGAGACAGGGACAGGCCGAAAGAGAGGACTTTGTACTGATATGCCTGACCCTCGAATTCAAACCGCAGGAAGGGTCTGTGTCAAGGAAGGATCGAGACGTGGAAGTACGCATCCTTCAGGTCTACCGCCGCGAACCAATCTTGATGCCGGGCGCTCGCCAGAATGCGTTTTTGTGTCAGCATCTTGAACGGGAGTCTATGTAAGGTCTATGTAAGTCTATGTAAGGCATGTGTACTCGCAGGTCCAAGATTGGCCGCAACCAACCGCCTTTTTTCGGTATGAAGTAGGGGCTGTAAAACCCCTTCTTCATCTCAGGTTCTATCGCGCCCTTCCGTAGGAGGGTAGTGATCTCCGCGCGCAAGGTAGCAGCGTTTTCACTCTTGACCAAGGCGAAGTGTATACCGCTGAACCTGGGCAGGCGCCTGGCGAACTGAATCGTGTAGCCGAGTCGGACAGTCCGGATCAGCCATCGTGATGGATTGGAAAGCGCAAGCCACGCATCCAAGTTCCGTGCAAGGGGGACCAAGGGGACAATCCTGCAAGAAAAAACCCGTGGACGGTAGTCATGATGACGACCTTGCACACGGGGTATGTGACCCAGGGAGGAAGGAAGCCGCTCTTTTGCTGAACTGTTGGGTACCGCAGCCACTTGGGCATGCGGCGAAATCAAACAAAAAGGCATCAAAAGATTTTTGAGACACCCGAGAGACTGCGACGTGACCTTCGTCGCTCGGAGAGCGAGGTCGGTCGCCAAGTGCAGATCCTGCATCAAATCTGGGGCGGAACTACCCTCGTGCAGTTCTTTCAACGCCTTGGCTTGGTGGACCTGCAGGAGAGCCACGGCGTGCAGGGCAGAGGCGGCTTGTCCAGCAGCGCTGTAGGCTTTAGCCGTCAGGGACGATGTGAGCCTACAGGGCTTGGACGGGAGCTTAGGGCGTCCGCGGGCATAGGTGCACCGCGAGCAACTTATCAACCAGGGGAATCGCTGTATAGCCCCTGGCCGCCCCACCATCGAGGATAGTGAGAGCGGGGGAACTGCGGAATCAGGGCCGGGCAGTAAAAGGTGCCTCCCACGATTTCGCCAGCTCCTCGTGCGCTTCCGGGAAGAATGGCACTGGAGCAGGGCATGGCTGCTTTGAGCAGCGCCGCGAGCCCAGGAACCAATCATCAAGCCTCGAGGGTTCAGGGGAGAGCGGAGGGTTCCACTCTAACCCGACGCTCGCGGCCGCCCGGGAAAGCATGTCCGTCATTTCGGCACCGGCCTGTGACTGGGCAATCGTCCCCGAGGGGGGAAGCCCAGCTGAGGCTTCTGCATCCGACCGGACAAGCCCGCTCTCTGATGCTGCACTCGAGAGCTCATCATTTTCGCGGGCTCCGAACAAGAAGCCAGACTCGCCATGAGACAAGCCGGCAAACTCATCCGGAAGCCCGATTGGGGCAGACGAGCGTGCTGGGGAATGGGAGGTCCACGGGGGGATACCCGGCAGAGACGATCCCATTGGGGTCCCCAAATCGCCCCCAGTGATAGCCGCGCTGGCCTCATACCCGTAGGCAGATATGAGGCCTAGGTCCTTCTTACGAAAGCAAGCCATGACCGCAACATTGCCATGGTCATCCACAAATGCTGCCTCCGTGTGGGTCGCTCCCAGACACGAAAGACAGCGATCATGACCATCCGAAGTTGAGAGATAACGACCGCAACCAGGAATAACGCACAATCGGAAAGGCATCTTTAAAAAGACGCGTCTTTAAAAAGACGTTCTGTGTGTGCCGCTCTTTTAGAGAAATATATACTCTTTTAGAGGAAAAAAGCTCTTTCAGAAAATATACTCTCTTGTTTTCTGCCGAAGCGCCCAGGGGCATTCTCTGCAGTGCACCAGTGCAGAGGAGGGTGAAGCCACTGAAATGTGCTATCAGATCCAGCAGAGGTGAATGAATAGTAGAATTCAGCTCAATGAGCATGACCGTTCGGCTCCGAAGAGAAAATATGAATGAGTGGTTGCATACCAGCTCCTTTTATACCTGTATGTCCGGGGGAGTGGCATGCAAATACCACTCGCCAATTTTCATTGGCCTTTTATCAAAGACCAGAGGTGTCTCGGGCTCCCAAGAGTGACCCCTAGTGTCACTACATCGACACAACGTTGAGTGAGTGACAGATAGGTAACCGCTGGTTGTCCCAGTGCATTGTCCTTTCAATAAATATACTGTACATGTGTGATTAATTAATGGATGATTTTTGCTACAGAATGCAAAATTATTTGATAATATAAATGTGAATTAATAAGGATGTGAATTAAATCCTAAGTATGGGTATTACAGAACTTGTGCTCACTCACAACTGTCTGTGAAAAAATCACTTGACCACTTGCTGCAAGGCATTTTTATAGTGTGAGTTCTTGTGTGAATCAGTGAGAATTGTGCTTGAGGTAGCAGTTAAACACTGGGCCAGCGATTTCACAGGTGACACGTTTAATTCCAATGTGTTGAACAACACCCTGGAATTAAATGATTTGTCTGTCACAATTGTGACAAATAATTATTGCAAAAAGAGCAGATGAGTTTGTGTGATTTGTTGCATACTGGGTTGATAAATGGTCTTCAAGTACAGAGTCAGGCTCAGTCCTAGTTTACATTAACCCCCAAACACTTGAGACAGGTAATTGAGATGACAGTACTTCTGTCTATGAAAAAAGCTTTTTATTTAAGGGCCTGTTTATGTTGCACCCTTGAAATGACAGACTCAACGACGGTAAATCTTATTTTTGTGCAGCTTTAATAAAGTCTGCTTCTATACAACATGCGTGTTACATGCTCTTTCTTCAACACACACTCTACTACTTTTCTGTCGTAAAACAGTGCAATTTTTTCTCTCTGAACTAGTGCCGTTTAAAGGTACATGAACATGGAATAAGAGCTCAAGGGATCTGACACAAATTATTTTAGAATATAAAATAAATTAATTATAGAAAATTAGTAATAGAATTAAAAAGATAAAGACATGAAAATATTGTGATATAAATTAAGCATTTGAATTTTGTGGGTGATACATTTACACTTAGTTACATGCACTTTGTTCGATTTGGATTCCATTCACACATAAATCTGTCTTTACAGAACAGACATGAATCCGATCAACATGTACTATTCCCGTGCTATATGCAAAAAAAAAAAAAAAAAAAAAAAAAAAATGATGGTACAAAACAGCTGTAATGTGCTGCATTTTCTTTATCACCTTTGGGCTCCCAAACGTCTATATGCTTCTGTTTTAGAGAAGTCAAATTTCCGTGTATGGCCTAAACAACTAGATGCATCTTGTATGCATCTCAAACCACATCCTGAGGATTGCTATCTGTCTCAAATGCTTCTTGGATGGTATATATATATATATATATATATATATATATATATATATATATATATATATATATATATATAGGTATATTTTTTTTTCAACATACCATTAAATTATTTCTATCAAATACTAGAGCACCACAGTTTTAATTAAAACTTTTATTCAGTACAAAAGCACTCATATTTGTGAGATATTGCTAAACATAATGTCATTATTTTATTACTATTATTATTATTATCATTATTAGTATTATTATTATTATTATGTATGACTACATTGAATATAGCATTTCACTATAAAGTAGTAATATATTTCTGTCGCATCAAGTTAAATTGAGCTTTTATTTTGGTGAAAAGCTGAATGGAGCAATATAAGTTTGTACGTTTCCTGTCTGTCACTCACTCGACGTTGTGTCGATGTAGTGACACTAGGGGTTTGATCTTGAGAGCCCCAATCACCTTTGCTTAAAATAGAAAAGGCCAATGAGAACTGGTGAGAGGAATTTGCATGCCACTCTCCACCCCGGACATACAGGTATAAAAGGAGATGGCGTGCATCACTCACTCAGATTTTTTCTTCGGAGCCGAACGCATGTGTGTTCGTCCCTGTCACCAACGCTTACGCTGCTGGATTTACAACGCATATCAGTGGTCACCCTTGCACGGTCAAGTGTTGTGCTTCCCCTGGGCGCTTTGGTGGCCGAGTCTGCATGTGCTAAAAGAGTATATTCTAAAGAGTATATTTTCTTCTAAAAGAGCTCACACAAACGATTGCGTCTTTTTAAAGATGGAATAAAAAAAATATATTTAATATATTACAAACACAGTGCGAATGTGATGCTTATGATGAGGTGTTATCAGTGTATGAGCTGCTGGCTTCACACATTCAGACTGTATATTTATTTAAATCGAAGCCTTTTGTAGTTTAATTATAACTCTAGAGCACATTACGATTTAAATTTGATTAATTAAGCAGTAGTACATACATTTTATTCCAAATATGTGAAATTCTGCGACATTCTGAGTTTAATAGTTGAATCCGTTTTTATGACTGCATTCCGCAATTCTGTCCGTGTTTTTCTCATTGTGGAAATCATAGGGCCTTTTTTAAATTCTATGGATTTGACCCTATTTCAAAATCAAATGCAAGCATCAAAAGACAGCACTCATTAAAGTGAACACCATCACCAGAGGGCAGCTAGCCTCCCTAACCTGGAGCCTTCAGCTCCTGAAAGAAAATAGAAGAAAGCAACAACAACAAAAAGTTGTTAACTGATGTGCAACAATAAATTACACTGATTTATATTGGAAAACGGCTCCAGAGTGTTGTAAGAGCTAATCAGAACAAAGAGTAGAGCATATCATTGGAGTGGTGGTGGTGTAGTGGACTAAAGCACTGAACTGGTAAGCAGAAGGTTGTTGGTTCAATCCCCACAGCCACCACCATTGTGTCCTTGAGCGAGGCACTTAACTCCAGGTTGCTCCAGGGGGATTGTCCCTGTAATAAGGGCACTGTAAGTTGCTTTGGATAAAAGTGTCTGCCAAATGCATAAATGATATCATCATCTTGGCTCTGCACAAAAAAAGAAACAAAACTAGACAGAATAAATTAAATTAACTAAATTAACTAAAATCAATTCACTAAACATAGAAGAGTGAGTGGCCAAATTAACTCACTCAAAAAAATTATAGCAATACATGTTGATAATAATGTAAATAAAATAAATAACAATCCCTGGGCACAATCCCCAAAAGGAATGAAAGAAAGCTCTAAACAAACCACAATTAGGAACCACAGCACCGACAGCAACACAGCATGTAGGTCAGT
Source organism: Myxocyprinus asiaticus (assembly GCF_019703515.2). Lineage (NCBI taxonomy): Eukaryota > Metazoa > Chordata > Actinopteri > Cypriniformes > Catostomidae > Myxocyprinus > Myxocyprinus asiaticus. The sequence goes on from NC_059345.1 coordinate 46,682,243, forward strand.
CTAAAATATTCTATGATTAGCACACTATGAAAACAAATGAGTTCTTCCCAAGCAGAGCAAAACCTTTTAGCAAGAGCAACACTGGCATTGGCATGAAAAGAACAAAGAAGCCCCAAACAAACAAACAAACAAAAACAGCAGCACTTTCACAATAATAATTATATTATTAATCTGATGATATATGCGCTTAACCCCGCAGCCCGGACAGAAAGAACACCCTCAGACATGCGGCTCAACCTAAGGATGATGGCTGAAAATCATTGTGCTGTATATACAGTAGCTCAGACTATGAATCGAAGCAGCCTGTCACAAACATGCGTGTGGTACGAAGCAAACTAGAGGGAAAATCGGCAGTCAGCACGATGCAAAAGGACCGAAGCAGATCTGACACTAACCAGACTAAAGCCCAAAGTATCCTTCGGTTTTGACACAAACATTTAGTGTCTGCGAACAGTTGACCGTTAGTCTTTCAAAGTGTACTTCATTTGACTATGTGCGAATATACAGGCGGCTGGCGCATGCACGCTACAACTGCTATGAGAGACTGGATTATTAATCTTCAAGAATTTAGACCCATAAAGATGTTTTTAGATGTCTTTATATTCCTTCAGACCCGAGTTATACAAATGCAGGTATCTCCTGACCTCCTCTCACACACGTTCTTGATGTGCACATCCACTGTTGTGTTTCCACATTCATCTCCTGATGTTTACCGGTGATTACATCTTCTTTGTGACAGCAACGGCTCAAATGTGAGTGTTGCCACCTTATGGACCCACTAAATAGTGCAAATACTTCCAGGCACATGTGCAGACTACACGCGGTTAGAAAAATTGGGTCGCATGCGTTCAATGCTTGAGCACTCTGCTGATGACAAAATCACAATAATGCAACACGGCTCAGTTATGCAGGCAGGTTTTTAATCTATCCTCCTACATGTGCATTTACAGTAAACACTGCCAATGAATGGATTTATTGGTCTAGTTCTTTTTAAAATGAATCACTGATGGTGGCTGCACTCGTTTTTCCTATGAAACTTGCCAACCTAATTAGCACATGCAGTTTAATTGTATTCTGTCTCACCATATTAGGATATTTGGTGGCATTCTATAGGTGGAGTCCATGTGCTCGTTCACATGTGCATAATTTTAGCATGACTTATGATTTATAAAGATTGATGCATTAAGGAAAATGTTTCGTGCAGACAGACGTTTTTTTTTTTTTTTTTTTTAGTATATGGTATAATTTATACACTATATACAGTTTTATAAATATTTCATAGGAACATTTTGGAAATTGTTGTATGTTGACATTTATAATTATTCTATGCACGTCTTTATAAATGAGGTCCTTGGTCTTTTCATTATCGGATAACTATCGAATCAATAAAAAATGCATGAAGTGACCAAGTGTACATATCACTTAGCTGTCATTCTGCCTGTGTGCCTGCTTCAGAGAGAGTAAAGAGTTTGTGGGTTGCCAGTGGGAGACAAGGCAACTCTGTGGATGTCACAGAGGATGAGATGTAACCTGCTGTGTCTCCACCACCAGATGTCAAAGCCGATATGGTATTGAGTCTGTTTCTCATGAGGGGTAAACTGTAGTTCACACTCGCCTTTCTGTACTTTGAAATCCATTTCTTCTGACAGCTTTGGTTTTACTGAGGCCCTTAATTAGCAGTGATGGAAGATTCCACTCATGAATGCTTGATTATTGCATCCTGTTTCAATTTATTTATTTTCCCATATTTTCCCTGATGAAAAAAAAAACTTTTGGTTGAGAAAGTTTTCGGTTACTAAAACAATGGAGATGGACCTTTGGTTTTTCACTCGTCATCTCTGCCATGCTCTCCCTCCTACCTCTTGGCACTAATTCCAGAAGTTTTTATTAAGCCTTGCCACACTCGAATCACAACAAACTCAGTTATTTGTTGCTCTCAACACCCATTCATACATCTTAATTACACATTCCTCCTACCTTTTTGCTGGGTGTAATATAACTTTTTACACACATGATACAGAATGATATATGCATGTTGTGTTACAGCTCACAAATGTCAAATCGAACATTTGCAACATCTTTTTACACTTATGTTTTATCTAATGGGTTGTAATGTATTGTCTTTAAGGGGAATAAAAGGCCTGATAAAGATGTATGCTTGTGTTCACATGACTGCCTGTCAATTCCCTTATCAGACAGGTTGCTCCTTGCTCATCCTGTGGCAAGACAACAGGAGATATATATTGTGAAATCAATCCCAAGGGTGGTGCAGAATGCACATTCTCATTGGTCTCTCTCAAAAGGTAAAACCCCTTTCAGGTCCTCAACACATTAGATAGATCTGTTTTTCTCCTTCAGCCGCAGATAATTGAACTGGATTTGTCAGATGAGCTGATACAGTAACAATGTCCATGTGTATCGATTTCTTTCGTAATAGGCTGAACCAGAGCTGATATTGCAGCCAGGTGTAGTTTCCAAGAAGAAAGAAAATGCTGTGTTCTCTTCTGGAAAAATTAATGGTTATCTATTTGTAGGCTTAAAAGGACTATCAATGCCTAAATCGAAATGCCAGTTTAAACTAACAGAAGGCATGATGAAGACATTTTACAAGATATCTCAAACACTAGGAGCAGTTTTTCCTTGATGAACCAAGTAGAATGAAAAAGTGTGAAAATTTCAAATCTGCTTTCCTTTAATTATAATTTCTTTTAGATGCATATCACATTCTGTAGATTATTTTGCTCTCTTTATTTGATAGCAACATGTTGTTGCTGCATTAAAAGTCAATTCCATATAATTTATTTATTTTATTTTTTCTGGAACCAAGTGGACTAGGGACAATTCAACATAGGCATGTCTATTTCTGCTGATGATTTTAACGGAACACATCAGATTATATTGGTGAGCTTTCCAGTAAGTCTTGAATAGAAGGCTATGTTAAGAGGCCGTTTTATGGAATGAAAGTGATATAGAGTGGAATACAGAAGGTGATGCTAGGTAAGCAAAAGCACAGTAGAGACAAAGAGAGACAGAGTGAGAAATCAGATGTCTAGGTTGTAAAATAGGGCAGAGTGTGTGGTGAGGAGAGTAGGTATGCAAAACTGAAGTCTGGAATGTTGCCCGACATGCTGATAGGGACAAAGCCTGGTACTATAACCTCTGCTGTTACCCTAATCCATCTTGATAATACTAAGTGCCAGGGCAGAAGGCTATGTGTACTATTTTTAAACTGTCCTTGATAAAACTCATCAGGTCAGCCTGAACCCTCCATCCCTTTGGTGTCATGATACAAAAAGATCAGAGAATGGGTCACATTTATAAGACAATATCGTTTAGTGAGTGCCGCTTTCTTGAATGTGAGGAGGGCAGAAATGCCAAAACCAGTTTGTTTAATGAAAGCATTAAAAAGCATATATCTTCAGGTGTATGGGACTATTTATGAGCCCCTTAAATTGAGAACAACTTGCAAAAAGTAAGTGGCATATTCTATAATGTCTATGTAGAAGTCTAAAATAGGGATTAAACTGCTGGTTTAAAGATGTAGACAAAGCATCTGACATTCTGTGTTGCAACAAGATTTGCTATAAATTATGAATGCTATAAATTATACTATTCACCATCATTTGTCATCATCATTTTGTCTGTTTTATCTGATCTTTTCGTCTTTTTGTCTTCTAGTTGACTGACCCTATGATTCCGATGTAAAAATTAAACATAATAATGGTATGTCATTCAGTCATTGCTTACACTCATAAGGTTTTGACATGATAAATGCATGCCTGCCACCTTTAGAACTAAAAACTGCATTACAAGTATTGACTCAATATTTATTTATTATTTTTTATTCTTTTGTAAACCTTGTGTAAACACCTGTGTTTCACTGTCTGAGCCAGATGAGGTTCACTGATTCCTTGTAACCTGTTTAAATTCAGCTTAGTGTTCTCGTTCCCTCATAAACACCTTGACAGTTCATCCTTGATCACCTATGACAGAACCCCTGCCGTTAAAATTCTACAGGCTGGAGTGACTGCTAATACCTCCTACTGAATAATGCATCACCCAACAAAGTGCTAGATATAAGGGTATGTTGTTTAATAACATCCAACTTTTGCAGTTAGTCTTCAACTCAAATATTAAGGAGTCACCTTATGATAAGTCTATTCATCCAAACTTATGTTTATGATGTTTAGTTCCCTAGCCTATCAGACATCTGAAATGTTGCAATCATCTGGAATATACATCCAGAACCTCCAACTTTTTAGCACCTGGATGAAATCCAGTGGTGTTAAAATACACAGACACAGGCAGGGCTGCCCTTTATAAAGTCTTCTACAGAAGATTGAAGGAGAAAAATCTTTTCTCCTAGTATGTCTAAGTGCTTCAATATATATGGAGAATAGAGCTTCAAATGCAGCCCACCAAGAGTGATGCTTTATTACCCACCTGGGAAATTGGAGCCATGCACATATCTATTTAAAAAGGCCCTTAAAACCAGGGCTGATCATGAAGACTTTAACAGTCTTGGTTTGGACAACAGCACAAAGGTTGTGCGGGTGAGTTCCAAAACAAGAAAGAGGACAAATGCATGAGGGAAGGTGTCTATGTCACTGTGATATCACAGAGACCATGGTGATGAACTTAGGAAGCTTACTGCAATGGTGGCAAAGCCGTGGTGGTGTGTGAAAGCATGCATGGCCCTAAGGTGCATGCTTGCATTGTGATGTGGCATCACACACACATGCATATAGAAATGCATTCACCACAAAAATAGATTTTTTTGGGCTTGGAGCAAAGATTGGTATTGTAAATGACAAATGTTCTGTTATGGGATTTTGCCTTCCAGGTCAATATTATAGTAATAATTCTGACCATTAACTTTTCGCTTAACTATAGTAAGATGCACATGGACAGATTCTAGTTTCTCTCTCTCTCCTTCTCATAATCCTTCTTTTTCTCTCTTTTTTGTTCTGTTTCATTCATCTCCATCACACAAATTCACAAATAAGTGTTTTTTTTTTTTTTTGTGGATGTGGATGAAGTGAACAATAATAAGTTATTCCTGGCACTCCCTTGTGCTGTTTTTATGATCTGAATGCTCCCTTTGTCGCCCGAAATTGGAAATGGAAAAAACTACAAAGCAACTTTTGATTTTCTTGATCCATGTAAATTGTGTGAATCAATCAGCATATCTTCCAATGGCCTAGCAGCCGTCTGTCCTTATCAGCTGGTCATTTATAATTCTGTGTGCATTTGAATGGTATCAGAAAGTCTGTCTCTCTCCTCCATCATATTTGCATTTTCAATACGGGTGGTTTAAGAGATCAAGGCTGCAGAGAGGGATTTTGACAATTGATTCCTGCTGCCGTCATTACCGGCAGACCTTTACAGATAGCAAAGTAGGACCAGGGATTTAGTTGGAGCGTCGCACTTCCTTAGTGATTTGGCCTGTTACAGCAACGTGAATTTCTTCATTTTTGTTGGCAGCATGTGGCTGCAGGAAATCTGAGTGGCTAACGACACAGTGTTTCTGATGTGAAGTGGCTTTGCGTTTCAGTGTGAGCCCTGATTTGATATGTATAAAGACTACTCACGTCTTACATCTGCAATCACTGGACAAAAGGATACTTGAGGGCATATTCAAGGAAGAAAGGGGGGGGGAAATGCAAATGAATAGCTGTGTTTAGAAATGGAAATGCTGCCTACTGACTGAAAACTGCCTTTTTATATACATTCTAAAGGAATATTTAAATTAAATTTTTAGTGGACAATATGCTTTCATTCAGAGCTACACTATTAACAAAGTATTATCACTGTACCAGTATTATACAAAGTGTTATAATTGTGCCTGATTTTCGTAGTCATTATTAGCAATTGTTGATATTTTGGACTACTGTATATATCTGAACTAAAGAAAATATAGTCCAGAATAACGCTAAAATAAATAAATAAATATATATATATATATATATATATATATATATATATATATATATATATATATATATATTTTCAAGATTTTAAGTTCAAATTTAGCTTTAAAAATATATATATATATATATATATATATTTCAATAGAAAATGTTATATTTATTTAAAACTGTCAATCAAAATATTCTGTATTCGGTCAGTAAAGTATTCTAAATACTTTGGATTACTTCTTCATCACTGGTAGATTTTATATAGTTTTGACTATAAAAACTCAGTAAGACAAAATACAGTAAGACAAAATACACATGTTAAAAATACATTCTCTGAAAAACCTAAATATCTTATGCAGTGTTGTTTCTAAAACAAGATAAATCAAATTGATCTTGTTTTAAGGATTTTTAGATATTTTTTACAGGAAAACAATACAAAAAGTATCAAAAATACGATTTTTGCCCTAATTTCAAAGGTCTTACTAGAAAAAAAGAACTCTAACGTGAATTTTCTTTATAAAAAAATATGATCGTGCCTGATAACGTGCATGTAAAATGGCTAGAAATAGCATTTTAGCTTAGCGTAAAGCTGATAATTTACACCAAACTTACTTCAAACGTACATCTCTGTCTGCTTGTATGAATGTAACACTTCATAAGAAAGTGTTTCACTGCTGTTCAAATGCTCTTTGGATCGCACCATTTATATGTATACATTTTTCCATCTGAAATGACTAAATATAAAATGAAACAAATGACAATAAAATGCAAAGTAATCTCTTCAGTAATCAAAATACTTTTTGAATGTAACTGTATTCTAATTACCAATAATTTTAATTGTAACTGCAGTGGAGTACAGTTACTTATATTTTGTATTTTAAATTCCTGTTACATGTATTCCGTTACTCCCCAACCCTGTATATATATATATATATATATATATATAATGTGACAGCCCTATCTGGTGGTTACTCTTTGTTTTGTTTCTCCTCCGCAGAGTGGCAGCAGGTGTGGGGGCATTCCTTGGTTGCTCGGCTGATGGGGATAAGGATAAAAATCGATAAAAATCGATTCCTGCTAGAGCTGTCTCTCTCCGCTTGCTTCCAGTACTTCCTGGGGGCTCGTTTGATTATTATTTTGGATGCTTTAAAGACCCTTATTTCCATTAATAAATGTATTTCTTTACGGTAATTTGAGTGTTGCCTTTTTTCATGTTGCCCGCCAGGCATGTGTAACATATGGAGGCTCACAAATTTCATATGGAGGCACACAAATTTCTCAATACACACATACAAAACACACTCTGACATCCATACCAACACACCCACACAATTTTAGCTGCATCATTTATTCAATTGGCCTGCAGTGCTCTATAATACAGCAAACAGAAAATAGGAAAAAAGCACATACTTGCTCCATAGACTAAACATGAGAAAAATGGCGCCATCTGGTGGAATATATTACAAATTTACATTTTGAAGCCAGGGCTCCGGAATGAATGCATAATATCATAGAATTCATGATTTTATGCTTTAGTGGCACTGGGATCAAATATTGCAGTTTTAATGGGTTTCAATGGGGGCATTTTTGTCCTGAAGGTCCTGAGTGTAACTATTTTTTGTACACAGTGTATTATAGATGTATTTTAGGAACTGAGGTTGAAATATCAAAATTCCCCCAAAAATACACACCTTTGGCAAAATGTATGCCGTTGGCATTAACACAGCCAAAATGATCGAAAAAACAAAAATGAAAAAGACAAAAATGTCCCGAAGGTTGCACAAGGGTTAATTAGTTAGATGCAGGGAAGCTCCTTTGATAAGATCTTTCTCCCTTCAAATAATACAACACAAATAGCCGCACCGCAATTGACTGATTGCTGGACATGCGTAGTTGAAAGTAGTTATAGTATTCTGTTTGTTTGTTTTGGCTCCCATTGCCTTTTGGTTGGTGTTTGGTAAGTTCCAGAAAATTTGATTAGTTTGTAACTGAGAAGTATAATTCTGGATTTTGTTTTCTCAAAATAGATTCATTGAGTGAATTTTTTGTGGCTCCATCAGAAGAATTAATAGATGGCTTAACAGAAGACCAATTACGTAAAGTTGTTGAACACTATAACTTTAAAATTTAGATCCCAAAAGGTTTGAATCTGACACAGCTTAGGCAAAGGGTTAAATAGCACCTCGCTGAATTGGAAGTGATTTATTTAAATCCTTTAGCTGCATCTATGCCTTGTGGGCTCGCTGTTATGTCTCCAAGAACCAAAGTCGGCTTAACTTTTGAACAACAAAAAGAACTGCTTAAATGCAAATGCAGCAATGGTGTTTGGAGTTTAAAGAGTGAGAGAAGGAACGGCACTTTGAGAAATTAAAACAATGTGAACGAGACAATGAATTGGAGGCGGAAAAACTTGCCCAAGAAAAAGAGCGCTTAAAACTGCGGTTTGAAGGTAGAGTTCAGAGTGTTTTATTTTTAGATCTGGTTGGTATGGGTACAAGACCAATGTCTGACCTATCTGGCATAATAAAAATGCTGCTGAAATTCAATGAAAGGGATCCAGATGTGTTTTTTCATTATTTGAAAACATTGCAGATAATCTGCACTGGGGTGACTCTGAGCGCACTTTGTTACTACAGAGTGTGTTTACTGGGAAAGCTCAGGAAGTGTTTATTTCGTTATCCGCGACTGGGGTTAGCACTCCTGTATCCAGTTCCAGCCGTGGGCAGCCCTTTCGAACATTTGATTGTCAATTGTGTTGGCCCACTGCCTCTGTCAAAATCTGGTTGCAGTATACTAAGTATATTCTAATGATGATGAAGATTGGGAGGAGGGCCTTTCATGCCTGACGTTCGCTGCTCGGGAGTTTACTCAAGAATGTACCGGCTTTAGTCCAAATTATTTAGTTTTTGGACATAATGTCAGAGGACTGTTGTCCATCTTAAAAGATGGATTGGATAATTCTGACCCTCCTGTAAATTTGATTGTGTAACACCTGAGACTTTTGCCCTAGCAACCACCAGAGATCACTGGGACTTTAGTGACTTTTAGTTTGAAGTTTTGTGTTTATCTTCTTGCGTCTCTGTTCCTGGTTCCTGCCCTGATTGTTCCCAGCTGTTTCTCATTTACATTGTTTGCCCCAGTGTATATAATATCCTTGTGTTTGTTCAGTCTTTGTCAGTTGTTGTTCCCGTTACCCTTCATGGATGTGACGTTTGTTCTGTTCCTGAGTTTTGGTTTTTGTTTTTGTTTTGTTTTTGTTTTGTTCTTGTGTTTTCCAAGTTTTGTATCTGGACTCTTTTTCTTATTAAATAAAGCTGCACTTAGATTCTGCTCTCTTGAATTCCTCTAGCAATCGTTACAGAACAACTGACCATGCAACTATGAATCTAGTGGCTTTGCAACTGCTGTCTCTCAAACAGGGAGACTTAACCATCGAGCAGAATACTGAGCTTTTCTACAGTCTCGTGCAGGATTTTAATTGGGGAGATATTTGTTACAAGGACATCTGTCGTTTTGGACTCAATGAGCCGGTAAATCCTGCCTGCCTAGAGGCAAGAGTGAACTCTCTTTAGTAGAATTCATTGACTATGCTTTGAGGCTCACATTCTCCCTTTACACTGTGTGGTATGGCAGGACATGCCCATGCCTGCCACAGTCCACGAGCCAGCGCACATGCCTGCCATGGTCAATGAGCCAGCACCCATGCCTGCTGCAGTCCACGAACCAGCGGCCATGCCTGCCATGGTCCATGAGCCTGCACCCATGCCTGCCACGTTCAATGAGCCACCGCCCATGCCTGCCACAGCATCCATGCCTGCCATGGTCAACGAGCCAGCGCCCACGCCTGCTATGGTCAACGAGCCAGTTCATGAAGCCTCAACCATCCCAGAGCCAGTGCCTGTAGTCTTGACCATCCCAGAGCCATCGCCTGAAGCCTCGACCATCCCAGAGTCAGCACCTGAAACCTCGACCGTCCCAGAGCCAGCGCCAGATGCCTCGTCTGTCCAAGAGCCAGCATCCTCGGCCACGGAGTCCGTTCCACAGCAGTGCTCACGGCTGTCCGGAAGAGGAGGAGGAGGAGGAGGAGGAGAAGGGCTCCTACTCCCCAGTCACTGCCTGTGCTCACGACAATGGCGGTCTTTCCCCTATCACTGCTGGTGCTCACGACCACGGAGGTCGTTCCCGTCACTGCCAGTGCTCATGGCCACAGAGGTCATTCTCCTGTCACTGCCTGTGCTCACGACCACAGAGGTCGTGCCCCATTCACTGCCGGTGCTCACGACCACAGAGGCAGTTCCTCTGTCACTGCCAGTGCTCACGACCACGGAGGTCATTCCCTTGTCACTGCCAGTGTTCACGGCCATGGAGGCTGTTCCACTGTCACTGCCTGTGCTCATGACCACGGAGGTCATTCCCCTGTCACTTCCAATGTTCACAGCCACTGAGGCCGTTCCCCAGTCGCTGCCAGCGCTCCTGACCACAGTGGCTGTCGACGAGCCTGTCCAGTTCCCCGAGGCTGTCGATGAGCCTGTCAAGTCAAGTCATTTTTATTTGTATAGCACCTTTCACAACACACATCATTTCAAAGCAGCTTTACAGAAAATGAAACTGTAAATGTGTTAGAGTCATCGTTGTGTAGTTTCATAAAATACGATTGTGAATTGTGTTTAAAAATAAGTAATTAAATAGTAATTGTATTTAAAAACCCAGTGAGCAAGCCGAAGGCGACTGTGGCAAGGAACACAAAGCTCCATAAGATGTTGGTTAATGGAGAAAAGTAAACTTTGGAGAAACCAGGCTCACTGTGGTGCCAGTTCCCCTCTGACTAACATTAGGGATGAGCAAGTACACACTATCTGTTTCTGTAGCCGTTCAACCAACTAAATTATCTGTATCCGTATATGTACTCGAAATGGGCGTGGCTTAAACCGGAAGTGGGCAGAACAAACCAGATGTTTTTAAGGTTTTAAGCCTGAAATTGATATGGGTGGATCAGAAGTTGATATATTTAGTAAAAAACTATTTACAGAACAGCCTCAGAATTGAGCTTCAGAGCAATGTTTTTTTTGTTTTGTTTTTTTTATCACAAGAGTAAGAGAACAATAAGGAACTGTATTTTTTTTTTTTTTCTACACAAAGTAAAACATACTGTTAATTAATTATTTGGTGTGTGTGTGTGTGTGTGTGTGTGTGCTGTGCAGTTAAACACGTAGGCAATACAGTGGTGTGAAAAAGTGTTTGCCCCCTTCCTGATTTCTTATTTTTTTGCATGTTTGTCGCACTTAAATGTTTCAGATCATCAAACAAGTTTAAATATTAGTCAAAGATAACACAAGTAAACACAAAATGCCCTTTGTTGTTTGGCTGATGAAGGGTTTTGTTGGCAATTAATTGATAGTCTGTGTATTGCATTATAAGAGCGTAGTCCATCGTTAGATCGAGGTGATGCAGGCAGAGATCAGTGAGGTGCATCACAGTTCAACCGGCCGGTAATTTCAGTGAGGTCTATCCTAAATACAAGGTTCAGGCAATGGCATATGATGTATCCCATGTTTTATGGTTGGAGTTGGCATTCGTTCATCCTCTGAAGTCCATCGTAATAGACTGAAGTGATGTCTGGCTAGCATTTAGTCGTCATCACTCAGAGACACGTAGCAGTGGAGTCCAACACAAAGCCGGAATTGAGCTGGATCCAGCCGGTTCTGGTGACCTCAGGATAGGAGTCCCGAGGTTGAAACAGGGATACAAATAAAATAATATTAGCATAGATGCCATTCAATTTATTGCAGAGTTATAGATCATGATCACTGTTTCTGGTTCCGGCAGACCTAACTAAAGCAGCCTAATTGTGAGTTGAAGGATAAATTAGGTGTATGCCTGGCTAAATAGATGAGTCTTTAGTCTAGACTTAAACTGAGTGAGTGTGTCTGCATCTCGAACAGTGTAAGGGAGATTGTTTTAGGAGCCAAATATGAAAAGAATCTACCTCCTTTTGTAGATTTTGATATTCTTAGAACTATTAACAGGCCAGAATTTTGTGATCGTAATGAACGTGATGGAATATAGCATGGTAGAAGGTCACATAAGTACTGTGGAGCTAGACCATTCAAAGCTTTGTACGTACTTAACATAATTTTCAAACTAATACTAAATTTTACAGGTAGCCAATGTAATGATGATAAAATGGGGCTAATATGTTCATAATTCTAGATTCTAGTCAGCAATCTGGCTGCTGCATTTTGAACCAATTGAAGTTTATTTATTGATCTTGCTGGACATCCTCCAAGTAATGCATTACAATAATCTAGTCTTGAGGTCATGAATGCATTAATTAGTTTTTCGGCATCAGCAACAGAGAGCATTTGTCGTAATTTAGCAATATTTCTTAGGTGGAAGAATGCTGTTTAAAAACATTGGTAATTAGATTTTCAAAGGACAGGTTGGTATCAAACATAACACCTAAGTTCTTCGCTGTTGAAGACGATGTAACAGTACATCCATCGAGAGTCAAATTATATTTTAGCGGCTTGTTTTTAGAGGTTTTTGTTCCAATAATTAGTACCTCTGATTTGTCAGAATTGAGTAGAAGGAAATTTCTGGCCATCCAATCTTTGATTTCATTGATACACTCTGCTAATTTGGAGAATTGTGAAATTTTGTCAGGTTTTGAAGAAATATAAAGTTGGGTATCGTCGGCATAACAGTGGAAACTTATTCCACGATTCCTGATAATATCTCCCAGGGGAAGCATATACAAGGAGAAAAACAGAGGCCCTAAAACTGATCCCTGTGGCACTCCATACATAACTTTTGTTTGGTTTGACAATTCCTCATTTACATAGACAAAGTGGTAGTGGTCTGCTAAATAGGACCTAAACCATGCTAATGCAAGTCCACAAATGACAACATAATTCTCTAGCCTATTCAAGAGAATGTTGTGATCTATCGTGTCGAAGGCAGCGCAAAGATCTAAAAGCACTAGATGTGAAATGCAGCCGCGATCAGATGATAAAAGCAAGTCATTTGTATCTCTGATAAGTGCAGTCTCTGTACTGTGATGGGGACTAAATCCTAACTGAAATTGTTCATATATACTATTTTTCTGTAGAAATGAACATAGTTGGGAGGACACTACCTTTTCTAGTATTTTCGACATAAATGGGAGATTTGAAATCGGTCTATAACTAGCCAGTTCTCCAGGATCAAGTTGTGGCTTCTGAATAAGTGGTTTGATAACTGCCAATTTAAAGTTTCTTGGGACATGTCCTAAGCATAGCGAGGAGTTAATAATATTAAGAAGAGGTTCTGAGATTGCAGGGAATACCTCTTTTAAGAGCATAGATGGTATTGGATCTAACATACATGTTGTGGCATTTGATGTTTCGATAGCTCTTCATGACCTATGACAGCAAAGGATTGAAGTTGCTCATGAGGAAAAATATGAGACACTGTTTTCTGAGGTACTGTGACAGATGATTGTATAATTCCAATTTTATTTCTGATTATTTAAATTTTATCAGTAAAGAAATTCATGAAGTCATTACTACTGTGCTGCGACAGAATATCTGGTTCAGTTGAGGCTTTTTTCCTAACCAATCTAGCCACAGTACTGAATAAACACCTAGGTTTTTTGTGGTTATTTTCTATGAGTTTGCTTAAATATGCTGACCTGGCAGATTTTAGTGCCTCTCTGTAGCTACAGACACTATCCTTCCATGCACCGCAAAATACCTCTAATTTTGTACTCTTCCACTTGCGCTTCATTTTACGAGCTGCTCTCTTGAGAGCGAGTGTGATCATTGTATCATGGTGTGGGGCTTTTTTCTTAAATTTTCTTTAATCAAAGGGGGGTGACACTATCAAGAGTGCTAGAGAAGACTGTATTTATATTTTCTGTTATTTCATCAAGTTTTTTTAGACTTTGGGGCTTATTGAATGTATGAGATAAATCTGGAAGATTATTAGTGAAACTATCTTTAGTGGTTGAAAGAATAGTCCTACCTGAACGATAGCATTGTGTAGATTGATTAAAATTAGCTGATCGTGGCATACAAGAGACGAGGTAATGATCTGAGATGTCATCACTCTGTGGAGGAATTTCTATAATATCAACATCAACTCCATATGACAGAATTAAATCTAGCATATGATTATGGCGATGAGTTGGTCCTGTCACATTTTGTCTGACTCCAAGAGAGTTGAGAATATTGATAAATGCTAATCCCAATGTGTCATTTTCATTATCTATGTGAATGTTGAAGTCACCAACAATTAAAGCTCTATCTACAGTAACTACAAGATCTGATAAAAAATGTGCTAATTCACCAAGGAAATTAGAATAAGGCCAGGGTGATCTATATACTGTAGACCCTTCAGACAAGGCTCATTTTTATAACAATAACCTGGGGGAGTAGATTCATTTAAACTAATATATTCATCCGGTTTAAGCCAGGTTTCGGTCAAACAGAGCACATCCAATCTATGATCTGTAATAATTTAATTTACAATTAGTGCTTTTGGTAGAAAGATATCTAATATTTAGTAGCCCTACCTCGTATGATGTTTATCTTAATTTTTTTATTTTTTTATTTTTTTTCAAGTTTGACCTTAATCATTTTTTTGAGTTTTATGTTTGGTTGGTCAGGGAACAGATATCTTTACATGATATCTAGGTGATACAGTCTCTATGTGTTGTAGTTTCAGTGACCTGTGTGACATCTCAAGGCAGCTAGAAGACGTTCGATTAACCAGTTTGTATGCTTCCTGACCTGGGCCCCATTTAGTCAAATACTATCATTATTAAGACTATGAGCCAAATTTCTAGAGAGGAGAATGGCACCTTCCCTGGAGGGATGGAGTCCGTCTCTCTTGGGTAGGTCAGGCCTACCCCAAAAATTCTTTGTCATAAATCCTATGCTGTTCTCCGGACACCACTCAGACATCCAGCCATTCAGTGACACTAATCTGCTATAAACCTCGTCACCATGACGAGCAGGGAGGGGGCCAGAGCATATTTCAGTGTCTGACATCATTTTTGCAAGTTCACACACCTCTTTAACATTATCTCTAGTGATCTACGACTGGTGAAGCTGGACATCATTAGTGCTGGCATGAATAACAATTTTAGAAAATCTACATTTAGCATTAGCCAGCACTTGTAAATTTGATCTGATGTCAGATGCTCAACAATAGTGGCTGGAGTCTCTATTTCCACATTCCTTACAATAGAATCACCAATTATTAGGGCTCTTTCAACATGAGTCTCAGTGGGTGCATCACTGAGAGGGGAGAATCGATTGGAAACCCTAACAGGAACGGGAGAGTGGTGTCGCTTTGCTGAGCGAGTATGCCGTTGAGACGTCACCCAAACGCCCTGCTGCGGGGGCTCTTCAGCTGGAAACAAAGTGTGTGTGTTGCTCGCTGTACTACCCGCATCCGAAACAGTACAGTACTACAAGCTTCTCTTTCTCACTGACCTCCACTAGCATTTGGGTGCGTGTCTCTAACTCATTAACCTTCTCTGTCAGCCTGACTAATTCCTTACATTTATCACATGTAAATCCCTCACTGCTGATGGAAGAAGCTATAGTAAACATGTGACATGCAATGCAGGAAGAAATAACATGAGCAGATGCCATGACTTACCATAATTGTTTGTTGTTGTTGTTGTTGTTGGTTGTTGTTGGTTGTTCCTGAGCACCGAGGGTTTGAGATCAATGTGAATCCCTCATGCAATTGTTTGTTGTTATGGTTGTTCTTGATAAGTGGTGCTTTGAGATTGATGTAATAATCGTGATAAACTTAGAACGTTGATGCACGTGGAAAATGCATGCAGTTGAGTCGATAAGAGAATAATGTGGGGGAAAACCTGATGCGTGCTGAAAAATGGCAGATGTTAAGGATTAAAAGCTGAAAACAGATAGATAAGCGATGCTAATAAAGCTAGCAGGCTACAAACATACTCGAGCTAGGCGCCAGCAGCAACAGGTAAAATAAACACAGATGAAACTTTAGAAAAGCAGAAAAACCCGAAACACATGGTAAAATAACAAAGGATAAAATGATGAATATATGTGAATAAGAATAAGCAATGCTAAGCAGGCTAGCAGGCTACAAACACTTTTGCAGCATGCCGTCAGCAACAGGAACAGGAAGTCCAGTCTGTCCAGTTCCCCAAGGCTGTCGACGAGTTTGTCCAGTTCCCCGAGGCTGTCGACGAGACTGTCCAGTTCCCAGAGGCTTTTGATGAGCCTGTCCAGTTCCCGAGGCTGTCGACGAGCCTGTCTAGTTTCACGAGCTGGTCCAGTTCTCTGAGCCTGGTGAGTTTCCTGAGTCCATCCAGTTCCCAGAGCTTGTCTGGTTCCCAGAGCCTGTTCAGTTCTTGGAATTCATTAAGCCTGTTCAGTGTCCAGCAGCCACCCACGTCCAGTATGATCCCTGTCCAGTGGCCATCGTCCAGATTGCTGACCCCTCTCCAGTGGCTCTGCCCCTTGAGTCTTCCACGGCTCCACCCCCTGAGTCTTCCACGGCTCCGTCCTCTGAGCCTCCACCTACTGCGGCTCTGCCTGATCTGCTCTGGCCTCCTTTGTCTCCTGACTGTCTGCCTGATCTGCCCTGGCCTCCTGGCCATTTGCCTGATCTGCGCTGGTCTCCTTGGTCTCTTGACCGTCCACCTGATCTGCCCTGACCTCCTTGGTCTCCTGGCCATCCACCTGATCTGCCATGGTCTCCTGGTCATCTGCCTGATCTGCTGTGGTCTACTTGGTCTCCTGGCAGTCCACCTGATCTGCCCTGGTCTTCTGGTTGTCTGCCTGATCTGCCCTGGTTTCCTGACCATCTGCCTGATCTGCCCTGGTCTCCTGGTCTCTTGACCATCCACCTGGTCTGCCCTGGCCTGCTTGGTCTCCTGGTTCACGTCAGTCTTCGGACTCCCTGTCCACTCCGCCTTGGCCACTTGGTCCATCTTGCCATTCGGTGGTCTCTCTTGGTTCACTTGTGGCCTTCAGCCCCTCTCGTTTCCCCTGTGCTTTCTTGGACTGTCGGTTCCATAATGTCCTGCTCCTCCCATGAACAATTTTTTTGGTGTTGTGTTTAGGAGCGCCAGAAGTTGCTCCTTTAAGGGGGGGCTATGTAACACCTGAGACTTTTGACCTAGCGGCCACCAGAGTTCACTAGGAGTTTAGTGACTTTCAGATTGAAGTTTTGTGTTTACCTTCTTGTATCTCTGTTCCTGGTTCCTGCCCTGATTTTTCCCAGCTGTTTCTCATTTACCTTGTTTGCCCCAGTGTATATAATGTCCTTATGTTTGCTCAGTCTTTGTCAGTTGTTGTTCCCGTTACCCTTCATGGATGTGACATTTGTTCTGTTCCCAAGTTTTGTTTTTGTTTTGTTCCTGTGTTTTCCAAGTTTTGTATCTGGACTCATTTTCTGATTAAATAAAGCTGCACTTTGATCCAGCTCTGTTGACTTCCTCCATCAATTGTTACAGATTGATTATGTTCATGGTTTTTGCCGCAGACTTCCTTTGGCATGCAACTTGGCTGAGAAAGATCTAAGTAAACCTCAAGCTAAAATGAAGAGATGGTATGATCGGGGGGCTGAATTTCGAGTGTTTAATGTGGGTGACCGGGTTTTGGCATTGTTGCATATTCCGGGGTCCCCGTTTCAGGATAAACATTCTGGTCTTTATTCTGTGGTGCGCCAGATCTCCGAACAAAATTATTTGATCTCTACTCCAGACCGCAAACGCTCTACTCAGCTTTGCCACCTTAATTTGTTGAAGACTTATTATACATCAGCCTTTAGCTCCGAAGTGACTGAGGTGAAAACGGCTGCACTAGCTGTGAGCAGTGAGGTGACTGTTTGCTCTCCTCAGAGTTTTGTAGAGGATGATGTCAGTCCCGATGACTGTGTTACAGCTAAATGCAGAAAAATTGGCAGATCTGGATAGTTTTCTCCAGCACCTGTCAGAAGAAAAGTGCACAGAATTGAAGACTCTAATTTTAATGTTTCCTTCTTTGTTCTCAGATGTTCACACGTGTACAAATTTAGCTGATAATGATATAGATGTGGGCGATGCACAACCAATTTGTCAGCATTTTTACAGAGTGTCTCGGGCTCGAGAATTATTTTCGTTTATCACTCCATCTGAGCTGTATTCTAATCGGGTTATGAGTTTGGTCTCCACAATGACCCTTCTACTTTTCAGCATTTAATGAATCGCGTCCTCTCTGGGTTTGATGGATGTATTGTTTACCTCTATAATGTTGTCATATATAGCAACACATTGGAACAACATATTTAATGGATTGAAGCACTTTTTAACCATTTTGTGGAAACCAGGCTTACAATTAATTTGGCCAAATTAAAGACCTGGTGTGCTGGCTATGAGGCACACAGTGGTCTGCCCACCACACACCGCCAGTTCACATAACAGTTCAGCCAGTTGTGGCATTTCGTATAGGGACCCCTAGTGTCACTACATCGACACAACGTCGAGTGAGCAACGGTTGTTTATTTGGGTAAAATACTGGGGCAGGGACAAGTTTGACCTGCGCGAGCTAAAGTGCTGGCCATTGCTGCTTTTTCACCTCCAACGAATAAGAAATAACTTTTTGGGGATGGTCGGATATTATAGGAGCTTTTGTTTGAATTTTTCAACTATTGTAGCTCCTCTTACCAACCTTTTAAAAATGGGCATGCATTTCAATTGGTCTATGCGTTGTCAGCAGGCTTTTGGGAACATTAAAATGCTGCTGATTACTGTGGGTAGAGGGTTGTTTCCAGTGGTGGTCTATTTAGATCACAACCCCCTCACCTTTTTGCACTCGTTACAGAACCCAAATCAATGTCTTATGCTCTGGGCTTTATTTTTGCAGCCGTACATCTTACAAATTCGCCATATTCAGGGTGTGGATAATATGTTGGTGGACACTTCGTTGCGCTCTCCTATTGAGTTGGAATAATGTGTCTATGCTTGCTCTCCTCTTCTCTATTATCCATGTCCCTATTTTCCTTAAATGTTGCTTTTCCAGGTGCCGGGAATTGCTGGAACTTAGGATGTGGAGCTGGATGGATGAGGCAGTGCTGGATACAATAACTAAGATGGTTTTGATTTATATTTTGGAATTTCATTTGGGGAGTGGCTGTATGAATGGTCTTGGGGGGGCGGGGATGTAAAATAATTGTTCTTTTTTTTTTACAGAGACCTTTAAAACAGACCTCTATCTTAAGGGAGGGTGTGTGACGGCCCTGTCTGGTGGTTGCTCTATGTTTTGATTCTCTGCAGAGTGGCAGCGGGTGTGGGGGCATTCCTTGGTTGCTCGGCTGATGGGTACAAGGATAAAGATCAGTTCCTGCCAGTGCTGTCTCTCTCCCCTTGCTTCCAGTACTTCCTGGGGGCTCGTTTGATTATTATTTTGGATGCCTTAAAGACTCTCATGTTTTTCCTTTAATAAATGTATTTATTTACGCTAATTTGAGTGAGCCAGGCATGCTTAACAATAAAAAGTGATAGAAATGAGGGTTTCTTATTGTTTCACTTCAAAGTTGAAAGTGGGCTTAATGGGTGCACTTACCCTAATACTACACAGTTCAGCTTGCTGCAGCACTGGCTGTATATTTTTGGCAGGTTTCCACAAAGCCCAGCAACATCCCCTCAGAACATTATACTAAGATTTATTTTATCCACCTTAGTCTGTTTTTTCTTTTCTTTTTCCAAAACTGTTAAGGCAGTTTAAAATATAGCTGTGAAAAGACCTTTTGAACATTTTCAGCTAAGTCAAAGGTTCATTAACCTTTTCGAATTTAAATCACTATTTTATTCATGAAGAAAAATTTTCAAAAGCCCAGTGAGAAAGACTACTGCAGCTTAGTATTTCAATGTGAAAAGATACTTTGTTTGCTGTAAATGGTCTTAAATGGTCTTGATCTTACCCTTAAAAACACTCACCTCTAAATGACTTTTAAAAATAAATTAAATGTTCATTTCATTACACAGACATCTACAGTACCTCCTTCTTTTACATGACTATAGAGCAGTACAGATATTAGACTACTGTAATGGCAGTTTTATTTTCATTATTATATCATTTGTTTGAAAAATAATCAAAAGCAATAATTACTGCTTAACCTCAGCACACACTGCAGCTTACTCTCTCCCTTCCATGCAGCTGTGATGCAAGGGCTGAAAACTGAACCAGCACGGTTGATTCATTGATGCCTGAGCATGCAACAGTCCTGATAATGGCAACTGTTATTAGAATTATGAGATGTTATGATCCATCCACCTTCACACCCTCCAGTTTCACACTATGGAACTGCTAATGATCTGCAACTCATACCAAAACATGCTCTCAGGTTTATTATCCAGACTGTCCGGTGTAGTGCCTATTGTAGGATATTCAGTGCAGAAGAACAAACAATTGCTATGCAAAATGACTTGAATCCAGAAAACCCAACCTTTTAACCCTGTAAATTCCTCAAAGCCATAAAACTAAGAGCTGCCAAAATGGCTCCCTAAAGTCTGGCATGGCCCAGCTGAATGAACCACAAAAGAGACTTGTCCAGGTAGCACATGACTTGAAGACTTCTGAAGAAACCCCCCCATGGTTGCCATGGAAATCCAAATTTCATTCCTTCAACCTCCAACCCTTCGGTTAGCCATCACATGACTGGCCATTTGCTGAGGGACTACTCTTTTCATGATCGCCAGAGAAATATATTGTTGGAAACCTAGTGTTCTTCAATATAACCAACTCTCCACATTTTAAACTATTATCCTAATCATGAGGCATGTTTCCAGCTCACCAGCTCACATGAAGCTTCATTCATGAACAGTTGACATGGGGCAGACTCAGCATGACCTTCTGAACTTCCACGCAAAGCAGGCTTCCTTGTGAGACCCTCGTGTTTGCACGATTCTAATACTAAGACATCTCATCTTAATCCAGGAACATTTCACACAAAGTCACAGTAGTTTGCTAAATTAACCCAATAAAATGCACAGAATCTCCCTTTATGTACTGAAATACACAATGCCTAGCCTTGTTAGATAATTCTGAAAATTATGTTATGACCTGTGATCACTTTTATAACCGACAAATTAATGATTGTAGCCTGATGTGCCCTTTAAAATATGTGTAGTGATTTATAATCACTTATAACTGACAAATCGATGATTATAATATTTAATGTTGTGTTATTCATGTAATTTTACTAAGAATGGTAACTATTCATGATAAAGCACATCATGTTTACTATCGTTGAGATTCTTTCTGCATTTCAGGAATGTTTATGTTAATATATTTTTGATATATTCAGTTGTACCCAAAATATAAAATAAATAGTTAAAACGTACTATTTCGAGCAGGATTTTTTAAGAATCCTTTACACAAAGGATTGTAAATCAACTTTTAAAAGGACAGATAAATTACCATGTGACTCAGAAAAGTCACTTCTGATTGGCTCAGGACACCTTTGGGGTGCGGCCAGTCTACATTCAATACTCTGGTACCACGGAAGAATGCTCTCTCTTCTTTGGCTCTCTTGCTTCTTCACTTCCTCATCCTCTGCGCTCTGGCCCTCATGGCTTGCAGCCTCGCCCTGGTGCCCCTCAAGTTCCGTGCAATGTAGAAGTCCAGGAAGGCTCAGAGTATAGCTCTGAGGAAGCCCTTCTCTTCTCTGCACTACGACCTACACACGTGACGGGAGTCGCGAGTCTTCTATGCGGAAGGCCTCACTTCAAAGCCAGCCTCATCATCCATTGACGCAACAGACATCCACAATCTTAACAGAGGGCCAAACATCAATGGAACAACTTTCTACAAAGATCCAAAGAACCAAACAATGGAATGAAACATAAGTACATCTCCAGACTTTGCTGAAAGTTCTGGTGTCTCTCTAATATAATTCGAGTTACCGATTGCAAATTGAGTTAGACTGAATTAAGTATCAGTGGTTCTTAAGGCATTGCCTACAGACTCCATAAAGTTTATGTTCTCTGTATAGATCATTTTCATTCACCTTCTGTTACAATTCACTCACAACCTGTTTCCATGTTTGTATGTGTTAGATTAGTTTTTATGCTTAGATTAGCAATAAAGTCTTGTTTGTATTCAAAGATAATTTGACTGTGGTATATTTTGATAAATAATCTCATCACATGATTTTAAAAGATCTTGCTTCAAAGCTCAGAACCATACCTAAAATATGTGTGATATTATTTTCAATGAGCCATGAGAATAATATTACTCCAATCAGTTAATTAATCATAATTCCCTTATTAAAGCTAATTTCTTACAATAGAAATTGTGAGCAGATACAACAAGATGTTGTATTACGATTTTAATGGTGGATAATTTTATTCAGACAAATAATCCAATTATGTGTCATTTATCTTTCTTATAATGGTTGCTGAATGCGACTAAATCAGTTATAAATTCCTTAAATAATGATGGAGGTACATGGACACTAAAAGATACCATGTACATTTACATTAACCAAATATCCTACAATATGGACTGTTTTTCTTGGATGGATTATGTTTGGCAAGGCATCACATTGCCTAAAGGAGGCAGGGCATTAGAGCTGCATCAGAGAAAACCTACATGGTGTACCTCAAAAGAAAATATGGAGGTGAATTTCTCAGGGATGCAAAATACAGTAGAAAATCTCTAGAATGCTGGGGCTTTTGTAACCCAAGCGAGGCTTAAGAGCACACAGATCTGATGAAGCCCAGAGCACAAAATGCACTTTCCCTTGACAAGCTCAATAAAGTAATTCCATCTCATTTATATCTCTTCTCAGTTCTATACCTTTCTCTTTTTCTCTCTCTCCATCTCTCTCACCTTGATTCTTCTGATCTGATTTGCTCATGATCCTTATCATACTGCAATTTCTTTGCGACTATAGCATTATTCCATACAGACTGTAAATGTGTCTTCGCCCTCACGTAATGTGTGATCAGCCAGTGAAATGTGTGGGCCTTTCACTATGGCTGTACAAGTGGTGTTTACCTCTCAACTTCTCCTCTCCTCTTATTAGGCCTCATTCATGAAACACAGGCAGAATTTTTTTTTTTTACTTTTTTTTATGTAAATCGTTCGTAAAGCTTTTCTGATGTAAATTCTCAGATTCATGAAACTTTTCATATTTGAAATTTACACCTGCTCCCGACAACGTGTAAATCGTTTGTAAGACATCTGAATTTGTTGTGTTCTTTTGGACAAACTGTCATGACTACATATTGATAGTAGTGAAAAAAAAATATTAAAAAATAACGTCATGGTTACTTGTGTAACCTCTGTTCCCTGATGGAGGGAACAAGACGTTGTGTCGATGTAGTGACACTAGGGGTCACTCTTGGGAGCCCGAGACACCTCTGGTCTTTGATAAAAGGCCAATGAAAATTGGCGAGTGGTATTTGCATGCCACTCCCCCAGACATACGGGTATAAAAGGAGCTGGTATGCAACCACTCATTCAGATTTTATGCTGAGGAGCAGAGACAAGGTCCGGCCATTTCAGCGGGTAGTTCAGCGTTGTGGCAGGATGGACACAATGTCTCGTTCCCTCCATCAGGTAACGGAGGTTAGAGTAAACATGACGTTCCCTATCTGTCACTCACTCGATGTTGTGTCGATGTAGTGACACTAGGGGTCCCTATACGAAACACCACAACTGGCTAAACTGTGTTACGTGAACTGGCGGTGTGTGGTGGGCAGACCACTGTGTGCCTCATAGCCAGCACACCAGGTCGACACGTAACCTCCCCCAACATAGTTGTGTGTCGAACAGCCCTTTGGGGACAAGTCGACTACCCAAAAGATAGAGACAGGCTACCCAGTCGTGGCCTCTTTTCCCCTTCTTTTTTTCCACTCCCTAAAAAAGAAGGGGGATTATCTGACTGGGCCGTCAGGTCTAGTCGGGGTGTGTCCTTCCCAAGGGGAAGACACCGTGGAGACCACACCTCGCCCAAACAGAAGGGAGGATATTTAAGTGGAAAAATACGTCACATGGTCTTTCCGACCATGTGAAGAGTCTTCAAGGTAGATCCTACCCAACGGGTGAGTTACAACAAACATGGAGACTGGGGCAGAGGGGCTTTGCCCAAGGAAGATGCAGTTTGCCAACAAGGAAACGAATTAGCGGAAGATATATATTGCATGGGGTTAGCCTTACAGGGAACAGCCACATGCAGAGCACCTACCCCAGAACAGGACTCTTAGTTAGCACGTGTACTGGGCTGGCAGCGAATCTCTCCTAAAACTCGACTGCCACAGGGCTCGGAGGAAGTCAACTAGGGAACAAAGTTTGTGAACACTACTGGGAATTAATGGTGCACGTCTTCAGCTCAAAAGGAGGTGGAAGGTGCTATGTGCAAGCGATACACCCGTCCGGCTATCCCGGGCTTATCCGCTTGTATTGCGTGCCACTACCTGGGACAAAACCGGTTCCACCCGGAGGTTGTAGAACCTTGCAAAGGTGTGGGTGTTGCCCAGCCTGCTGCTCTGCAAATGTCTGTTAAAGAGGCACCCCTGGCCAGGGCCCAGGAGGCCGCTACACCCCTGGTAGAATGGGCTCGTAGCCCTACCGGGGGCGGCATATCCTGGGTGTGATATGCCATAGTTATGGCGTCAGTGAGCCAGTGGGCAATCCTCTGCTTGGAGACAGCGCTTCCTTTCCGCTGTGCACCAAAGCAGACAAAGAGCTGCTCAGAGATCCTAAAGCTCTGCGTGAGATCCAAATAGATGCATAAAGCACGCACCGGACACAGCAACGACAGGGCTGGGTCTGCCTCCTCCTGGGGCAGCACTTGCAGGTTCACCACCTGGTCCCTAAAAGGGGTGGTGGGAACCCTGGGCACATAGCCCGGTCGGGGTCTCAGGATCATGTGAGAGCAGCCCGGACCGAACTCCAGGCATGTTTCGCTGACAAAGAACACTTTCAGGTCTCCTACCCTCTTGATGGAAGTGAGCGCAGTCAGGAGTGCAGTTTTCAAGGAGACGTGGTGGTGGTGTAGTGGACCAAAGCACTGAACTGGTAAGCAAAAGGTTGTTGGTTCAATCCCCACAGCCACCACCATTGTGTCCTTGAGCAAGGCACTTAACTCCAGGTTGCTCCAGGGGGATTGTCCCTGTAATAAGGGCACTGTAAGTCACTTTGGATAAAAGCGTCTGCCAAATGCATAAATGTAAATGTAAATGAGTGCCTTAAGCTCATCTGACTGCAAAGGCTTAAAAGGAGGCTCTCTGTAGACCCTGAAGAACTACAGAGAGGTCCCATGAGGGAACGAGGCACGGTCTGGTGGGATTCAGCGTCCTGGCGCCTCTTAGGTACCTGATGATTAGGTCGTGCTTCCCTAAGGACTTACCGTCGACTGCGTCGTGGTGTGATGCTATGGTGGCAATGTCTCGTTCTCTCCATCAGGGAACAGAGGTTAGACAAGTAACCATGACGTTCTTATCTGTCACTCACTCGACGTTGTGTCCACAACTGGCTAAACTGTGTTATGTGAACTGGCGGTGTGTGGTTGACAGACCACTGTGTGCCTCATAGCCAGCACACCAGGTCGACACGTAACCTCCCCCAACATAGTTGGGGACAAGTCGACTACCCAAAAGATAGAGACAGGCTACCCAGTCGTGGCCTCTTTTCCCCTTCTTTTTTTCCACTCCCTAAAAAAGAAGGGGGATTATCCGACTGGGCCGTCAGGTCTTGTCGGGGGGTGTCCTTCCCAAGGGGAAGACATCGCGGACCACACCTCACCCACACCTCACCCAAAGAGAGGGGAGGATATTTAAGTGGAAAGATCAAGGTGGAAGGGGACAGCCTCCCTTCCAACCTCTCCTGCAGGAAGGAAAGCACTGATCCGACTGCACATCTCTGGGGGTCTTCCCATCGGGAAGAACACCACTTAGCGAACAGATGCCGCTTAAAGGCATACAGGCGCCTCGTAGAGGGGGCCCTAGCCTAAGTGATCGTGTCTACCACCACAGGTCCCGTCCAGGGGCCAGACATGGAGATTCCAGAGGTCTGGTCACGGGTGCCAGATGGTGCCCCGTCCCTGAGAATGAAGGTCCTTCCTCAGGGGAATTCGCCGGGGGGGCTGTTGCGAGGAGCGTGAGATCCGAGAACCAAATCTGGGTGGGCCAGTAGGTTGCTACCAGGACCACCTGCTCCTCATCCTCCCTGACCTTACACAGGGTCTGTGCAAGTAGGGTCACTGGGGGAAACGCATATTTGCGCATGCCAGGGGGCCAGCTGTGTGCCAGCGCATTTATGCCGAGGGGGGCCTTGGTCAGGGTGTAGCAGAAGATTCTTGGGAGGTGAACCGGTGCACCTGTACCTGTCCGAATTGACTCCAAATCAGCTGGACCACCTGAAGGTGGAGTCTCCACTCTCCCCTGAGGGTAACCTGTCATGACAGCGCATCCGCTGTAGTGTTGAGGTTGCCCGGGATGTGAGTGGTTCGCAGCGACCTGAAGTGCTGCTGACTCCAGAGGAGGAGACGGCGGGCGAGTTGTGACATACAACGAGAGCGCAGAACACCTTGGCGGTTGACATATGCTACCATTGCCATGTTGTCTGTCTGAACTAACACGTGCTTGCCCTGGATCAATGGCCGAAACCTCCACAGGGTGAGCAATATTGCCAACAACTCGAGGCAGTTGATGTGCCAATGCAGTCGCGGGCCCATCCACAAGCCGGCAGCTGCGTGCCCGTTGTAAACAGCGCCTTAGCCTGTTTTGGAGGCGTCCGTCATGACCATGATGCACCTGGAGACCAGTTCTAGGGGAACACCTGCCCGTAGAAACGAGAGGTCGGTCCAAGGGCTGAAAAGACGGTGACAGACTGGCGTCATGACCATGCGATATGTCCCGCGGTGCCATGCCCATCTCGGGACTCGAGTCTGAAGCCAGTGCTGAAGCAGTCTCATATGCATCAACCCGAGTGGGGTGGCCACCGCTGAGGATGCCATATGCCCCAGGAGCCTCTGAAAAAGTTTCAGTGGAACCACTGTTTTCTGTTTGAACGCCTTCAAACAGGCCAACACTGACTGGGCGCGCTCATTCGTGAGGCGCGCTGTCAAAGAGACTGAGTCCAACTCCAAACCGAGAAAAGAGATGCTCTGAACCGGGAGGAGCTTGCTCTTTTCCCAGTTGACCCGAAGCCCTAGTCGGCTGAGGTGTGAGAGCACCAAGTCCCTGTGTGTGCACTACATGTCCTGAGAGTGAGCTAAGATTAGCCAGTCATCGAGATTGTTGAGAATGCGAATGCCCTCCTCCCTTAGCGGGGCAAGGGCTGCATCTGCGACCTTCGTGAATATGCGAGGAGCTTTTCAACAAAAGCATGGTGACAACAAAAACATACTTTTATTGTATGTTCCTCACTTAGAACAAACATGTGAGTGTTTACTAAATCAATATTTGATGATTTGAATGCACTCCATAAAAAAATAAAAATAATAAAAACAAAATATTACTTTTCGTATAGCTTCCTATTCTCATTTAATAGCGAGTGCCTGTCCTCCCTATTTGCAAACTAAGCATGGTGCTTAGGGCCCCCGATCCACCAGGGGGCCCCCACATTGTCAAATACATTATAAGTAGTGTTATGAATATACTGACAGGGGCTCCCCCACAATTAGTATGTAGGGCCACCAAAAGGCTAGGACCGGCACTGCTTCCTTAAATGGCGTTTTCATGGGCGTGGATTATAATAATTGTGCATTAACATGCACACACGCTCTATTTACGTATGTTTGGCATTCACTAATATACACAAGTTTTACTTACAAATCTGGGGTGTATGCACCGTTGGTGAATCCGGAGGAAAGTTTTTGTGAATCTCCAGTTACTCCAAATGTACTCACATATTTACAAAAGTTTCATGAATGAGGCCAATTGTGTGCTGCACTGACACTGCACTGTGCTGTACATATGTGTTGCCTATGTTGGTAATTGTCCAGTGTCCTTATTCTATCCTGCACATGTCCTAGGATATTTCATGTATTTAGGTGAATCAGGGTATGATGACAGCCATGAACAGTAAACAAGATTGTTCATTGCGTCCTTCCTAAATGCTTAAACATGACATGGTGTCCATGAGGTCCATATTTGCATTGCCACAGGCTCTGCACCTCTGCTAACCACAGGTGGTTTTCCAAACAAACAAATAAATAATTAAATATGCAGGGAATAGCAGTCTTACAGATAAGATAAATTCAATCCTTCCTGATATTACAATTCCATTAAAAAAAATAAAAAAAAATAAAAAAAATACTGTATTATATCATTTAATATTTCAGGTCACAGTAGATGCCAGGAGTCAAGGTCATGACAGCCACTAGACTTTTTGCCCATTTTAAGAGAATATCTGTACAGGCTTCATATGTATGCCTTTTTTTAATTTTAATTTTTTATTTTTTTATGTATTAGGTACAGTCTATTTTAAAACTGAAAAATCATGAATCAGTTGCATTCCAATGACTGGCTAATTCCCACGTCTCAGCAGCCCTGAGGCTTCTATCAACAGATTTATTTGTGTTGGCCCACAGCGGTCACAATAACTTGTTTAGATATTAGATTTACAAAAAGCCATCTGGATAAGCCTGAATATTGTCTTCATGCAATAGTACTCTGCCCTGATGTAAAATCCTAAATACTTGGACGGTTTAATAATCATACATTTACCGTTTCTGAGTCTTGGAGTCTTTCATAGGGGTCATTTAGGAAAGAAATGCAACTTATTTATCAATATTCTGATTACATTTATACAGCAATTTTCTTATGAAATTTTACTTTTGGAAATGCTTATCAAAAATTAACCACCTTTTTTAAGTGAGATGGAAAATCTTGTGGGTTTTGTGCCACTTTCATTGTTAGGTGATTGTTTGCATTGCAGACCAAAAACAATGTAGTAGTGTTTGTAATGTTGTAGTGTTGTAGTGTTTATTATTATTATTATTATTATTATTATTATTATTATTATTATACAAACTGTACTACAAATTGTAGTTTTTTTTTTCTTTTTCTTTTCTTTTTTTTTTCTTTTTTTTTTTTTTTCCGATTCAATCATTTATGGGAGGTTATAGGGCAGAGACCTGGGTACTATAATAATTCTCCCTCTTGAAGTCTTTAAGATGCCATTATATAAATTCTATAAAGAGGAATTTTGCATTTCTCATGAATAACCCTGTTGGAGCTGCTGAAAAAGCCAGAATATTTACTGAAGGTGGTGATTAACGTGCACTTTAAGAGGTGTTAGAAACTTAAAAGCCTTTGGTAAATATGACCCAACTGAGATTATAAAGCAATAAAGGCATTGCTTGGATTTTTATGAAGTTATTGTGCTGGAGATCCAACTGACAGGGAGCTGTGCCATTCCTCAATACTACTTCCATTTTCTTTTTGGTTCTTGCATAATGGATGTGGCAGAGGCAAAATGTGTGTATATTAATTGTAATCTAATCATTCATCTGCCTTTACATCTATTAGCAGTGTGGAATTACACACATTTTCAAAAAGGGTCAGAATGACATTGTAGCATTAAGGCTATGATGAAGTATAGTTACTTCACTTTTATTCACACGTATAAAATATCACACAGATTTTCTAAGAAAATAGATGGTCAATGACTAAACCTGAGAGTGGGTATATTTCACTCTCAAAACAAATTAAATTAAAACGGTCCATTTAATACGGTTAAACCAGTGATACCTTTTGTCTTCACCAATGTGTAAACATTTGGATAAAGATCACTCTCTCATAATTCTACTCGCCTTAGGAAATAATACTCATATGATAATGTAGGCTGTATGATATGAACCAAAGGCATGCTAATGGTTCATAATCTTTGCAACAAGTGTGCTTTGTTCATACATGTGAGGACTTTTAAATTAGCTCTTAGAACTGATGCCCTCTCAATGATATGAGTACAGTGCATCATTACATGAAAATGTAATGATTGCCAAAGCACTCAGAAAATATAACAGTCATAGAAAACAGATGATCGGAACAGCAATGGAAAACTTAACAATATGGGAACATGGGCTATTGGCACATGAAATGTAATTTAAGCTCGGATCTAGTGGTTTAGAATGATTTAATTAGTCAAAGAAAAATAAACAACTATAAAAAAAAAATAACGTCAAGAGGTTTGGAGAGTTATTCAAATGTGTTTGTTATTTATTTATATATTTTTTTTAATTTTGACAAAACATTTGTTAATTTGTTTTCATTAGGGAGCTGAGAAACAGACTTTGCAGTGCATTGTGTGGTAATGCACTCTGACATAGTGATTCCTTATTAAGAAACTATGTTTTTTTGTACCTGCCGGTTAGGAGGGGAAGGGGATATTGTCTTTGGAAGGGGAAATGGTGTTTGAATATTAATGTTGCGTTTTACTGCAGGGGATGGCTGCATACTTTAAATATTTAAAGTGAAAGTCATCGCTAAAGGTATTATATTTTACACATATTTCTATGTTGCATGTTCACAATCTACAACTATGACATAAAAATAACACTACATTTCATAGCCTATCTCTTTCATTTTTCAGTTCATGTCTTGTCATTTGACAGTTCAGTGGATTTTGATAATTTCTTTATTGCCTACTCTAGTTTATTTAATTTTACACAAACTAGAATGTTTACAAAAAATATATATAATTATATATAAAACAGTTAGTTCTGGTCCTTGAATCTGATTGGACAAGAGACGTTCCATGAGCACTGATGGTCTCACACCATCAGCACTCCGACGCTTCACTGTGTGTATCATACTCACAGTATCATATAGCAATATCATACTCGCAATCATGCTATATGGCCATAAATCAGCACTGCTGTGATTACCTACCTGCGGCCAAATCACAGCAGTGTTGATGTAGGGCCATATCGCACTCTTGCTCATATGATATTGCTTAAATATATAATTTGTGTTGTGTTGTGAGACTGTTTCATAAAGCAAATCTAGACAACCATACATTTTTAATTATACGTGAGCAGACTCAAACTTGACTGGGACATGGAGTGGAGCAGGCTGAGGCATTGCTGTGACATGGCATGGAGCAGGCTGGGGCGTTGCTGTGACATGGCATGGAGCAGGCTGGGGCGTTGCTGTGACATGGCATGGAGC
Organism: Myxocyprinus asiaticus; assembly: GCF_019703515.2. Taxonomy (NCBI): domain Eukaryota; kingdom Metazoa; phylum Chordata; class Actinopteri; order Cypriniformes; family Catostomidae; genus Myxocyprinus; species Myxocyprinus asiaticus. The sequence goes on from NC_059345.1 coordinate 46,713,299, forward strand.
AGGCTGAGGCGTGGCAGTGGCGCGGCATGGAGCAGACTCAGGCGTGGCAGTGGCGCGGCATGGAGCAGACTCAGGCGTGGCAGTGGCGCGGCATGGAGCAGACTCAGGCGTGGCAGTGGCGCGGCATGGAGCAGACTCAGGCGTGGCAGTGGCGCGGCATGGAGCAGACTCAGGCGTGGCAGTGGCGCGGCATGGAGCAGACTCAGGCGTGGCAGTGGCGCGGCATGGAGCAGACTCAGGCGTGGCAGTGGCGCGGCATGGAGCAGACTCAGGCGTGGCAGTGGCGCGGCATGGAGCAGACTCAGGCGTGGCAGTGGCGCGGCATGGAGCAGACTCAGGCGTGGCAGTGGCGCGGCATGGAGCAGACTCAGGCGTGGCAGTGGCGCGGCATGGAGCAGACTCAGGCGTGGCTGACTCAGAAGCCAGGATTGGGATAGATTGAGGAGGATCCACTGAAGAGAATGTCTCTAATACCAGCGTAACATATTCCTCCCTCGTGTAATCTCCGGTCGCCGGAAACTCCTTCCACTGGTGAGCAATGAGACCGATTTTATACATGGACTTCAGGGTTGAATCAGAAAATTCTTTGTATTTAGCAAGGACACTAAACAGACGGGAATATTCTGGGATGGGTTAAGTGTGCTCGGATCAGCTGAATGAAAGGAGACGCTAAATCCATTTTGTGGTCAGTTGTCCTGTGTTGTCTGGAAGGAAGTCACGAGAGCTGGATCTAGGTGCAGCGAAACAGTATATAATAAAATAAACAAAGTAAAGAATAACGGGGTAAACACAGGAACAAAAGAAACATCCACGATGGGAAAACACAGGAACAGAGAAAACATACGCGATGGGCACTGGTCATACACAGGAGGTCAAAACACATAACAACTGACAAGGACTAAGCAAGCAACAGGGCATTATATACACAATGGTAATGAGTAAATGAAAGACAGGTGAAAACAATCAAGGACAGCTGGCAATGATGAGGGTAGGGAATTATGGGAAGTGTAGTCCGGGAGGAACAGATGACGGGAGAAACACAAGGCAAACACAAGGCAAACAACAGTGAATCATGACAGTTTACCTGGTGTCAGACACATTCAGCTGTAAGTAGAAGTAAGGAATGTTTGTGATGTGTCTTGGGTTTTTGTCAAACATATTAATCATGTATGTATTTTTTATATTATAGTGAAAATCCAGCATTCTGTGCAGACTTCACTGGACCAGTTTATTTTCATAGATCATTTATAATTAATACCAAATTATAATCCCTCCTGAATCTATCCCATTTTTATTAACAGGAAAGTGTCAGGTAAATATGTAAAATGGTAATGCTATTAATGCAGCAGTTTAGCTTAATATACAGTTCATATTGTGAAGGTGAACCTTCTGTGTTCCGATCAGCCTGTCTCTCTCTATGAGGACACGTGGAATTCAACACCATGGACAGCAGGTATACGGAAGCACATGGCTCACAGGTGGAGCAGGAGAATTGGCTTCTAGTTGTTCTCAATCTTGTCTCTTCAAATACAGATTGAAAAAGAGCCGCTTAGAGAACTGTTGATTCCATTATAATCCAGTATTTACAGTGGAAGATGTGCTATCACAGATGTGTCTTCATACTCAATGTCTCTTACGCTTTGTAAGATGCTTGTGAGTACAAGCCAGAAAACTGCATATTTAGTGATTTGAAGAGATTTGGTTGTATTTTGGATGCTGCTAAAGACAAGGAGAGAGCGAGAGAGAACATTTCATTCATATGATTTTAATACTGATAATTATTTCATATTAAAATGTGATTGATATCATGAATGGACATATTTCTCTACATATTCATATTCATCTCTGTGGGAGGTCTGAAGTCAATTAGCTTGAATGAGATATGCCATGCTCTTACTTGTTGCACATCAACAGGTTAAAAGATAGTTTTAGACAAAGCAGTTTTTAGTAAAATACAAAAGTAAATTCTAAAGGGTTGAATTGACATTTCTTTGACTTTGTTTCAAATTATTTGGACAACTACAGTGACTTTGAAGAGCAGACTACCTATTAATGTAAACATATTAATCTAAAAACCTACTGAAAACAAATAAACTTTAATATTAGTTTGGTATGTTGGCAAAGGCTGAAATGCATAATAGAACCAAGGAGAATAGTCATTCTCTCATGGAGACAGGAACTGTTTTGCACAGTTATGTATACAGAGAAACAGGTCTCCTTTTTTGTGTCTCACTCCGCTATCTCTCTTCAGTGTCCAAACCTGTCATATTTTTACTGCTCCAAAATTGCCCAGTATCAGTTACTGTAGTGTGAGCAAAGCTGTAGTCTTCAGCATGCTTTCTGTTTTGGACATTACAAGCAAATTATTAAACTAGAGCTGTCGAAATCAATGTGTTAACGAATATGATTCATTTAAAATGTTTAACGCGTAATTGTTTTCTTTAAAGCGATTAATGAATTGACCCATTTGACATTAGATCCTGACAGAAATCAAGTACTTTGCACATTTTATATGGCAAAATTTAATTCCAACAGAGGCACATCAAGTTTTAAAGGGTTAGTTCACGCAAAAATGAAAATGCTCTCATCATTTACTCACCCTCATGCGATCCAAAATGTGTATGACTTTCTTTCTTCTGCTGAACACAAAGATTTTTAGAAGAATATCTCAGTTCTGTAGGTCCATACAATGCAAGTGAATGGTGACCAGAATTCCAATAGCTCCAAAAAGGAGATAAAGTCAGCATAAAATAATCTATCTGACTCCAGTGGTTTGATCAATGTATTCTGAAGCAATCCATTTGGTTTTGGGTGAGAACAGACATGAATCAGAATGTAACTCCTTTTTCTCTTTACATTTTGTCATTGCGGTCTCTAGGCACGGTCATGAGTTCATGCTCGATTACACTTCCTAGCATTTGACGCATTCGGAGAAAGCTAGATGGCACTATAGGAAGCATAATCTGGCTTGAAGTCATGATTGCCAAGGAGACTACTATCAAGATGAACAGTAAACTGTGGTCTGTTCTCATCAAAAACCAACTGGATGGCTTCAGAAGACATTGATTAAGCCACTGGGGTCTTATTTGTTACTTTTATGCTAACTTTATCTCCTTTTGGAGCTTTTTGGAGTTGTGGTCACCATTCACTTGCATTGTATGGACCTACAGAGCTGAGATCTTCTTCTTAAAATCTTTGAGTTCAGCTGAAGAAAGAAAGTCATACACATTTGGCATGGAATGAGGGTGAGTACATTTTTGGGTGAAGTAATTTTGTATTCTTCCACTTGCACTCCATTTTCTGAGCTGCTCTCTTGAGAGCATGAGTGTGATCATTGTACCATGGTGCAGGGCTTTTTTCTTTAGTTTTCTTTAATTGAAGGGGGGCAACACTATTAAGAGTGCTAGAGAAGATTGTATTTATATTTTCTGTTATTACATCAAGTTCTTCTAGACTTTTTGCTTACTGAGTATGTGAGACAATTCTGGAAGATTATTAGTGAAGCTATCTTTAGTGGTTGAAAAGAATAGTTCTACCTGAACGATAGCGTGGTGTAGATTGAGTGACATTAGCTGATCACAGCAAACAAGAGATGAGGTGATGATCTGAGATGTCATTGCTCAGCGGTAGAATTTCTATAGTATCAACATTAACTCCATATGACAGAATTAAATCTAGTGTATGATTATGGTGATGAGTTGGTCCTGTCACATTTTGTCTGATTCCAAGAGAGTTGAGGATATCAATAAATGCTAATCCCAATGTGTCATTTTCATTATTTATGTGAAAGTTGAAGTCACCAACAATTAAAACTCTCCAAGGAAATCTGAGTATAGCCCGGGTGATCTATATACTGTAACAAAGGCAAAAGATGACAGAGATTTTTTATTTAAATCTGACGGTGTCACATTAAGCATTATTAGTTCAAAAGACGTAAATCCTGTCCTCTGAATAACACCAAACACTTCACTGTAAATTGTAGCAACACCTCCTCCTCGATCCTTCAGATGAAGCTCATGTTTATAATAATAACCTGGGGGAGTAGATTCATTTAAACTAATATATTCATCCAGCTTAAGCCAGATTTCAGTCAAGCAGAGTGCATCCAAACTATAATCTGTAATAATTTCATTTACAATTAGTGCTTTGGTTGAAAGAGATATGATGTTTAGTAGCCCTACCTTTATATGATGTCTATCTTAATTGTTTTTTCGTTTTTTTTGTTTTTTTAAGTTTGACCTTAATCAATTTTTTTCTAAATGGTTTAGTGAGGGGTTTGTGTTTGGTAGTTCAGGGAACAGACACAGTCTCTATATGATATCTCGATGATACAGTATCTATGTGTTGTAGTTTATGTGACCTGTCTCAAGGCAGCTAGCAGACGTTCGGATTAACCAGTTTGTCTGCTTCCTGACCTGGGCCCCATTTAGTCAGATACTATCACTATTAAGACTAAGAGCCAAATTACTAGAGAGGAGAGCGGCACATTGCCTGGAGGGATGGAGTCTGTCTCTCTTTAGCAGGTCAGGTCTACCCCAAAAACTCTTCCAATTGTCTATAAATCCTATGCTATTCTCCAGACGCCACTCAGACATCCAGCCATTAAGTGACACTAATCTACTAAAAACCTCGTCACCACAATGAGCATGGAGGGGGCCAGAGCATATTACAGTGCCTGACATAATTTTTGCAAGTTCACACAACTCTTTAACAATATCTTTAATGATCTCCGACTGGCGAAGCCGGACATCGTTAGTGCCAACATGAAAAACAATTTTAGAAAATCTATGTTTAGTATTAGCCAGCACTTGTAAATTTGATCTGATGTCAGATACTTGAGCCCCGGAAATTCATTTAACAATGGTAACAGGAGTCTCTATTTCCACGTTCCTTACAATATAATCACGCATTACCAAGGCTCTTATAAAATTATTCTCAGTGGGTGCATCACTGAGTGGGGAGAATTGATTGGAAACCCTAACAGGAATGGGAGAGTGGTTTCGCTTTGCTGAACAAGTACGCTGCCGAGATGTCACCCAAACACCATGGTGCAGGGGCTCTACAGCTGGAACCAAAGTGTGTGTGTTGCTTGCTGTACTACCCGCATCTGAAACAGTATCTATCGTTCTCTAACTCATTAACCTTCTCTGTCAGCCTGAATAATTCATTTAAAAACATTTATCATCTGTAAATCCCTCACTGCTGATGGAAGAAGCTATAATAAACATGTGGCATGCAATGCAGGAAGAAATAACATGAGCAGTTGCCATAACTTACTGCAATTGTTTGTTGTTGTTTTTGTTGTTATTGTTGTTCTTGAGCGGTGAGGGTTTGAGATCGATGGGGTTCGATGGGGTTCCTGATCAGCAGAGGTTTGAGATTTATGCAATAATCCGTGTAAAACACAGTGGAGAAACGAATCCATGCAGTTGAGATGCGAGATGTAGACAAGCGTAGAAAAAAAGAAAGATAAAAGAGAGAAAACAGTTGCGTGTGGTAAAATACACGCAGTTCAAACAGTAGAAAAGCAGAAAAACCCGAAGCACGCAGTAAAATGGCAAAGGTTAAAACGATGGACATATAAGAAGAATAAGCAATGCTAAGCAGGCTAGCAAGCTACAAACACAGACTCGTGCAGCATCACAAACACAATAATAACGTGACAACAACCCTTACTTTGATTAATATTGAAACTGCAAAGACCATGATTGCTCATTGACTATTGAATCATTTTAAAAGTTAGCCAATCATGTTTCTAGGAACACCTGACCTAAGTCTCACATTGCTTGTGTTTTCTTCAATGTGTTTCTAGCAACACCTGACCGGAGTCTTACATTGCTTGTGTTTTCTTCAGTTTGTTTTTTTCCTCCCATTGCATTAGCCAAGTAAAACTCATGAAACTCTTCTTTTAATGGTGTCGAGCCCAAGGCCATTATTGCCAAAATAGGCATTTTGATTAAGATATTTAAGATATATACAACTGGCATTGAGAGCAAAACACTTAATGATCTGTTTTTTTTTTTTTTTTTTTTTTTTCGAAAGAGCACAACAATTACAACCAGTACAGTAAGCCAAGATGGAGAGGAGAATCAGTGGAGAAAGATGTTAAATAATAATAATAAAAAAAGAAAAATTTGGCATTTTTTTGTGTCATGGAAATGTTGGAATATGAGCTTTTGTCCCTTGCTGATTACTGAATATAACTACTAAATAAGCAAAGAAAAAATCATACATATATTGCACCTATGTAACAGAATGTACTGTGTGGTCCTTCAGCAGTCTTACATATATCCTGACAAAAATGAGGATTGCATTATGATGTCACTCTCAATAAATGTCCACTGGATCTAAAGCCAACAAACAAACAATATTTTAGCTGAATATAAGGTTAGATTTACTACATGCTTTCATATAAAACATCTGGAGAGATATGCCTTTAAGAGCTAATTTCCTTCAGTTGCTCTCTTGCATAATTTCCTTGGCAGGAGATGATGTTATTGACGGCTACTTAGTCAATCCACTTAAAAATGCATCTGCAATTAGCTGTTTTTTTAATTGGCTCTGGTCCTCCATTGATTCTATGTCCTTCCAAACTTCTTCTTTAATTGAATGAGGTCACCTTATGAGTAAAGATAATCATGTCTGCATCCCCAAGCTAAAGAAATATAATAGAAATGCTTGCACATTTCCATTCCTGGGGCTTTTGATAATTATGATGATGATGATTTAAAAAGACAGCATTGCTCTGGTGGGACCAAAAGCTTTTCTATTTTTTTTAATTTTTTTTTTATTCAAATTCTCCCAATTTGGAATGCCCAATTCCCAATGTGCTTTTTAAGTCCTCGTGGTCGCATAGTGATTCGCCTCAGTCCAGATGGCGGAGGACAAATCCCAGTTTCCTCCGCGTCTGAGACTGTCAACCCATGCATCCTATCACGTGGCTTGTTGAGCACGTTGCCATGGAGACATAGCGTGTGTGGAGGCTTCACACCATCCACCGTGGCAACCATGCTCAACTCACCATGTGCCCCACCGAGAATGAACCACATTATAGCGACCATGAGGAGGTTACCCCATGTGACTCTACCCTCCCTAACAACCGGGCCAATTTGGTTGCTTAGGAAACCTGGCTGGAGTCACTCAGTATGCCCTGGGATTCAAACTAGTGAACTGCAGGGGTGGTAGCCAGTGTATTTTACCACTGAGCTACCCAGGCCCCCAGAAGCTTTTCTGACTTGAAGAGGGGAGGGATATATATATATATATATATATATATATATACAGGAAATCCTTTCTAGTTGCAGTTCCGTGTTCAATAAACATATTATTGTAATGTTGGGTTCGTGGAGAGGAAGAGAGGAGATGCAGGAGTAATCTTTCAGACTTTTAATAGTAGATGCAGAAGTGGAAAACATGCTGGAGTGGAATAAACATCATACATAGAATTAGTCAAGGAACCTCACTCGAGTGGAACAAATGCTGGAGTGGAACTAAATATAATGCTACTAAACATCACAACGAAACAATTCAAGAACTGACAATGGAATGGACAAAACTAGAGGATTTTTATACAAAAAGTGCTAATGAGAGAATGGAGGACAGGTGAGGAAGATAAGGTACAGATGGTAATGATGAGGGCAGTGGATTCTGGGAGATGTGAAACACTTCAAAATAAGAGTCCTAGGACATGAGGGAGACAGACTGTGACAATTATAAGCATTTAAAATTATTTATTTATTCATCATGGACATCACAGCTTTCTTTGATATCAGGACTACACATAGCTTCCCTCAGAACCACAGTTTTACACCAATGTGTAAACCATGTCCACACTGTCCTCTCGCGAAGTGTCCAAAGAGCAGCAAAACGATGAAATAGCTGTCAAACTTGCAATATATCATTGTGACTCCACACAGCAAGATAAATACAAAATAAATGACTGAACATTTAAAACAAACAAACAAACAACGAATAATCAAACAACCTAGACTGCTGCAGCTACAGGTCGCCACAGTGCAGCACCCCTCAGATTTAGCCTTTCTGTCAGCTTAAACCAGTCTGTCCATTCTGCGTTAACCTCTCTCATCAACAAGGTGTTTCCGTCTGCAGAACTGCCGCTCACTGGATTCTTTTGTTTTTGGCACCATTCTGAAATTCTAGAGACTATTGTGCATGAAAATCCCAGGAGATTAGCAGTTACAGAAATAATCAAACCAGCCCGTAGGCACCAACAATCATGCCAAGGATAAAATCACTGAGATCACATTATTTCCCCATTCTAATGGTTTATGTAAACATTAACTGAAGCTACTGACCCGTATCTGCATGATTTTATGCATTGCAATGCTGCAACTCAATTAGCTGATTAGATAACTGCATGAATTAGAAGGTGCACAGGTGTTTCTAATAAAGTTCTCAGTGAGTGTATATCTATCACAAATGGATATACAAAATGCCCAGATAGTGTCAAATTTATTTTCAAAATATTTTAAAGACAATTCCAAAATAATAGAATAAAATATTTTCTGAAATATTTTGACATTTTATTTTTCATATTTTAAAGAGATGATTATAGAACAGGATTTATTACTTAATAAATAAACACTGAAATTTCATGAGACGTAACTGGCTGTCAAACACATATTGAGCTACACATAACACATAATCTACACGAGGTACAGATGAGCTTCACATAAGGTAGACATATGCATTTCCTCAGGAACTTTTTGAGTCTAAATAAACACACAACTTACATAATTTCAGTAGTATACCCAAATGACAATAGCCAAATCATACTGTTCATATGTTACACTTGCTATAATTTACTTTCACGTTGTGGGCATAACTTTAAAAGAATGAATGAGAAACAGATTGCGGAATGAGGTCCTGGATCACCCGAGGTATGCATTAAAGGGTTTTACTGTATTATCCCATGCCATGATGAGAAGCATTTTTAAACTTTTGCATTCAATCAATAAAAGTTCAAAAAGTATGATTTTAACTGGTCTAATGCATGGGTTTACAAGGTGGAATTGGTGCTCTTGAGACCATATTCACCTCTGACAAGACACAAACTGGAGCAACAAGAGGGTGAGGCTGGGGTGCTGGTCTAGGTATGCTTAGAGAAGAAAAAGAGTTAACAGACAACGCCGAAATAGAACAAATGGCCATTGAATGATGGTTTCATTACCACTGTCTGGTCTCTCCACTCAAACATTTCCATTCCTACAACTTCCTCCCTGTTTTAATCCCTTTGACTTTTTCTCTCCGTTCTGTCTTTTTCAGTTTATCAATTTCACTGGATAATTTGATAGCTCATCATTGGTGTTTTTCTACTGCTTAGCATCTAATATTATAGGTAAATTACAATTACATTCAATACATTTTTGATTTCCAGTAATGCAGCTGTGATTCAACTGATTCACCAAGACATGCAGTACTCAATGGATTTATTGATTTTGACAGTGCAGATGGGAGGCTCTTTGGGTGGACACAAATTAAATATATTTTTTTTAATTCTACACAGGGATATGGCTTGTTCTCATGAATGTGGGAGGTTTGATCTTCTCCAATTAGTTAAGAGGGGTTGGGAATCGCGTGGCGCCATGCGAGGTTCGGACATGTGAACGGCGAGTTCTGTGCACTGTGCTAGTTTTAATATATTTTGTGTCATAAACCGGTAAGATTCGATACACCATGATTCTTAACTGTTTTGGGAGGACAATATGTCAAAAAATTCAAAGTCCTCGGGCTCTGGAGATATTAAAAGACATTTACAGTACATGCTCAAGCTTAAGCCCCGGAGCAGCAGGCCGCAAGCCCGGGAGTCAATTTGGACAGTGAAGTGAAGGAAATTCTGCATCAATTGATGAACGTGTCGGCAATACTGATGAAGGTTGTTGCTGACTTGGAGGATCTTGCTGTAATACGTCGATCGATCACTGCCATGGAGACGAAATTCACTGACATGGTTACAAGAGTGGTGGATGTTGAGAAATTGATCAGTTATCTGGAGTCATCAGAGAGGGAATTATCTGCTAATCCGCTAGCGACCAAGGCAGACTTGGAGCACGTTTGGGAAAAGTTGGAAGACTTGGAGAATTGTAACTGCTGAAACAACGTCCGAATTGTTGGAATTCCTCAGGACGAAGGAGGCAGAGAAATGGTGAAATTCCTAGACGGGCTCTTCCCGAGTCTACTCGACCTAACAGGCCTCACAGAGTTCCGGCTCGGAGATCCACGGAGAGAGACAGGCCCTGATCGTTTAAAGATCCGATATCGATCTCATGTTATGCGAGGAGTGAAGGAGGCTTTCTTGGAAGAACCACAGCATTTTCTTGTTCCCAGACTTTGCGAATTCAACAAGAGAGAAATGTGATCGATTCAAGGAATGTAAGAAACTCTTACATCAATGGAAGGTTACTTTTGCACTGATGTTCCCGGCCAAATTGAGAATAGATACTAAGGATGGTCAAAAAATATTTATATGCCCACAGCAAGCAATGTCCTTCATAAAGTCAATGACTAAGATATTTGTGGTTCTCATGTTGCAGCCGAGTGGGCCTGACTCACTGAACATTCACTTGACTGTCCGAGAAAGTGGAGCACCTTTTTTGTTTCTTTTTGTGCTGGTTCCGCCTAGCGGATGTTGTTGTTTTGTGTAGTAGCACTCCTTTGGGAAAGTTATGTGGATGAATCTACATGCTCTTTGTGCTTATGCCTCCTATTGGCTGGAGTTTGTTTTTATAGATTTTCTGTTGTGTAATTCTATCTCACAAAATTTTTATAGAAGCACCGGACTTGAGCAATCCGATGGCAAAGTTGTCGTGGGGGCTCTCGTAGGTGTACATGGAATGTTTGAGTTTAGAGGGATGGATGACAGTTGGCGCTGTCGTGCGCAGGGTTAATGCACACGTTTTTCTTTTTTCATTTATTTATTTTCATTTTTTTTTTTCGGGGGGAGGTTCGGGGTTTGATTGTTGCATTAATGTGGAATGCGGTTGTTATAATTTTATTTTTGACACACAATAAATTTTTTAAAATATGTCAAAATGTCAGATGTTAATATGAGTGGTTTGTCTCTCTCCACGTGGAATGTGAATGGGTTGGGGCACCCCATAAAAAGAAGGAAGGTTATTTATTTTCTTAAATGTAAGAAACATGATATAGCGTTTCTTCAAGAAACACATCTTTCCCCGCAGGAAACTGAAAAATCTGAGAAGATACGGGGTGGACATGTTTTCTTTAGTGCTGGCTCAAGTAAGTGCAAAGGTGCAAAGGAAGAGAAATAATTGTTTTAGCAGAAATTCAGGGGCAAAGGTTGATTTTGGCTAATATTTATGCACCTAATGCTGATGATCAGGGCTTTTTTATAGATCTTGAAGGGATGTTGCAAGCCGCTGGCACCCCTCATGATATAATATTGGGAGGAGACTTTAATCTTTTGATGGACTCAGTCTTTGATCATAGTGAAGCAAAAGCCCCCTAAAGCAAAAGTGATGTTTCACTGGATGTGTAAAAATCTTACTCTTACAGATATTTGGAGACTTTTGAACCCATCTGGTAGGGGCTATAAATTTTTTTCATCAGTCCATAAGATTTATTCTAGAATAGATTTATTTTTTTTGGATCTAAGTCCCTCATTTCATCTGTTGTTGATTGTTCAATTGGAAACATTTTAGTCTCAGATCACGCCCTGGTGAGTTTAGCGGAATTTCTGAATTTCAACAAATGCTGAAGGCTGAAATCAGTGTCTATATGGAGACCAACTGGTCCTCAGTATCCTGCGGGCATGGCTTGGGAGGCACTTAAGGCAGTTCTTAGGGGTTGGATCATACAGTATGCCTCATTCATCAAAAAATCAAAAGCACAAGAACTCGTGGAGTCGGAAGGGAATATTAAAAGTGCAGAGGCAGAGCTGAAGCGTCGAATGTCATCTGATAGCCTCAGAGAATTGACCCAATTGAAATACATATATAATACTATTTTTTCGCGCAAGGTGGAGTTTTGGCTTTTCAGGGCAGGACAGTCATATTTTGAGTCAGGGGACAAAGCAGGGAAGCTTTTGGCTAGATATGTAAAGCAGAGAGTGTCTTTTTCTACCATTCCCTCAGTGAAATCTGCTGGTGGTGAAATATTTACCTCAGCCTTTGATATTAATAATGCTTTTAAAGAATTCTAACTTGATCTATATAGTTCAACGTCTTCGTCTACTGATGAAGACATTAGAAACTTTGTGGAACCATTAGAACACTCTAAATTGACGAATGAGCAAAAAAATTCTCTTGATTCTGAGATAACCTTGGAGGAGCTTGGCGAGGTAACTAAGGCCTTGCCTACAGGCAAGTCTCCAGGGCCAGATGGCTTTGGCGCTGAATTTTTTAGATTGTATGCTATAGAATCATTAAAGGATGGAAAGCTTCTGCCAACCATGACACAAGCCTGGATTAGTCTGATTCTTAAAAAGAACAAAGGTCCAAGCAAGTGTAAGAGTTACTGTCCAATTTCCCGTATCTAGCTAGATGTAAAAATACTGTCAAAAATGTTGCCTAATCGATTGAGTAAAGTTATGACCTCTCTTATACATATAGATCAGGTGGGGTTTATTCGGGAGCCACAGCTCTTCTGATAACATTAGGCGTTTCATCAATATTATGTGTCAGTGGCGAATGATCAGACTCCGGTCGCGGCCATCTCACTTGATGCCGAAAAAGGCGTTTGATATCGTAGAATGGGATTATCTTTTTAAGATTTTGGAAATATACGGGTTTGGGAATACTTTTATTGGATGGATTAAGTTACTTTATAGACACCCAGTAGAGGCGGTACAAACAAATTGATTAATTTAAGATTATTTTACTCTGGATAGGGGCACCCAGCCCCCATTATTGTTCTATCTTGCCCTGGAACCATTAGCAGCCACGATAAGAAGGGAAGATGATTTTCCAGGGGTGGTGGCAGGAGGTGTGGTGCATAAGCTTTTTCTTTATGCAGATGATATTTTATTATTCGTCTCAGAACCCATTAGATCTATGCCTTGCCTCCACAGAATTATTAATTCCTTTTCTAAGTTCTCAGGATACAGAATAAATTGGTCTAAATACGAAGCTTTGGCTCTGACAGCGCACTGCCCAGTAATGGCTTTCCAGCCGGGCGCCTTCCAGTGGCCCAAACAGGGCATTAAGTATTTGGACATTTTATTCCCAGCAAATTTGTCTGATTTAGCTAGAGTTTATTTTAGTATATATAAAAAACGTATTCGAGTGATGTGGGCAGGTGGGCTTCATTACATTTATCTATGATTGGGAAGGTTAATGTTATTAAAATGACTTGAATTCCAAAATTTAACTACCTGTTGCAATCTCTCCCTGTAGATATCCCCCTCTCTTATTTCAAACAGTTTGATAGTATAGTGAAGTCCTTCATTTGATGGTGAAGTGATGAACCCAAGTGCAGTTTATTTCCAAACGTGAGATCCAAAAAACCCTGACTACGAACAAGAACAACACAAAACATAAACGACTAGACTAGACTTGACTATATACTTGACATAAACAAAACATGATTTGACTTAAACTTAACTAGGCTTGACTTCCCGACACAACAAATGTACATACACAATACCTGACACTAGACAATGGCAAACATGAGGGCTTAAATACAAGGGCATGGGTAACAGTTAAACAAGACAACCAATCACAAGACTAAACTATAAACAAGATAACAAGTCTAAATGAACATAAACCAATGAAAAGACAAGACTAATAACAAAGTAATCACACAATGAACCAATGAAAACAAGACACATGAACAGGGGAAACACATGACAAGATCACATGAGGGAACAGGAAATCACATGATATGACAGGAACTAAACTTGGAAATAAAAGACATGAAAACAAGAACAAAACACATAAACATGATATACATCCCCCCCCCCCCCCCCCCACCCCCAGGAGCGGCTCCCAACGCCCCATGACATAAAGTTAATTAGGGAGCTGGGGAGGGGGGGTCCCCAGGGCATGGGAACAGGGCAAAGCCAATGGAAAGTGGGGAACTGAGAGGCTCGAGGGGCGGAGCTGATGGGAATGAGGACCAAGGCGGAGCCGCAGGGATGGAGGTCTCCGGTGGAGCAGAGGCAGGCCTGGACTGTGGAGCAGAGGCAGGCCTGGACTGTGGAGCACAGGCTTGCTTGTGACATGGCATGGAGCAGTCTGGGGCTTGGCTGAGACATGGCATGGAGCAGACTGAAGCTTGGATTTGACATGGCATGGAGCAGACTGAAGTTCAGCTGAGACATGGCATGGAGCAGGCTGAGGCTCGGCTGTGACATGGCATGGAGCAGGCTGAGGCTTGGTTGTGACATGGCATGGAGCAGGCTGAGGCTTGGCTGAGACATGGCATGGAGCAGGCTGAGGCTTGGCTGAGACATGGCATGGAGCAGGCTGAGGCTTGGATGTGACATGGCAGGGAGCAGGCTGAGGCATGACATGGCCTGGAGCTGACTCTGGCGTGGCTGTGACATGGCCTGGAGCTGACTCTGGCGTGGCTGTGACATGGCCTGGAGCTGACTCTGGCGTGGCTGTGACATGGCCTGGAGCTGACTCTGGCGTGGCTGTGACATGGCCTGGAGCTGACACTGGCGTGGCTGTGACATGGCCTGGAGCTGACTCTGTGGTCGTAGGCATAGACTGAGTCTTGGGAATGACCTCTGTGGTCATGGGCATGGGCAGAGACTTGGAAACGACCTCTGTGGTCATGAACATGGGCAGAGACTTGAAAATGACCTCTGTGGTCGTGAACATGGGCAGAGACTTGGAAACGACCTCCGTGGTCATGAACATGGGCAGAGACTTGGAAATTACCTCTGTGGTTGTATACATGGGCAGAGACTTGGAAATGACCTCTGTGGTTGTGAACATGGGCAGAGACTTGGAAATGGAAGCCTTTCTCCTCCTCCTCCGGGAGGCCGAAGTTGGCAACACAGGCTCTGGGACAGACGAGGCTGGCAATGCTGGCTCTAGGACTGACAAAGATTCTAGCTTGCTGGCCATGGCAGGCGTGGGCATTGACTCGTTGGCCGTGGTGGGCGTGGGCATTGGCTCGTTGGCAGTGGCAGGCGTGGGCTTGTTGGCCGTTGCAGGCATGGGCGTTGGCTTGTTGGCCATCTCCCCTACGGTGAATAGTGAACCACCCATCAGTAGGGGAAGGTCGATATACCGAGCAAGGCCGTCAGCACACCGACCGTCAGGCATTAAAGAGGAAATCGGCTCATAAAACCCAAAACAGAAACAGTCCTTGAGGGCCACCTCTTTAAAATCCACCCTGCAGGCCAGAGAGCAGAATTCCTCCATATACTCCTCCAGGGGATAACTCCTCTGGCGTAGATGAAGGAGCTGAACTATTGGGTTCATTATGGACGGTCAGGTATTCTGTAACGATGCTGGAAACAGGCAGACGAAGAGATGATGGTGAAGTGATGAACCCAAGTGCAGTTTATTTCCAAACGTGAGATCCAAAAAACCCTGACTACTAATGTGAACAGAACAAAACATAAACATGAACGACTAGACTAGACTAGACTTGACTTGAGTTGACATGACTTGACTATAGACTTGACATAAACAAAACATGACTTGACTTAACCAGGCTTGACTTCCCGATACAACAAAGTTACATACACAATACCTGACACAAGACAATGGCAAACATTAGGGCTTAAATACAAGGGCATGGGTAACAGGTAAACAAGACAACCAATCACAAGACTAAACTATAAACAAGATAACAAGACTAAATGAACTTAAACCAATGAAAAGACAAGACTAATAACAAAGTAATCAAACAATGAACCAATGAAAACAAGACACATCTCTGTACTATTTTTGGGAGTAGCATACACCCCTCTAAAGCGGCAGATACTCTGGGAGAGGTGATTACTGCTTTTAGAAAAAAATCATGAGGCATCAGTGTATTACTCCCTGCTAATTCAGAGTCTGGGGATCAGAGCTTTAACTTCTATCAAGTGATTATGGGAGAAAGATTTAAATTTGGTATTGTAGGAGGAGGGAATGTGGGCTAGGATTCTAAAAAACATCATGTCTGCATCTAGAGATGAAAGGCCTTATGCAATTCAAAATTTTACATAGATTCTATTGGACCCCCTCTAGATTGTATAGGCTTGGTCTTAAAGACACACCCACCTGCTGGCTTTTGGTGGGTGTGTCTTTAAGAATTTTGGTTGAAGGTTCAGAGTTTTATATGTGATGTTTTGGAAACTCAAATTTCACTTTGCCCCAGAATCTGTATTTTGGGGAGGGGTAATAGTGGGGGTTAAATGTTAAATGTGATTCAATGTATATATGCTGTTCCCTATCTGTCACTCACTCGACGTTGGTGTCGATGTAGTGACACTAGGGGTCACTCTTGGGAGCCCGAGACACCTCTGGTCTTTGATAAAAGGCCAATGAAAATTGGCGAGTGGTATTTGCATGCCACTCCCCCGAACATACGGGTATAAAAGGAGCTGGTATGCAACCACTCATTCAGATTTTTCTCTTCGGAGCCGAACGGTCATGCTCATTGAGCTGAATACTACTGTTCATTCACCTGCTGGATCTGACGGCGCATTTCAGCGGCTTCTCCCTCCTCTGCACTGGTGCACTGCAGAGAACGCCCCTGGGCGCTTCGGCAGAAAAACTAGAGAGTATATTTTCTGAAAGAGCATTTTTCCCCTCTAAAAGAGTATATATTTCTCTAAAAGAGCGCACACACGGAACGTCTTTTTAAAGACGCGTCTTTTTAAAGATGCTTTTCCGATTGTGTGTTATTCCTGGTTGTGCTCGTTATCTCTCGCCTTCTAACGGTCACGATCACTGTCTTTCGTGTCTGGGCACTGCTCACGCGGAGACAGCGTTCGTGGATGGTCACATTCTCATTGCGAGAATGTGTCCATGGCAACGTTGCGGTCGCGGCCCGCCTTCGTAAGGAAGCGAGCCACCCCAGAGGCTCCCGCCTCGGTCCTTTTACCCACGGGTTTGAGGCCAGCGCGGCTAGCACTGGGGGCGATTTGGGGACCCCAATGGGACCGCCTCCGCCGGGTATCCCCCGCGGAACTCCCATCCCCCAGCACGCTCGTCTGCCCCGATCGGGCTTCCGGGTGAGTCCGCCGGCTCGTCTCACGGCGAGTTCGACCTCTTATTCGGAGCCCGCGAAAGTGATGAGCTCTCGAGCGCAGCATCGGAGAGCGGGCTCGTCCAGTCGGAAGCCTCGGCTGGGCTCCTCCCTTCGGGGTCGATCGCCCAGTCACAGGCTGACGCGGAGATGACGACATGCTTTCCCGGACAGCCGCGAGCGTCGGTTAGAGTGGATTTCACCGCTCTTCCCTGAACCCTCGCGGCTCTGTGATTGGTTCCTGGGCTCGCGGCGCCGCTCAAAGCCACGCCCCGCCCCGTTCCTTTCTTCCCGGAAGTGCATGAAGAGCTGACAAGATCGCGGGAGGCACCTTTTACTGCCCGGTCCCGATCTTTTCAGCTTCCCCGCTCTCACTACCCTCGATGGTGGGGCAGCCAAGGGTTATTCGGCAATCCCCCGGTGGATAAAGGCGCTCGCGGTGCACCTATGCCCGCAGAGCGCCGCCACCTGGCGTGGGTGCCCAAAGCCCCGTCCAAGGCCTGTAGGTTTACGTTGTCTCTGACGGTCGAAGCCTACGGCGCTGCTGGACAAGCCGCCTCCGCCCTGCACGCCATGGCTCTCCTGCAAGTCTGCCAAGGCGCTAAAGGAACTGCACGAGGGTAGTTCCGCCCCGGGATTGATGCAGGAACTGCGCTCGACGACCGACCTCGCTCTCCGAGCGACGGAGGTCACGGCACGGTCTCCCGGGCGGACGATGGCCACACTAGTGGTCCAGGAGCGCCACCTTTGGCTCAACCTGGTCAAGATGGGTGAGGCCAACAGGACACGATCCCTTGCTGCCCCCATTTTCCAGGCGGGCCTATTCGGCGACACTGTCGAGGACTTTGCCCAGCAGTTCTCGATGGTAGAGCAGTAGATGGGTGCTAGCCGGCTTGTCCTGCCCCGGCGTGGCTCAAGATCCCCCCATCTACTCATCGCCGAGGGCGTCCCCCTGCGGTGACTGCACCGGCTCCGCCGCAGCCCGCCCCTCCGGCCCGGCCCCGGCGTGGAGCCCACCGCAGGAAGCCGACGCCACCCGTCTCACAGCCGGCACCGAAGAACCCACGGAGGTCTTCGAAGCGCCCCTGAGACGGGCGACCCAGGGACAACGAAACCCGCTGCTCTGGAGCTGGTAAGCAGATCTTCTTTTTGTTACCTTTTGCATTTAATTGCGCTGCATGCCCAAGTGGCTGCAGTACTCAAGAGCTCCGCAAGAGTGGTTTCCTTGTTCCCTGGGTCACATATTCGGTGTGTACGGCTGGCATCACGACCACCGTCCACCACTCCATTTGGCAGGTTGGCGCTCCAGCGGCGGTCTCCCGCCCTGAGCGCCCAGCTGTGGCACAAATCTGCCCCCGATGTGACAGTCTCCACGGGTCATGAGGACAGGCCTCTTCCTCCCCCGTCCCAGGCTGTTCCGGGGGTGGTCACAAGGAGCCAGGTAAGTGCTTCGATGTCCTCTGACTCAGCACGGCCACGATGGGGTGTGGCACCTCAGGCTCCGCCCCGCCGCGAGGCCCCACCCGCCGGTACATCCGATGACGTTGTCCCTTTGGTCCCCCTTGCGCGGAACTCGGGTGCATGGCTTGCGCTTTCCAGTCCGTCGCGAGGGCTGGTCCGGACCGTCCGACTCGGCTGCACGATTCACTTCGCTGGGCATCCGCCCAGGTCCAGCGGTGTCCACTTCACCTTGGTGAAAGATGGAAACGCTGCTACCTTGCGCGGAGATCGCTACCCTCCTACGGAAGGACGCGATAGAACCTGTCCCTCCAGCCGAGATGAAGAGGGGGTTTTACAGCCCCTACTTCATTGTACCGAAAAAAGGCGGTGGGTTGCGGCCAATCTTGGACCTGCGAGTACTGAACCGGGCCTTACACAGACTCCCGTTCAAGATGCTGACGCAAAGACGCATTCTAGCGAGCGTCCGGCATCAAGATTGGTTCGCGGCGGTAGACCCGAAGGATGCGTACTTTCACGTCTCGATCCTTCCTCGACACAGACCCTTCCTGCGGTTTGCGTTTGAGGGTCAGGCGTATCGGTACAAGTCCTCCCTTTCGGCCTGTCCCTGTCTCCTCGCGTCTTTACGAAGATCGCAGAGGCTACCCTTGCCCCGTTAAGGGAGGTGGGCATTCGCATTCTCAACTATCTCGACGACTGGCTAATCCTAGCTCACTCTCGAGACGGGTTATGCGCACACAGGGACCTGGTGCTCTCACACCTCAGCCGACTAGGGCTTCGGGTCAGCTGGGAAAAGAGCAAGCTCCTCCCGGTTCAGAGCATCTCTTTTCTCGGTTTGGAGTTGGACTCAAGTCTCCTTGACGGCGCACCTTATGAACGAGCGCGCCCAGTCGGTGCTGGCCTGTTTGAAGGCGTTCAAACAGAAAACAGCGGTTCCACTGAAACATTTTCAGAGGCTCCTGGGGCATATGGCGTCCTCGGCGGTGGCCACCCCGCTCGGGTTGATGCATATGAGGCCGCTTCAGCACTGGCTCCAGACTCGAGTCCCGAGACGGGCATGGCGCCACGGGACACACCGCGTGGCCATTACACCGGTCTGTCACCGTCTTTTCAGCCCTTGGACCGACCTCTCGTTTCTACGAGCAGGTGTTCCTCTAGAACTGGTCTCCAGGCGCATCGTGGTCACGACAGACGCCTCCAAGACGGGCTGGGGCGCTGTTTGCAACGGGCACGCAGCCACCGGCCTCTGGACGGGTCCGCGGCTGCGTTGGCACATCAACTGCCTCGAGTTACTGGCAATTCTGCTCGCCCTGCGGAGGTTCCGGCCGTTGATCCAGGGCAAGCACGTGCTAGTTCGGACAGACAGCACGGCAGCGGTAGCATATGTCAACCGCCAAGGCGGTCTGCGCTCCCGCTGTATGTCACAACTCGCCCGCCGTCTCCTCCTCCGGAGTCAGCAGCACCTCAAGTCGCTGCGAGCCACTCATATCCCGGGCAACCTCAACGTTACAGCGGACGCGCTGTCACGGCAGGTTCCCCGCAGGGGAGAGTGGAGACTCCACCTTCAGGTAGTCCAGCTGATTTGGAGTCGATTCAGTCAGGCACAGGTGCACCTGTTCGCCTCCCAAGAATCCTCCCACTGCCCGCTCTGGTACGCCCTCTCCGAGGCCTTCCTCGGCATAGACGCGCTGGCACAGCTGGTCCCCTGGCATTCGCAAATATGCGTTTTCCCCAGTGAGCCTGCTCGCACAGACCCTGTGCAAGGTCAGGGAGGACGAGGAGAAGGTCGTCCTGGTAAGCACCCTACTGGCCCGCCCAGACGTGGTGCTCGGACCTCACGCTCCTCGTGACAGCTCCCCCGGGCAAATTCCCCTGAGAAAGGCCCTTCTTTCTCAGGGAAGGGGCACCATTCGGCACCCGCGCCCAGACCTCTGGAATCTCCATGTCTGGCCCCTGGACGGGACGCGGAAGACCTAAGCCGTCTCCCACCTGCGGTGGTAGACACATTCACTCAGGCTAGGGCTCTCTCTACGAGGCGCCTGTATGCCTTTAAGTGGTGTCTGTTCGCTAAGTGGTGTTCTTCCCATCAGGAAGACCCCCAGAGGTGCGCAGTCAGATCAGTGCTTTCCTTCCTGCAAGAGAGGTTGGAAGGGAGGCTGTCCCCTTCCACCTTGAAGGTGTACGTTGCTGCCATAGCAGCACGCCATGACGCAGTCGACGGTGAGTCCTTAGGGAAGCATGATCTGATCATCAGGTTCCTAAGAGGCGCCAGGAGGCTGAATCCCTCCAGGCCACGCCTTGTTCCCTCATCGGACCTCTGTAGTTTTTCAGGGTCTACAGAGAGCCCCCTTTGAGTTTTGCAGTCAGCCGGGCTTAAGGCACTCTCCTTGAAGACTGCCCTCCTGACTGCGCTCACTTCCATCAAGAGGGTAGGTGACCTGCAAGCATTCTCTGTCAGCGAAATGTGCCTGGAGTTCGGTCCGGGCTATTCTCACGTGATCCTGAGACCCCCGACCGGGCTATGTGCCCAAGGTTCCCACCACTCCTTTTAGAGACCAGGTGGTGAACCTGCAAGCGCTGCCCCAGGAGGAGGCAGACCCAGCCCTGGCGTTGCTGTGTCCGGTGCGCGCTTTGCGCATCTATTTGGATCGCACGCAGAGCTTTAGACTCTCTGAGCAGCTCTTTGTCTGCTTCGGTGCACAGCGGAAAGGAAGCGCTGTCTCCAAGCAGAGGATCGCCCACTGGCTTGTTGATGCCATATCTATGGCATATCTCGCCCAAGACATGCCGCCCCCGGTAGGGCTACGGGCCCATTCTACCAGGGGTGTGGCGGCTTCTTGGGCTCTGGCCAGAGGTGCCTCTCTAACAGACATTTGTAGAGCAGCGGGCTGGGCAACACCCAACACCTTTGCAAGGTTCTACAACCTCCGGGTGGAACCGGTTTCGTCCCAGGTAGTGGCACGCAACACAAGCGGATAAGCCCGGGATAGCCGGCCGGGTGTATCGCTTGCACATAGCGCCTTCCACCTCCTTTTGAGCTGAAGACGTGCGCTGTTAATTCCCAGTAGTGTTCACAAAGGTTGTTCCCTGGTTGACTTCCTCCGAGCCCTGTGGCAGTCGAGTTTTCGGAGAGACTCGCTGCCGGCCCAGTACACGCGCTAACTAAGAGCCCGGTTCTGGGGTAGGTGCTCCGCATGTGGCGGTTCCCTGTAAGGCTAACCCCATGCGATCTATATCTTCCGCTAGTTCGTTTCCCTACTGGCAAACTGCGTCTTCCTTGGGCAGAGCCCCTCAGTCTCCATGTTGTAGTAACTCCTCCCCCATTGGGTAGGATCTACCTTGAAGGCTCTCCACATGGTTGGAAAGACCATGTGATGTATTCTTCCACTTAAATATCCCCCCTCTCTTGGGGCGAGGTGTGGTCGCCGCGGTGTCCTCCCCTTGGGAGGGACACCCCCCGACTAGACCTGGCGGCCCAGTCGGATAATCCCCCTTCTTTTTTAGGGAGTGGAAAAAGAGAAGGGGAAAGAGGCCATGACTGGGTTAAGCCTGTCTCTATCTCTGGGTAGTCGACTTGTCCCCAAAAAGGGCCGTTCGACACTCATAACTGTGTTGGGGGAGGTTACGTGTCGACCTGGTGTGCTGGCTATGAGGCACACAGCAAGTCTGCCCACCACACACCGCCAGTTCACGTAACACAGTTCAGCCTTGTGGCGTTTTGTATAGGGACCCCTAGTGTCACTACATCGACACCAACGTCGAGTGAGTGACAGATAGGGAACGTCATGGTTACTGGTGTAACCTCCGTTCCCTGATGGAGGGAACGAGACGTTGGTCCCTCCTGCCACAACGCTGAACTACCCGCTGAAATGGCCGGACCTTATATCGGCTCCTCAGCGTAAAACCTGAATGAGTGGTTGCATACCAGCTCCTTTTATACCCGTATGTTCGGGGGAGTGGCATGCAAATACCACTCGCCAATTTTCATTGGCCTTTTATCAAAGACCAGAGGTGTCTCGGGCTCCCAAGAGTGACCCCTAGTGTCACTACATCGACACCAACGTCTCGTTCCCTCCATCAGGGAACGGAGGTTACACCAGTAACCATGACGTTTTTTGTCTTTGTGATATGTCTATGAATCAATAAAAAATTTTAATTGAAAAAAGAGGGGTCACTAACATAAATCCAAACAAACAAATAGTATAGGGCTTCCTTTGCATGCCTCAAAGTGTACAGTAAAGGAACTCTGAAAAAGTAATGGACTACATTTATGTCAACAGGGCTTTAAAATATACATTGCATCTTAGGTGTGACTTTATATCACTTCTAAGGATTTATTCGGACACCTGCCGTGTAGACACCTGTGTTAGTAGCATAGATTTTTGACTATTAGTATACTACTGCCCACAATAAATGGGCCTCCCAATCATGTTATTTAAAAGCCTTATATTTTTGTCAAAAAAACAGAGACGAGACATCTGGACCAGCAGGTGCCTCTCGGTTCAAGCATTCACTCCAGAAAATCAATTACAATGTACTGAGTAGACATTTAAGCCAGTATATCTATCTATATATCTATCTATCTATCTATCTATCTATCTATCTATATCTATATATGACAGTACCCCCATCAAGGGGATGGATTCCAGACGTCCCAAAAATGAAACAAGACAAAACAAACACGTTACATGAAACACATTAAACGGGGGGGGGGGGGGTGGAGCTGGAGGGACAGTCCAGGCTGGAGCCGATGGAACCATCCAGGGCAGATCTGACAGAACAGACCACGGGGGGGAGGGTGTGGAAAACCAGGACAGGGCCAGTGAGACTCTCCAGAGCAGAGCCGATGGGACAGACCAAGGGGGAGGTTTTCGGAAAGGGTCAGAGTCCGGTGGCCAGGGAGGAAGCCTCCAACAGGGAATAGGGTCCGGTGGCTGGGGAGGATGCTCCAGGAACGGGGTGGGGTCTGGTGGCCAGGGAAGAGGCTTCAAGGCAGGGTCAGGGTCAGGTGGCCAAGGGGAAATCCACAAAAGGGAAATGGCCACTAAGAACATGACAGACAGGGATTGGAATCCAGGGAACAGGGTTGACAGGGCAACAGACACACTGGGCAGGGCAGGCAGGGTAACGGCCACTGGGGAGAGGTCAGGAACAGCCACAGGGAAGGGTTCAGGATCGGCAGCAGCTGCAGGAGAGAGTTCGGGGTCAGCGGCAGCCACAGGGGAAAGTTCAGTCACTACCGCTGCCCAGACACAGAGGAGGGTTGTAGCCAGGTAAGAGATGGTAAACTCGACCGGCATACCAACCTCTACAGATGGCAGTGCTGGCAGCGGCAGGGGTAGAGCCTCCATGGCTAAGGAATCTGACAACAGCAGGGGAACTGCCTCCATGGCCCAGAGCGCTGGCAAGGGAATGATCTCCGTGGCCGAAGAAGCTGGCAGCGGCAGGGGAACAATCTCCATGGCCAAAGAAGCTGGCAGCAGCAGGGGAACGGCCTCTGTAGCCGAGGGTGCTGACAGCGACTCAGGAGCAGGGGCCCTTGACAAACTCCTGGGCAGACCGATGCAGTGCCGTTCCTCCTCATTCTCCACGTATTGGTCATCAGAGGACTGGGGATCTGACTGGTTGAGAGCTTGGGGCTATTAAAGGAGGGAGGCTGTCCATAATCAGGGGTTATCCACTCCTTATGATGGAATACATAGCCCACAAACTCCCAAAAAGAAAGAATCCCCAGTCTTCCCATATCCCAGGGGCCAAGGGGGCCCTTCAGGCAGTTGTTAAAAATGTCCTTTAGATCAGCATCGCTGAAGCCCAGCTTGTCTGCCACAATTAAGACTTTAATTAAGAATTAAGAAAAAAAGGCCAGCTGGGCCAGTCGCTGGCTGCTGGAGCTTTGGTGGGTGGGAGACGGGAAGAGGAAGATCCCCATTTTGCCTCTGCTGGGTCCAATATTGGCCAGTTTGTTCTGTCAGGAGTGGTAAAGGACATGGTAGGACTCAAATGCAGAGTAGCATAATGGCCTTTTATTATTCACAAAAATATTTTTTTATATATATATATATATTTAAATACCCTGAAGGGGATAAAACAGGTTGGGCTGGATCAAGAAACCGACAGGAATCCACACGAAAAAGGGAACATGACAGACAGAAACCTAACAGGGGAATAAACACAAGCAACATCCCACAACGAACTGGTAAAAGACAGAGCACAAAGGGAGAATAAATAAGGGAGCAAGCAAGGAGGGTAACAAGGGAGAAACTAATAACAAGATAGGGCAAATGAGAGGATGAGGTATCACTCAAGACAGAGGAGTGCATGGCAATGAGAACCCAAAACAAAACCATGCACTCACACAAATGACAGACACAAACAATAGACATGAGTGCATGCTGCCAGAATGACATGAGAGCAACATTCACTCATGCTAACACTCACACAAACAATAGACATGAGTGCATGCTGCCAGAGTAACACAAGTGCAACATGCACTCATGCTAGACAACTATCAACAAAAGAGAACATATGACAAAACCAAAAGGCAAGCCATGTATTCTGCACACAAGACACAGACCAGACAAAACATGAAATCACATCACACGAGAAAGAACACAAGTGCCTGGACTCCAATTAAATAAAACCAAACCAACCGAAGTGGCTGGATCCAGACACAAGACAAAGACTAACAAGACAAGAGCATCAGGGCTCTGCCACAAAAATCAGGAAGACAAAACTAAGGGCAGAACCCTGACAGCTGTTTTATAAGTGAAGACATGGATGATTTTGCAACAATTAGGTGTCAGTTTACGGCTCTCCCCATTTATTTGTTTGGTATCTGCAAACGGTGACTTACTGTCATTACATGCTAGATGACTGTTAAGCCCTCTCCTATTTAGTAAGAGTAGGTCTTAAGTCCTTCTGCTGAAATGAGTCTGTGCTGTACCTAAATTCTAAACATTGCCCCCAGTGGCCGAAGCAGCAAGTGTTGTTGAATGTCTGCGCACATATGAGCTCCTGTTTCTAGGTAAACTGTCCACATAAGGGTGCCAGAAGTGAGTTGTAAAGCAAGTTGTTGGAATGTAAATTGTGTATGAGCCCTCAATGGACTTTGGTATGGAACTTTTTCACATAGGATAGACGTACAGTCACTTCAATGAGTTGTACAATTGTTTAAAGGTACACTCAGTAGTTTTTCATCATTAAAAAGTTTAACTCCTAAAGACATGAATTATAATTTTGCAGTAAATACAGGTAATTATGACCACTCACATTATAACGAAGACTCCAGTCTTTTCAGAAACCTTATGAAAGCTGTTTTATTATACATGGAGATGGTCACATGACCGGCCAAATACTACTCACTTAATCTCAGTAACTGCCCTTTTTGACACTTACACTGATTGATTAAATTAGTAATGGCTGACTGTGAATACTAAATTTCTACAATGACATCTGAAACTGATAACGTCTTGCTTACTGATGTAACCTCTGTTCCCTGATGGAGGGAACGAGATGTTGTGTCGATGCAGTGACACTAGGGGTTCGCTCTTGAGAGCCCAAATCACCTTTGCTTTATTCAGAAAAGGCCAATGAAAATTGGTGAGTGGAATTTGCATGCCACTCTCTGCCCTGGACATATGGGTATAAAAGGAGATGGCGTGAACCACACATTCAGAGTTGTTCGAGAGAGAGAGTCCCAGCCATGTCAGCGGTCGGTTCAGTGCCACAGCAGGAGGGACACAATGTCTCGTTCCCTCCATCAGGGAACAGAGGTTACATCAGTAACCAAGACGTTCCCTGTCTATCACTCACTCAACGTTGTGTCAATGTAGTGACATTAGGGGTTCCTATACAAAATGCTGCAGGCACTGAACCGTGTCATGAGGTACGGAGGAGCGGACATGGGCAGGCTGCTGCATGCCTCGCAGCGAGTGCTCGACCACTTCATGACCTTCCAGCGAGTTAGGTAATGCGTCTCCCTGGTCCTGATAAGGGTGGGAGGAGGCACTTACCCGAGGAAGCTACTGGCGGTGGCCTTCCCTGATTTTTGTATTAAGCAATTTCCCGCCAAGCACCTGCTAGAATAATGCTGGGGATGTGCTCTTTCCTCTCCAGGAGGGAGAGCACTACAGAGACCACATCCTACCAGAGGGAGGTTAACATGTGGAGAATACTTACATGGACTTACCGATGGGGAAGTTCACATATGGAATGATGCCACTGGGGAGGACCCTATCTATGGAGAGGGTACACAGCAACAGTAACCGATACAGAGCAGTTTCCCATCCAGTGTATCGTGATATGCTGCTATAGCAGCCACGTACACCTTCAGGGTAGAGGGAGACAGCAGTCCGGTTGGGCCAGTATGGTGCAACCATCAGGAGTTATTCCCTGTCCTCCCTGACTTTGCACAATGTCTGTGCAACGAGGCTCACTGGGGAAACACATACTTGCACATACACCCTGAGGCCAGCTGTGCACCAAGGCATCCATGCCGAGGGGAGCCTCGGACAGGGAGTACCAAAGGGGGCAGTGAGAGGACTCTCAGGAGGCGAACAGGTCCAACTGTGCCTCCCCGAATCTCTCCTAAATCAGCTGGACTGCGAGGGGGTGGAGTCTCCACTCTCTGCGGAGCATTTCTTGCCGTGAGAGCACATCCATCGCATGGTTGAGTATGCCCGGGAGGTGAGTGGCTCGCAGAGACTTCAACGTCTGCTGACTCCAAAGGAGGAAGCAGCGGTCGAGTTGCGACATGCGATGTGAGCATACACCACCCTGGCGGTTTCTGAACGCCACAGTCACTGTGTTGTCCATCCGGACCAACATGTGCTTGCCCTGAATCAATGGCCGAAGCCTCCGCAGGGCCAGCGTTACTGCCAACAACTCTAGGCAGTTTATGTGCCATTGCAGGTGGGGCCCTGTCCAGAGCCCCGATACTGCCTTCCCGTTGCAGCACACCAGCCCGAATTCGAAGCATCTGTTGTGATCACGACGCATCTCGAGACCTGCTCTAAGGGAACCCCTACCCATAGAAATGCCAGGTCTGACCAAGGGCTGAAAGTTTGGTGGCACCATGGCATGATAGTCACGTGCTGGGTGCTATGGCACTATATCCATCTCGGGACTCAAGTCTGTAGTCAGTACTGGAGCTGTCTCATATGCATCAACCCGAGGGGAAGTACTGCCACCGAGGATGCCATATGCCCCAGGAGCCTCTGAAATTGTTTCACCGGGACCGCTACCTTCTGCCTGAAGGTGCTCAGGCAGGCCAGCACTGACTGTATCATCAAGGTGACCGAGTCCAACTCCATACCGAGAAAAGGGATGCTCTGCACAGGGGAGAGCTTACTCTTTTCCCAGTTGACCTGAAGCCCCAGTCAGTCAAGGTGCTGAAGCACAAGGTCCCTGTGTGCACACAATAGATCTCGCGAGTGAGCTAGGATCAGTCAATCATCTAGATAATTGAGGATGCGAATGCCCTTTTCCCTTAGTGTGGCCAGGGCCACCTCTGCAACTTTGGTAAAGACACAAGGAGACAGGGACAGACCGAAAGGGAGGACCTTGTACTGGTATGCTCATCCCTCGAGGGCAAACCGAGGAAAGGGTCTGTATCAAGGAAGGATCGATATGTGAAAGTGCGCGTCCTTCAGGTCAATGGCCACGAACCAATCCTGATGTTGTACAGATGTCAGGATGTGCTTCTGCATCAACATCTTGAACGGAAGCCTGTGTAAAGCTCTGTTCAAGGCACGCAGATCCAGGATTGGGCACAACCCCCCCTCTTTTGGGCATGATAAAATAAGGGCTGTAAAAGCCCTTGTGTGACTCGGCTAAGGGGATGGCTTCTATTGCTCACTTCGCCCGAAAGACCGAGGCATCCTCACCTCGTACTGTGGTGGAGAGGACACCACTGAACCTGGGCGGCCGTCTGGTGAACTGGATCGTGTAGCCGAGCCGGATCATCCTGATGAGCCATCGCGACGAGCTGGAAAGTGCTAACCAGGCTTCCAGCCTCTGTGCTAATGGCACCAGCGGGACGATTGGATTTATCACACCCGGGGTGGGTGGTTCGCGGCAAGGCAGAGCAGACACCCCATGGGAAGATTGTCCAGGGGAGGCGTGCTGCCCCGAGAGCCCACAACGGTGGCTGGTGGCTGGGGCGGGCGAGCGGCCCCAAGAACCACCGTATTTACCTGTTTGCCAGCTTTCTTTCGACGGAAAACAAGGAAACAGCAGATACTCGCGTCCCGCCCGTTGACCGGAGAGACTTTCTGCAACTGGCCGTCACAAGCGCGAGGGATGGAGGGGCTGAGCATTGCAGAATGACCCAGGGAATGAGGAAACTGCTCTTTTATTGACAATTTGAGTGTCAGGGCCCAGAAGGCACCCGGTGATGTTACGAGGATACTCACCTCATGCTGGACCAGGGGTGGGAGTGAGGCCCGTGCACACACCTGGGTCAGGCCAGTCAACGATAGTTGCCTCTTCCCTGGGTCGTCTGTCTCAGGACTGCTTCAAAGCCTGTCTGGAGGCAGATGGGGCGCGGGACTTCGGTGGCCTATAGGTGGTCGAGTCACGCCATGGCAGGATATGTTTGATGGCCTCCGTCTGCTTCTTCACCATCGAGAACTGATGGGTGAAGTCCTCGACAGTGTTGCCAAAGAGCCCCCCGCATCGAGAAAGCGGACCTTCTCGGCATCACACATCTCCACAAGGTTGAGTACACCAAAGTGAACATCATCTAGCCCAGGGTGCGTCCCATGACTTTCATCGCCTGTAGAGCAAGTTCGGTTGTGGTACACAGTTCCTGCATAAGCCCTGGGTCGCTCCTACCCTCGTTCAGATCTTTAAGCGCCTTGGCCTGGTGGACCTGCAGAATGGCCATGGCATGCAGGGCAGAGGCGGCCTGACCCACGGCATTGTAAGTATTCGCCACGAGTGACAAAGAAAACTTACATGCCTTGGAAGGGAGCCTTGGTCGTTTCCTCCAGGTGGCTGAGCCCTGCGGGCATAAATGCACCACTATGGCGCGCTCTACCTGGGGAAGCTCAACGTATCCCTTAGCTGCTCCGCCGTCGAGGGTAGTTAGGGTGGACGAGCCGGCGAAGCGTGTACGTGCAGAGAAAGGTGCCTTCCACGACTTTGTGAGCTCCTCGTGCACTTCCAGGAAGAAGGGCACCAGGGCGGGGCACGGCCGTGAGTCACGCTCCGAGACCAGAAACCAATCGTCTAGCCGCAAACGCTCAGGGCAGGGTGGAGGATTCCACTCAAGCTCGATATTCGTAGCCACCCGGGCAAGCACAGCTGCCAACTCAGCGTCCGCCTCATCCTGAGCTCTACCTCCCGAGAGCGGGAGCTCAGAAAATTCGTCCACTTCCGAAAGCAGAAGCCCACCCTCCGATTCTGCGACCAATAACTCATCCTCATCACGAGCCCCGAACGAGATATTAAATCCACCCTGAGGCGGACCGCCTGCCTCGCTCGTGAACTCTACCAGGCAGAATGAGCGTGCTGGGGATGGGAGGTCCACGGGGACTGAGCCGGCAGAAAGGCTCCCATATCCACATCCAGATCGCCCGTGGCGCTCGCCGACGCAGCTTCCTGAGTCTCAACCCATGTCGGACCAGGTCGGGAAGCAGCCGCAGTGGCTCTCTTCTAAGAAGGAAGAGAGCCAAGACCGCTACGTTCTCATGGGCATGTTCTCGCAATGAGAGCATGACCCCTCCACAAAAGCTGCCTCGGCGTGCTGGCGACCTAAGCACTCAAGACAGACTTCGTGGCCATCTAATGGGGAGAGATAACAGCCACACCCAGTAACACAAAGGCGAAAGTACATCTTTAAAAAGATGCCAATCATTTGTGCAAGCTCTTTTAGAGAAAATATACTCTTTTGAAATATACTCTTTTAACACCTGTGGACTGTGGACCCCAGGGGAAGCACAACATTCGATCGTGCGAGGGTGACCACTGATATGCGCCGTAAATTCCAGTAGCAGAAGGTAAGGTGACGGGACGAACACACATGTGCTCGGCTCCGAAGAACAAGTCTGAATGAGTGGTGCACGCCATCTACTTTTATACCCGTATGTCTGAGGTGGAGAGTGGCATGCATATTCCACTCGGCAATTTTCATTGGCCTTTTCTGAATAAAGCAAAGGTGATTGGAGCTCTCAAGAGCGAAACCCTAGTGTCACTACATCGACACAACTTCGAGTGAGTGACAGACAGGGACAGACTTTTAAAGAGTTTTTGGATCATACACTAACACACACACACACACACACACACACACACACACACACGTGAATGTGAAGTGTCTTTTATTGCTTATTTATACATGCTTATGCATGTATGCTGTGAACTACACTGGCGGCCAAAAGTTTGGAATAATGTACAGATTTAGCTGTTACGGAAGGAAATTGGTACTTTAATTAATTAAAGTGGCATTCAACTGATCACAAAGTATAGTCAGGACATTACTGATGTAAAAAACAGCACCATCACTATTTGAAAAATGTAATTTTTGATAAAATCTAGACAAGCCCCATTTCCAGCAGCCATCACTCCAAAACCTTATACTTAATCATGCTAAATTGCTAATTTAGTACTAGAAACTCACTTGCCATTATATCAAACATAGTTGAAAGCTATTTGGTTCGTTAAATGAAGCTTAACATTGTCTTTGTGTTTGTTTTTGAGTTACTACAGTATGCAGTAGACTGGCATGTCTTAAGATCAATATTAAGTCAAAAATGGCAAAAATGAAACAGCTTTCTCTAGAAACTATTCAATCAATCATTGTTTTGAGGACTGAAGGCTATACAATGCTTAAAATTGCCCAAAAAACTGAAGATTTCATACAAAGGTGTACACTACAGTCTTCAAAGTCAAAGGACAACTGGCTCTATCAAGAACAGAAAGAGATGTGGAAGGCCAGGTGTACAACTAAACAAGAGGATAAGTACATCAGAGTCTCTAGTTTGAGAAATAGATGACTCACATTTCCTTAGCTGACAGCTTCATTGAATTCTACCCGCTCAACACCCATTTCATGTAGAGAAGACTCAGGGGTGCAGGCCATATGGGGAGAATTGCAAAGAAAAAGCCATGTTTGAAAAAGAAAAACAAAAAGAAAAGGTTAGAGTGGGCAAAAAAAAAAAAAAAAAAAAAAAAAAACACATTGGACAACAGATAATTGGAAAAGAGTGTTATGGATCTTAACCCCATTGAGCTTTTGTGGGATCAGCTAGACTGTAAGGTGCATGAGAAGTGCCTGACAAGACAGCCACATACAGGAAGCATGGGCTGAAATGTCACCTGAGTATCTGGACAAACTGACAGCTAGAATGCCAAGGATCTGCAAAGCTGTCATTGCTGCACATGGAGGATTTTTTGATGAGAACTCTTTGAAGTACTTTAAGAAGTTCTGAAAAATAATAATAATAATAATAATAATAATAATAATAATAATTCAAATTGTAATAGTGTTGTTTCATGTTATTAATGTCCTGACTATACATTGTGATCAGTTGAATGCCACTTTGGCGAATAAAAGTATCAATTTCTTTCCATAAGAGCAAAATCTGTACATTATTCCAAACTTCTGGCTGCCAGTGTACATTGCCATGGGTTGTTAGATTGTACCTTGGAGTTAAAATAGAGAGTATCACTGTTTCTCCCTCTATGCATCTGAAAGAATCAATTATATAAATGAAATTTTATGTCTGTAAAATTCCATAAATCTTTGAAATCCTTGTTTTTAAGTATAGTTCAAGTGCTAAGCTCTGTGTGACAGTTCTTTGATTCTGGGACACTTATTTCTGCATAAATAATATAATGTGTATATTATTTTAACACTATTATTTTGTACAGTATGTTTTCATTTGTTCCTGAATATATATTTTTAAGCCTTATTCTTGACCTCTTGTAAACAGAACAGAAATACTGATTATTTTATCAATATTGAGCCAAATAATTTGTATCC
This sequence comes from Myxocyprinus asiaticus, assembly GCF_019703515.2. Classification (NCBI taxonomy): domain Eukaryota; kingdom Metazoa; phylum Chordata; class Actinopteri; order Cypriniformes; family Catostomidae; genus Myxocyprinus; species Myxocyprinus asiaticus. Next base: position 46,745,913 of record NC_059345.1, read on the forward strand.
TGCCCATGACTGTGTGAAGAAAAACACTGCCTGGAGTTGCTCACAATTGCTGCCAATCATTTTCTTTCAGCATTATCACCTCGGTAATGAACTTACTCCTTCCTTCCATCCTTTTCTTCTTCTTTCTTTGTTTTCCCATCTGCAAACCATCATCCATGACGGCTGTGTGGAGAGCCAGCAGAGCGTTTCACAGGTTCAATCTCACAGATGAACAACGGCAGGAAGTCAAGCAGAACATTAGATGAAAGACAAATAATAAAAGGAAAGAGCAAGGTAGAGAGAGCCTGGCCCAGTTTTACTTCAAATCAGAACAGCCTCTAGGTACCTCTTTTCACTGGTACTTCAGTGACACCTTTCAAACCATAAATCCATTCGGAGATCAATACTCAATATGTCAATACTCAATCAGATTATTAGCTTTCTCATAGGAACAACAAAATGTGCCAAAGCCCATTCTTGCTTTAATGGTGCCGGGTATTAATCCTCTTCCACCTTTTCAAAGAGACAGAAGACTATTACAAATTTGACACTAATGAGCTGCACATCCATTAAACGAGCACTGCCAACTTCATTATCTAACTGAAGTGGTTGTGGAGCAGCAGAGGGATTCACCAAAGTGAAAGGTCTGTCACAGCAGCTTCTTATTACACAGATGAATAGTAAGCTCTGATGCCATGCTCTGTTTGGTGGTCCCATCCTACTTAAACAATAGTAGACGTAGTGGCTTGAGGTAGAGGACTGGGTGTGGCGATTGTTTTTCGTTTCTTGTTTCAGGTCCATTTAACACTGCCACCCCAAGAGATCTTTTTTAGAGTAGCGGCATATTTAATTTTTGATGGGAATGAAAATGAGGCTGTGCGAGGTAGACATTGGCTTTGTGCACACTGCCAGGGATAGATATATATATATATATATATATATATATATATATATATATATATATATATATATATATATATATATATATTTATTTATTTATTTATTTATTTATTTATTTATTTTTTTTTTTTTTTTTTCTCAAATCTGATTTAAAAGGCTGGCTGTTCAAACTGCAAGCTAATGTGGCCAAATCTAATTATTTTCTGTACAGACTAAAGTCACTTTTGCTAGCACATCCACATGAGTTACGATGCAAACTTCTGTAGGTTCACCATGTGTGAGAGTTTAGCGTTTCGCCATTTATTATGTTTTTCAACTGTCTCGTTTTAGCTGTGGCACCCCGTATTTTGGGCAAAAATATTTTCCTATGTTTTGGCGAAATGTCCTGTATCGTTGGATCTGCCCTTCCTCGTCGCTGGCAGGGGTGAGGTTCTTCTTTGTGGAGAAGAAGTATGGCTCACTTAGACCCTGTATAGTTTATTGATGGCTGAATGACATCACGGTGAAGAATCGCTATCCTTTGCTGCTGATGTCCTCAGCTTTCGAACTCTTGCAGGGAGCGTCCGTCTTTACGAAGTTGAACCTACTCAATGCTTATCACCTTGTCCGAATTAGGAAGGGGGATGAGTGGGAGACGGCTTTTAACACCCATTGGGGGCACTTTGAATATGTGGTTATGCCTTTCGGATTGGTCAACGCCCGCTCTGTCTTCCAGGGGCTTGTAAATTATGTGCTTAGAGACATGGTTGATCGTTTTGTGTTTGTCTATCTTGAAGATATTCTGATCTTCTCCCAGAATATCCAGGACCATGTTCAGCACTTCAGGAAGGTGCTTCAGCGACTACTAGAGAATCGGCTGTTCATCAAGGCAGAGAAGTGCGCTTTTCGTGCACAGTCGATTCCATTACTGGGGTTCATCATTTCATCTGAGGGAGTGCGCATGGACCCTGCTAAGATCAGAGCCATCTCCGACTGGCCAACCCCAGATTCTCACAAGGCAATGCAAAGGTTCCTAGTTCGCTAACTTTTATTGGAGATTTATTAGAAATTACAGCCAGCTCACCTCACCTCTGACAGATCTCACCTCCACCCGCACTGTGGGCTGAGGCTGCGTTTTTTAAAATAAAGGAGCGTTTTTCTACCGCACACATTCTTGCAACTCCCGACCCTGCAAGTCAGTTCATGGTGGAGGTGGATGTGTCTGAGGTTGGTGTTGGAGTGGTCCTGTCACAGCGCTCTTCCTCGGATGGAAAAATGCATCCATGTAAATTTATTATGTTGCAAACGTATAGCCACAGGATATAAACATTATTTGTGTTAACATGATTCTAGTGTGATAAAATTGATTACTAACCTTATCTGTGTAAAGTAATATCCAATATTTCAACTTTGTTGTCATGACATCGAAACCCTGTAATACTAATACTAATTTTGTAAAATTTTGTTACATACCAAAAACAGTGTTTTTGAGGAGGCAGTACATCAATTGTCTTCTCTGACAAAAAGCCCCTGGTCCAGCCCCATTTTCATGAAGCCTTCAATAAATGGTAGATTTGAAAACACTTGAGTAGACAAGTTAATGGAACATCTCAGTTCGATTAAGACTTGCTCTATTTCACTCTGTCTCCTGCAGAGAAAATGTGTCACGGCTCCGGTGAGTTTGTCAGTTTATTCTGTGGTTTGTTATTTTCTCTCCCTCATGTCTCACAGGCAAAGCCGGCATGCATGATCAGTGTTTCCATGGGAACATTGATTGTTCCCAGGGGAATGCTGATCATGCCAATAATTATCATGCTATAAACACCTGGTTCTCCTCTAATTCACTCCCTATGTAAACCCTTCGTGTTCTCAGTATCCTTGCTAGATTGTTGTTAGATGTGAAGAAACTTACCTCACTCTCTCTGCTTAGTTGGTCCTGTCTTGTGTATCTGTTTGGTTGCCCATCTCTGCCCGCATGTCAGGAGTGTGGTTACTTTCCAGCTTGCTGTACTCTCGTTCTCTACATTCACAAATCTTCAACAGAGGATTCCTTGTCTCTGCCCATGTGTTGTGAAAGTGATTGCCTTCCAATGTGCTGGGCGTTGTTCTCTGCACCTCACTACGCTTCAGTGGATGATTCCTCATCTCTGCCCACGTGTCGGGAAAGTGATTGCCTTCCAATCTGCTGGGTGGTGTTCTCTGCACCTCACTATGCTTCTACAGAGGATTCTGCTCCTGACTTCCACAACACACACACTTGTCTACGAACACACTCTTCACGGATCTGACCATTGTGCGGCTACTGCTCGCATTCATACCCAAAACTCTTTCCCTCAACTGCAGCCGGTGCCGGGATCTCCAGTCTTCGCCAGCACAGTTAAAGTTATATTTTATTGTTAATAAATCCTTTAAACTGTTCCTCTGCTTTTGGGTCTCTTTGTCTTACTCTCGCTCTTGTGACACCATGGGGCACTGACATGTCCTGTTACAGGGCACAAGCCACACTCTTACTCTGACATTTTACTTGGCTTCAAACCCAACTTTTCTTTAACCCTATATTATTCCAAACCTGTATGAATATTTCTGTGAAACACAAATGGAAATGCAATTTTGAAAAATGTACTGGCCATTTCCATGCAATAAAAAATGGGGACTGGAGCTTTCAAGCTTCAAAAAAGATGAAAAAGCACCAATAATATATCATAAAAGTAGTCCTTATATAAATAAGTCTTCTTAATTCATGCACTAGCTTTGTGTGATGAACTGTAAAATTTCTCCTCTTGTATTCAATGGTAGAAAGTCCAAAAGGTAGATATCTTAATTATACTGCCTCATAAGATATCTCTGTGACTAGGTGACTATGCACACCTGGCCCCCAATTGGGCTAATCAGCTGGGGAGAGGGATAAGTGCAGCGGGACGCGGCAGTTCAAGAAAGAGAGAGAGAGACACACATGCAGCTGCCATGTGTGTATTTGTGTTTGTGTCTTTTTGTTTAAGTTAAATATTATTTTGACTGTTCAGCTGGTTCCTGCCTTGTCCTTTCCCATCCTTAACCTTTGTTACAATCTTGTTCTGGCCAAATGCTAAGGAAGCATTATATGTATCCTTCCTTTTCTAGGTGATCCCAGAATGCACCATGATGAGCTCGGTGGAAAAATAAATCCAAGATGGCAGACGAAGCGAGAGAAATTTCCGTTATAAATATACTTATAATACATTCAATACTGAAAATTATCATTAAATTTTTTTTAATATCATAGAAAACTGACAATTTTACTCAAAATGTGTGTGTACTATGAGTATGTATGCTCATTAGAGTATTGCATCATTCCTCTTGCATCATCTGTATTTATTGCGTGTACTGCGCGTGATGACTAATGCATAACGCGCAATGCTATGTAGATCCTTCCAAATCGGTCTCTTATGAGGCATCATTCCAGTAAGGATGCTGCCACAGGAGACAGCGAGGCAGCTCACTAAGTTTTGGAACAGACCCATTGTGTCATGAGGGTGAGTAAATGATGAAAATGTTTTTGGGTGAACTATATCTTTAAGAGCGCTCTCACGATAAAGCTACTTCTTCATGCTTTCTTCACAGATATAAGTAGGGATACATTTACAGCAGAAATCTATGTTTTGTCTTGGAGGTTTGTGCTGCTGTATTCACCAGTAACAGGAGCATATGATGGTCTGTTTATCCCAACTACAAAATCTCATCAGCAGTTTTGAACATTTGTCACTGAGCACAAAGACAACACGTGCATATGGCACATGAGTGTCAAGACATTTGAGACGTGTATCGTTCAATAATCTATTTAATGCCACTGATACATCCTAGGATACAAGTGACATACAGATTTCCTTGTACCATCGCTGAATTCATAAAACCATCTCTCTCTGTATCTCTCTGTAAAAAATAAAATAAATAAATAACTAAATAAATTCAGCAGAGATAAAGTTTTTGTGTAGAAAAATAAAAAAATAAAATAAAATCAAATAAATAAATAAAAAGTGAGGGAAATGAATCGAGTTTTTGTGCTTCAGAAAGGGAGTGGAGCTAGTTATGTCAACCGCCAGCTGTTTTCAAACAATCTTTGTCTTTTGCTTTGTACAGTAGCCACTCACAAATAGACTTTCCTGGTGTCGGTTCCGCTGAAACTCTGAACGCTATTATTTCCTAGCTGTGTCTGCGGAGAACTTGTGGCCCTAGATTTTGTGTTGCTTAGTGATCACAGCTGGAGATATTTTTTTTATCCAGGAATCGTTTTCATTTCTGGCAGAGATATTCCGTTAATTAGCTATCCAGCTTCCTTTCACCAATCTCGCATCCACATGTAAAGGCTGCCCCTCTAAAAATAAAGGTACCAATTTTCACCCCATGACAGCGCAAACCAGGCCCACAATCACACAGCCTAATGTTTCATCAGTTACCTACAGAGAGAAAAAGAAGCAGGGGAGCTTTCAACATGTCATCTGGTGTGAACACACAAATACACACCGTGCAGGATCTGCATGAAAGGATTGGTAATAAAACATAACAAATAGGCCAACAAGATATGAAAGCATAAAATGTAATATGAAAACAAATCTAATACATTCTAAAATAAAGTATATTGTCACAAATGTTTTATCAGGTAACCTAAATAAATGTGCTTCATCTAACATGTAACATCTAACATGATCTGGCTTTATGTAAAGGGATTCTTCAACCAAAAATTATCATTCTCTCAACAATTACTCACCCATATACCATCTCAAACTTGTATGAATTTTTTCCTTATATAGGCAAAAGATTTATAGTGAATAAGGACATAAATGTTGGTCTTCTTTTCACCCAAAGTGATCATATCGCTTCAGAAGACATGGATTAAACCATTGTATGGTTGACTTTTATGCTGCCTTTATGTTGGAACTTGATAGTGTTGGACCCCATTGATTTACATTGTATGGTCAAACTTATACCTTCTTCAAAATCATCTTGGTTACTGATGTAACCTCTGTTTCCTGATGGAGGGAACGAGACGTTGTGTCGATGTAGTGACACTAGGGGTTCGATCCCCAGTCACCTTTGCTTAAAATAGAAAAGGCCAATGAGAATTGGCGAGTGGAATTCCGCCCCGGACATACAGGTATAAAAGGAGATGGCGTGCACCACTCATTCAGATTTATGCTGAGGAGCCGATAGAGAGTCCCGGCCATGTCAGCGGCCGGTTCAGCGGCGCGGCAGGAGGGACACAACGTCTCGTTCCCTCCATCAGGGAACAGAGGTTACATCGGTAACCAAGATGTTCCCTGTCTGTCACTCACTCGATGTTGTGTCAATGTAGTGACACTAGGGGTTCCTATAGGAAATGCCATAGGCGCTGAATAGTGTCACGAGGTACGGAAGAGTGGACACGGGCAAGCTGCTGCGTGCCTCCCAGCGAGCGCTCAACCATGTCGTGACCTTCCAGCAAGTTAGGTAAGGTGTCTCCCTAGTTCCGTTAAGGGGGGAGGAGGCACTTACCCAAGGAGGCTTCCGGCGGAGCCTTACCTGATTGCTGTTAGCAATTTCCTGCCGAGCACTTTCTAGAATAATGCTGGGAAGTACTCTTCCCTCTCCAGGAGGGGGAGCACTATGGAGACCACATCTTACCGGATGGAGGTTAACATGTGGAGAATATCTCACATGGACTTACCAACGGGGAAGTTCACATATGGAATGATACCACCGGAGGACCCTATCTACAGAGAGGGTACGCAGTAACAGTGGCCGAGGCAGAGAAAGCTCTGGCGAGGGGAAACACGGGGTTCACCTAAGGGAAAACCTGAACAGTGGAAACTCATCATACGGGATTATGAAGGGGGAATCACCACGCATGGAGCACTGAGCCTGAGCACACAGGCTCACCTGAAAAGGGGCATACCATGAGTACTGCGCCTGGTGCTATTACTCCAATGCCGAGTTAGTCACCAAACAGTGCTTAAGAATTAAAGAGGCGTCTGGGGTTCACTGCATACGGGGAACTGTTGTGGACAAAAAGGCACACATTATCACCTTTTGAAAAAAGGGAAAAATGCAATGCAAGCGATACACCCAACCGGCTTCCCGGTCTACCTGCTGTTACCGCATAACACTCGTGTTGAAACCAGGTCTATGCGTGGGTTGTAAAACCTTGCAAAGGTATTGGGTATAGCCCAACCCGCAGTTCTGCATATGTCTGCTAGAGAGCCCCCCCCTTGCCAGTGCCAAGGAGGATGCAACACCACTAGTGGTGTGCGCCTGGACTCCCAAGGGGCACTGCAAGTCATGAGATTGGTATGAAAGGGAAATGGCATCCATAATCCAATGAGCTAGCCTCTGCTTGGAGACAGCTTTCCCCTACTGCTGTCTCCAAAGCAGACAAAGAGCTGCTCCGAGCGTCTAAAGCTCTGTGTGCAGTCCAGATAGATGTGCAGGGCATGAACTGGACACAGCAACGACAAGGCCTTGTCTTCCTCCTCTGAGGGGAGCACTTGCAGGTTCACCACCTGGTCCCGAAAAGGAGTGTTGGGAACTTTGGGCATGTAACCGGGCCGGGTCTCAAGATCACATGAGAGTGTGCCGGCCCGAACTCCAGGCATTCGGTGGTAACAGAGAGCACCTGCGGGTCCCCCACCCTCTTGATGAAAATGAGCGCCACCAGGAGGGCCATCTTCAGAGACAAAGTGCTGAGCTCAGCCTGCTCCAGGGGCTCAAAGGGGACTCTCCGCAGGGCAGGTAGGAACACAGAGAGAACCCAAGAGGGAATAGGCATGGTATAGGAGGATTCAACCTCCTCGCACCCTTGAGGAACCTGTTGATCAGGTCACGCTGTCATGAGGGTCTCCTGTCCAGTGTGTCGTGATAAGCTGCTATGGCAGCCACATACACTTTCAGGGTAGAGGGAGACAGCCTTCTTCCCAGCCCTTCTGAAGGAAAGACAGCACAGACTCGACAGCGCATCTCTGTGGGTCTTCCCCACGGGAAGAACACCAGTTCACGAAAAGACGCCGCTTCAAGGCAAACAGCCGCCTCGTAGAGGCTCACTGGAGGAGACGCATACTTGCGCAGCCCCTGAAGCCAGCTGTGTGCCAAGGCATCCATGCCGAGGGGGGCCTCGGACAGGGAGTACCAATGGAGGCAGTGAGAGGACTCTTGGGAGGCAAACAGGTCTACCTGTGCTTCCCTGAATCTCTCCAAAACCAGCTGGACTACATGGGGGTGGAGTCCCCACTCCCTGTGGAGCGTTACCTGCCATGAGAGCATGTCCACTGCACAGTTGAGGACACCCAGAATGTGAGTGGCTTGCAGAGACTTTAACATATGCTAACTCCAAAGAAGGAGGCGGCGGGCGAGTTGCAACACGAGCATACACCGCCATGGCGGTTTATGTATGCTACGGTCGCTGTGTTGTCGGTCCGGACCAACACATGCTTGCCCTGAATCAACGGCCGAAGCCTCCTCAGAGCCAGCAACACTGCCAGCAACTCTAAGCAGTTGATGCCTGCCCGTTGCACACGGCACCCCAGCCCGAGTTTGAGGCATCTGTCGTGACCACGACGCACCTTGAGACATCGCTCTAGGGGAACACCTACCCATAGAAATGCCAGGTCCAACCAAGGGCTGAAAGTCTGATGGCACTGTGTCATGATGGTCACACGTTGGGTGCCGTGGCACCATGACCATCTGGGGACTCGAGTCTGTAGCTAGTGCTGAAGCGGTCTCAAATGCATCAACCCGAGGGAGAGAACTGCCGTCGAGGATGCCATGTGTTCCAGGAGCCTCTGAAATTATTTCACTTGCACCGCCACCTTCTTCCTGAAGGTCTTCAGGCAGGTCAGCACTGACTGAGCACGTTCAGTTGAAAAACGTGCCTTGAGAGTGATCGAGTCCAACTCCATACCAAGAAAAGAGATGCTCCGCACAGGGGAGAGCTTGCTCTTCTCCTAGTTGACCTGCAGCCCAAGTCGGTCGAGGTGCTGAAGCACAAGGTCCCTGTGTGCACACAATAGGTCTCGCGAGTGAGCTAGGATTAGCCAGTCATCGAGATAATTGAGAATGCATATGCCTTTCTCCCTCAGTGGGGCCAAGGCAGCCTCTGCGACCTTGGTAAAGGGGCAGACTGAAGGGGAGGACCTTGTACTGGTATGCTCGTCCCACGAAGGCAAACCAAAGAAAGGGTTTGTGTCGAGGAAGGATCAATACTTGAAAGTACGCATCCTTCAGGTCGATGGCCACCAATCCTGATGCCGTACTGATGCCAGGATGCGCTTCTGCATTAATATCCTGTAAGGCTTTGTTCAAGGCATGCAGATCAAAGATTGGGCGCAACCCACCCCTCTCTTGGGTATGATAAAATAAGGGCTGTAAAAGCCCTCACACAACTCGGCTACAGGGATGGGCTCTATTGCTCCCTCACCCTGTACTGTAGTGGAGAGGATGCCACTGAACCTGGGCGGGCGTCTGGCGAACTGGAACGCGTAGCCGAGGTGAATCGTCCTAAAGAGCCACGACAGCCAAGGGGATGACTGGACTTACCGTGCCCAGGCAAGGAGGTTCATGGCAAGGCAGAGCAGGTGCCCAACCTGGAAGACAGCCCGGGGGGACGTGCTGCTCTGCAAGCCCGTAACAGTGGCTGGTGACTGGGGCAGGCGAGCAACCCCAGATACCAGCATACTTACCTGTTCGCCGGCTGTCTTTCGACGGAGAATAAGGGAACGGGAGGTACTCGTGTTCACCTGACTGAACGGAATGTCTTCCAGCACCTGGAAATTCAGAAAAAATCTGAATGAGTGGTGCACGCCATCTCCTTTTATACCCGTATGTCCGGGGCGGTGAGTGGCATGCAAATTCCACTCACCAATTTTCATTGGCCTTTTCTATTTTAAGCAAAAGTGATTTGGGCTCTCAAGTTCGAACCCCTAGTGTCACTACATCAACACAACGTTGAGTGAGTGACAGACAGGGAAATCTTTGTTTGTGTTTGGTAAAAGAAAGAATGTCATATGAGTTTTAAGCGGCGTGAGGGTAAGTAAAGCGAGTTTACATTTTTTGGGGGTGAACTATCCAAGTCCAAAATAATTTTTAACATTTATCAACCTGACTACAGCAGAATACACACAATTACAGTAAAGGGTTATATCAAATAGAAATATTTATATTTAAGTTAACAATTGCACATTACCACTTTTAACAGTGTCAGCTTCTTGGTGTACTCTAAGGTATTATTTACTTACAACTTGACTGCATTGTCTACATGTTATTCCTTGCACCAATTTTGACAGTGTCCTGATAAACCAGAGAGGTTCATCGTCCTGTAGTAATCTGACACATTGTGACTTTGCTGCTTTTCTGTCATTGTCTGATGATAATGCCTGATCATTATATGAATGTTGAAATTCCAGTGTTCTCTCCCTTGGCAATGCATATTAATATAATGAAAGTTGACTTCTAATTACCCAAATGCTCTGTGCTGCAGTCATTGCGTATGTATAATTCAGTCCAAATTTATCTTTTAATATGCGCTAAAGTGAAAGATCACCAATTGTTAGGTCATTGCTAACGGAGGAAGACCAATCAACTTTGGTAAGAGAATAATTGGTCAAATGTGCATATTCAGAAGTGCATTACACACAGAAAACTGGGCCAGAAGGGAACCAGAATGTCTTTGTTCTTTCTTCAAACTTGTGAAACAGCATTATCAGATTAGTACTAAATATCAACTTTAACTCGCTCAGCTATTTTGTATTTGCTTGTTGGTTGTGTGGTTTCCTTTCACCTCTTGCAGTTAGTTAACAACATGTTTGGGTTGTTTGGGAGTATTTAGTCATTTAATTCTGGAACTGAAATGAAGTGAGAAGGCTTTTTACAAGACAGCAGAGAGGTAAGATTGTCATCTCAAAACAATAATTAATGTTTAATCTTAAGTATTCAAGAAATGTATTTGTATATACAATTTTGATGTATAATCGGATGTCTATAGTTATTATAAATATCAGACAGCATAAATGTACTGTATGATGTTTCTAAAGTACTCATCCTGGTTTGTTTTCAAACTCTCAAACATTTCATGACAACTTCTAATAATTACTGTAGTATGAGATGGCCAAATCGTTATACATTGTATGAAAAAAAAAAAAAAAAAAAGATTTTTAGACCCAACAATCAACAACCAATCAAATGGAGCTAGCCTACTATCCAACACTTTATGTTAAGAAAGGAAATGTCTGTGAACAAATCTAGTTACTCATTCCATATGTATTTTTTCAATGCAAATGACAGATTTATGTCAACCTGGAATACGCTTACCTTGCTCCAAACCCTGATGTTTTCTTTCTTTTGAGCAGTGGTTAAGTTGGGGCCATACGCACATATACGGTGTATGCTTACTTTTTTCAGGGCTTTTTACCTGTGATGTCTTCTAAGTATCAATATTTGTGTATACCCTCAGTTTACCCACTTGTTTTGCTGCTTCAGAAGTCCATAATCTACCGTCATGTAAGATTTCCCCTTAAATGCATTCCATACTGTTTTGTGAAACTGGCAATTCTTTTTTTGTAATTTGTGCATTATCATTTGTATTATACCATTCTCCAACCTTGACAACCACTGTCACCACCATCATTGACTGAGGGAAGACATGGCAGTGAGTGGAGAGAGAGACAATCTCATGCTGAAGCAGTGTAAGGTAAAAGGAATAAAAGAAACATTTATATCAGGGTTTGGAATTAACACCCGCCAACCTACCAAATGCGGGTGTTTCATGCGCAGTGGCAGGTAATTTTATTCATCTACCCACAACTGTGGCGGACGACCTGTAAGACGTCTCAGAGTGATAAATGTCAAGAAATGCCATTAGACACAACGAAGCGTGTTTGAAGAAACACAGTTGATTATATTTTGAAGACAGATTATCTAATCAGCCAATTGTACGGCAGTAGTGCAATGTATAAAATCAGACAGATATGGGTCAGGAGCTTCAGTTAATGTACACATCAACCAGCAGAATAAAAAAAGTGTGATCTCAGTGATTTGACCTTGGCATAATTCTTGGTGTCAGACAGGCTGGTTTTTCACACACAACAGTCTCTAGAGTCAACTCAGAATGGTGCCAAAAACAAAAAACACATCCAATGAGCGGCAGGTCTGTGGACAGAAACACCTTGTTGATGAGAGAGGTCAACGGAGAATGTCCAGACTGGTTCGAGCTGACAGAAAGGCTACAGTAACTCAGATAACCACTCTGTACAATTGTAGTGAGCAGAATAGCATATCAGAATGCACAACACGTTGAACCTTGAGGTGGGCACTTTATTAGGACCATAGTGTTCCTAATAAAGTGTTCAGTGAGTGCATATGGGTATGAAACTATGAACTGGCTCTAACGTCAGTTTATTGAATTTGATGTCGTGCTATTTTTTTCTTTATTATATGGTTTGTAATTATCTAATTTTTTTCTAATGAACCATCCAGAGTAAGCTAAGCATCTTCAATGTGACCAGTTCAGCTCCAATTCGTCAGGAAAGTCAAAGGCAGAGACCAGCTCAGAAGTAAAGTACAGTGGAATTGCTTAATTGCCATAATAATGCTTTTCATCTGCTGTTCAACCCTGCTGACAGACAGACGATAGATAGATAGATAGATAGATAGATAGATAGATAGATAGATAGATAGATAGATAGATTGATTGATCATCCATAAAGAGCAAGGGTAAATGTAAAGAGGTTAGTTAAAGGTAAACACAGGTAGTTAAATAATCATTCCCCTTTATTGCCATTGTTTGGGAAAACAGGTCATCTTGCCCCAAACTCACACCATTGTTTGAGCCAGAAATTGACATGTCAGGCCGCCTATAAAACAGTAATACTTTGAAAGTTCTACAAAGCTGCAATGTTTACACTCAGGGAGGTCAAGTTCTGAATGGCTTGTTTATAGTTGTCGCTGAATATTAAACAGGGACAGAAGAAAATGTTAATATCTAAAGTAATAAAAGGCTATAATATATATATATATATATATATATATATATATATATATATATAAAAACTGTATATAGTCTGTGGTACACAGAGGTTATTTTGCTATAAATAAAAAATCTGGTAGCTGTGGTTGCCAGAATAATTGTGTAAAAATGTAAACAACTTTACAGAACAACCTGTAAATTTTAGTTTAAAACTGTTGTAATTTACATGGCACTGTAAAAAAAAAATTACTTGATATTAACCTTCTGAAACTGTATAAATCTGCTTTTTACTTTATAAGGTATTGTTAATTACTGTAAAAATTGCAGAAGAGCACATTATGACATAATCCAGGAGCAATGACCGATAAACATGTAGAGACAGTGCTCAGTGTCACTCACACAAACACTAAACATCATCATGGTAACACATGTGAAATTTAAATAACGCAGTAAACATTAACCAAACTACATTAAATATAAAACAGAACACTCCAATGTACATAACTGATATAAAAAATAAGAAGAAACATAACTATTCCTATAAAATATAATGAAATATGATGGGTCATGCAGGGAATTGTGGGAACACCCGATTATTGTTATTTACTGTAATTTTAACAATACTTTACTGTAAAAAGTACATGTACTCTCTTGTAAACAATGTAAATTTTTACCATTAATTATACAGGAAAATCATACTTTTTACATCTAAAAAATTAATTTTACAAAATTGTATTGTCAACATGTATTGTCTTTTAAAATATATTACAATTTTTTACTGTATATTTTACAGTTAATACTTGTTAATCAATTAATGTTTTTGTTTTCTGTAGCATTTTTACAGTCTTTTACTGTTAAAATTACAGAAATTTTTTTAGGGTTTGGTTAAGGTGTTAGATTTTTATGGTTGGTCAATGTTTGTCTTTGGGGTTAAATTTAGGGAAAAAAATAAAAAATAAAACCATTTGTTGGTTCGTTTATTTATTTATTAAGGAGTAAAAGTTGTATGTTTTTGTATGAGCCAAATCATACGATTTCTTACTTTCACCTTGTACTATTATTACTATTACATTTTTTTTTTTTTTTTTTTTTTTTAATAATCGTAAGAGAAGATAAGAGAACATGGGTATAATTTATATTAACACCTGTTGTCAAAATAGCTGTATTTTTCTGATTCTAACCAAGAAAGAATGCTCTCCGAGACAGACACATACATAATGACTCTTCAAAAAGTGACCGAAATCTATCAGTCTCTCACTTCATTCACTTAGACAGATTCTGTACCTCTCACTTACCATCTTCAGTTGACTTTGTCCATCTTGTCAGACTTCCCAAGTATTTTGCATAGAGACTGTCAAAAGCTTTCAGTTCTGCCTACATTCAAAATCTGTGTGCTCCAGTTCAATTTGTATTCAAATTAATTAATGCCGTCACACATATTTTTGGATTATAAATGTCATATGATTTTTGTAAAAGAGAGGCTTGTGCTTGTTACATACAGAAAGCTCAACTGCTGAATGCAGCCCTCCAAACAGGAAATACTCGGGTGAAAAATGGATTTTGTTATTTAAATGAAACCCATGAAAAATATCAAATTGCATAGTGACATGTGCCTGTGCTCATACATTTGACTATATCTTGCAAAGCATTGCATATATCTGCCTGGTTGTTTGCATATTAAAAAGAATGTGTTGAGTGTTTGATAATTTCTTCTCAGTTCAGCAACACAAACATCTCTGAACCATTCTCAGCAGCTCTGGTTAATTTGAGAAGCAGATCCATCAACACTGAGTCAGACAAGTACATCCAAATACATTAACATGACTGCAGTAATATCAACTCTGTGTCAAGAATCATTTGACATTTGTAAAACCCTTTTGAACTTGTGAACAGCATTTAAGAGTTGGGAGCTCTGCTTTGCTTTGAAATGAAAATCTTTTAAATGATTTAAAGGTATGTTTGCATTTTTTAACCTGTTTTTCTCCAGAGTCACCAAAAATTAGATCATCAACAGCCACTAATGTAATGTGTTTTACGTTTACATTTTATCAATAAGGGGGCCTTATTCAACAACATGGTGATGTAACCTATTTCAAAGAGGAAACTAAAAATATTGCCACCGTGATCTCATTAGTATTCATTGATAAAAACATAGTGATTCTACGTAAACCGTTTTATGTTTTAGCAACTTTAGAGACGTACAAATGATTATGAATCCTATGGGGCTCCTTAATCAAAGTTTCAGAAATGTTGTGACATCACACACACAGGATATATGTGAAACACATGTTAATGTTACACCATAATATTGACAGTGTTTTTCTTATATTTAATACTTACTGGGCTTTGATAATACAGTAATTAGATCCCGCCATACAACAAGTGCAAATTATTGTACTTTTATTAGTCCCATCTGGATGTCATTTAAACAGGCTTTTACAGTAATGTTTCTCACGTTTACTGATAAATGAAAGTCCCACTATGGGATTGTGTCTGAGAATTGGACTCGTTCACCTGCAGTGGTACCCTCGTAGGTTCCAGGAATTTCTGCTCCGACCCGTCATCAGAGGGTTTGTAAATATTTGTATGTCTCTAAAGCTCTACATAGGTAAAAGCGTTACTGTTTTAGATGCTGTCAATACATTTATATTGTACGTATAAGTGTCTATCCAAATTTACAAAAAGGTATGTGATCATGTTACATATAAATGTCTATGATTTCTAATGTGATCACCCTGATTTATCACTTAGCATGCAAAGTCATTTTTTAAATGCTACCATTAAAATTATTACCCTTCATTGATAGCATATCTTCCCACATCTCATCCTCAGTTTTCCCCTTTCTCTCCTCTCTCTGAAACAGAGGTCTCCAAAGTGCTTCATTCTAACCATTCTACCACCTGTTCCCTTGACCCTATCCCCTCCCATCTTCGTGAAGCTGTCTCTCCATAAATCATGCCTTCACTCACACACATCATCAACACATCTCTTACAACTTCAGACTTTCCAACACATTCAAGCAGGCTCGAGTAACCACACTGTTAAAAAAACAACAACATATAACCTCCCAGTAGTCGATAACTACAGACCAGTCACTCTCCTACCTTTCATGGCTAAAACTCTTGAGAGGACCTACTTGACAGACATCAATCTGGCTTCAAAAAAGAACACTCAAAGGAGACTTATTTAGTCAGTAGCTGAAAACCTGTGACTGGTGAGAGCTAACTCCAAATCATCTGTCCTCATTCCCCTTGACCTGTCAGCTGCTTTCGACACAGTGCACCAACAAATCCTCCTGTCCACCTTCTCTGAACTAGGCATTATGCGCTTTGATTTTTTTAGTCTTACCTCAGACGCATATCCTTCAAGGTCTCCTGGAGAGGTGTTCAAGTCACACCATTTAGACACTGGTGTTCTTCAGGGATCAGTGATTGGACCTCTTCTCTTCTCAGTCTACACTACATCACAGATCATTAAGGTACATGTTTTTTCCTACCACTGCTTCGCAGAAGATACACAGCTTCACCTGTTGTTCCAGCATGACGACCCCACCGTCTCAGCTTGTATCTCTGCCTGCCTATTGGATATCTCGTCCTGAAAGAAGGAACGCCACTTTCCGCTCAACCTTGCCAAGACAGAACTCCTGGTGATCCCATCCAACCCATCTGTTGACCACAACCACACAATTCATCTGGGATTAACTACACAAAAGCCAATTAGGAGAGCCCAAAACCTGGGAGTGGTTGCTGATGACAAACTTAACTTCACCACCCACATCTCATCAACTGCCCAGTCTTGCAGGTTTGCGGTGTACAACTTTGTGAAAATCAGACCTTTCCTGTCTGAATATGCTGTACAGCTCCTGGTCCAAACTCTGGTTATTTCAAGACTTGACTACTGTAGCACTTTATTTGCCGGCCTCCCTGCTAACACGATTAAGCCACTGCAGATGGTCCAGATCTTCAATCAGCCTAGGTAGGCTCACGTCACCCCACTCTTAATTTTACTCCACCGGTTACCTGTAGCTGGCAGCATCAAATTCAGTGCTTTGACACTGGCCTTCAGGATAGCCAATGGAACAGCACACTCTTCCTTCAATTCACTCATTCAGCTCTACGTCTCAACTTGCTCTCTGCAGTCAATAGTCATGTTTCCACTATCAGGTCAAATGAGGGCATGCTACTGCATGCCAGGGCCAGTTGCATTCTCACTGGGCTTCATTGTGCCTCCTCTGGACTTTCTTGGAGCCAGTGGCCTTTGGCTCAATGATTACCCTTGGGTCAAACAAGGCCAACTGGGGAGTGAGGTGGGGTCAGTGTCAAAGGCAAAGTTTCACTGAACTTGCCAGGTTGTGTATACAGCGCACAACGGTAGAGGTTTGTGATAAATAAAAAAATTGTGGGTACAGTACAAATCTGTTAAAATGCACAATGGACAAAGCGTGCCCAAAGATCATGGTTCGAAATCATGGACAGTGTGCTGGGACATAAAACAATACAAAATCTTACCTTACGCTTCACAGAAGATGCACTGAAGGACATATTATATCATAGCAGGTGCACTGAAGATCAGATTATATATTATAAAACATATAATGTGGTTTTTAGATGTTTAAAAAAATAATAAAATAATGATTATGATAGAAAAGATGCAAATGCGCTTGCCGGCTATACATGCTACCATATTGTTTACATGCAATGTAACATGGGATTCTGTTCGTGATAGAAGGTTCTAAAAGCCTAGCTCTTCCACTTTTCCAGCACCAGAAGTGGTTGGAATGATTGACGGACGGAATGGGAGAAGGCACGAGTGGATTAACTAGTTTGTATATTCTTTGTCTGACGTCAGAAAACATGGCCACATTGCTGCATCAAAATGACGGTGACGACTTTAAACTTTTATATTAAGTGAGTGTTTGAATATTTGTAATATACAGTATACAAATAAAGATATTGTAATGTGGAAAAAAACTATTTG
Organism: Myxocyprinus asiaticus; assembly: GCF_019703515.2. Lineage (NCBI taxonomy): Eukaryota > Metazoa > Chordata > Actinopteri > Cypriniformes > Catostomidae > Myxocyprinus > Myxocyprinus asiaticus. The sequence goes on from NC_059345.1 coordinate 46,763,713, forward strand.
AGCAGTTGGTTCACTATGACAACCACTTCAGTCCCTCTTTTGCTGGTAAATAGCAGCACGAATGCAGATCACATTGGTTTGATTGTACACGTCTGAGCCCAGCCTAGTTTAATCACACCGGTTTGATTGTACGTGCAAAAGGGTTAAGGGCGGCTTTTAGGGCAACGATGTGGGGCTATTGGCCCGATGATGGGAATGCAGATCGATTTTGGTGTCGTGGCTCGAGGTCTGAGGCTTGTAGTATCGGAGTAGCCTGCAGAAAGAAAATTAAGAAGAATTAATTACTCCTCCGCTGAATTCGTCACCGAACAGTGCTTAAGAATTAAAGAGGCGTCCAGGGTTCACCGAATACGGGGAACTGTTGTGGACAAAAAGGCACACATTATCACCTTTGAAAAAGGGGAAGGGCGCAATGAAAGCGGTACACCCAACCGGCCTCCCGGTCTACCTGCTGTTACTGCGTAATGCTCGGGTCGAAACCGGCTCTATGCATAGGTTATAAAACCTCACAAAGGTATTGGGTGTAGCCCAACCCACAGCTCTGCATATGTATGCTAGAGAGGCCCCCCTTGCCAGTGCCCAGGAGGACGCAACACCTCTAATGGAGTGCGCCCGGACTCCCGAGGGGCACGGCAATTCCCGAGATTGGTATGCAAGAGAAATGGCATCCACAATCCAATAGGCTAGTCTGTGCTTGGAGACAGCTTTCTCCTTCTGCTGTCCTCAAAAACAGACAAAGAGCTGCTCTGAGCATCTAAAGTTCTGCGTGTGGTCCAGATAGATTCGCAGGGCACAAACTGGACACAGCAACAACAAGGCCGGGTCTTCCTCCTTTGAAGAGAGTGCTTGCAGGTTCATCATCTGGTCCTGAAAAGGAGTGGTGGAACTTTGGGCACGTAACCGTTAACATCCTGAACGGAAGCCTGTGTAAGGCTTTGTTCAAGGCATGCAGATACAAGACTGGGTGCGATCCTCCCCCTCTCTTGGGCACGATAAAATAAGTGTCTGGCGAACTGGATCACGTAGCTGACGTGAATCATCCCGATGAGCCACCGCGAGGGGCTGGAGAGCGCTAACCAGACCTCCAGCCTCCGTGACAGCGGCACCAAGGGGACGACTGGACTTACCGTGCCTGGGTAGGGTGGTTCGCGGCAGAGCAGAACAGGCACCCCACCTGGAAGACAGCTCAGGGGGGACATGCTGCTCCGCAAGCCTGCAACGGTGGCCGGTGTCTTGGATGGGCGAGCGAACCCAGAGACCAGCACACTTACCTGTTCGCCGGCTGTTTCTCGATGGAGAACGAGGGAATGGGAGTTACTCGCGTTCGCCTGATTGACCGGAAAGACTTCCAGTGCCTGGCCGTCGCGAGGAAACTGTTCTTTTATTGACCATGTGGGTGCCGAGGCCCAGGGGGCACTCGGCGATGGAATACTCACCACGCGCTGGCCCAGGGACGATGGTGGGGCTGGAGAGATCACCCAGGCTAGACCGGTCAGAGGCAGTCGCCTAATTCCTGGGCTGCTCATGTCAGGGCCACCTCGAAGCCCGCCTGGGGTTCTTGGGGGCCGGCTGACAGGCAGGTGGAGCCAACTTCCCGCGGGAGGATCTTTTCCTCTGAGGCCGGTGTACGGGCTCTGATGGTGCGGGATCCAGGGACGGCACCACAGGGAAACAGCTCTGGCAAGAAGCAGACGGGGCACGGGACTTCGGCAGCCTGAAGGCAGCTGAGTCATGCTGTGGCAAGATGTGCTTAATCGCCTGGGTCTGCTTCCTCACCGTCAAGAACTGATGGGTGAAACCCTCGAAGGTGTCGCCAAAAAGCGTACTTTCTCAGCGTCACGCATCTCCACATGGTTGAGACACAGGTTCCACTCTTGGACCACAAGAGTGGACATCGTCCAGCCCAGGGCGCATGCTGTGACTTTCTTCGCCCGTAAGATGAGGTCGGTTGCAGTACGCAGTTCCTGCATCTGCCCTGGGACGGTTTGACCCTCGTGCAGGATGGCCATGGCGTGCAGGGCAGAAGCGGCTTGACCCGCGGCCTTGTAAGCCTTCGTCATTAATGAGGAAGAGAACTTAACAGGCCTTGGAAGGGAGCCTTGGTCGGTCACGCCAGGTGGCTGCACCCTGCAGGCATAAATGCACAGCTACGGCGTGCTCTACCTGGGGGAGCTTGACATATCCCTTAGCCGCTCTGCCGTCCCGCGAAGTGTGTACGGGCAGAAAAAGGTGCCTTCCACGACTTCGTTAGCTCCTCATGCACTTCCGGGAAGAAAGGCACCAGGGCGGGGCATGGCTGTGAGTCGTGCTCCGAGCCCAGAAACCAATCATCCAGTCACGAGTGCTTAGGGCAGGGGGGAGGGTTCCACTTCAGCCCGATATTCGCAGCCGCCCAGGCAAGCACGGCTGCCATTTTAGCATCCACCTCATCCAGTGCTCTACTGCCCGTGGGCGGGAGCTCAGAATATTCGTCCACTTCCGATAGCAGAAGCCCACCCTCCGATGCTGCGACCAAAAGCTCATCCTCGTTGCGAGCCGCGAATGACACATTAAACCCGCCCTGAGGCGGGCCGCCTGCATCGCTCAACAGCTCTTCGGGATAGAACGAGCATGCTGGGGGATGGGAGATCCGTGGGGGCTGAGCCTGCGGAAACGCTCCCATGTCCACATCCAGATCGCCCGCGGTGCTTGCCGACCCGGCCGGCTGAGCGTCAGCCCTGGACGGACCAGGTTGGAGAGCAGCCGCGGTGGCTCCTTGCTTCACGAAAGAGGAAGTGAGCCGTGACCGCAATGTTCTCATGGGCATGTTCTCGCAATAAGAACACGACCCTTGCACGAAAGCCACCTCGGCGTGCTGGCGACCCATACACTCGAGACAGATTTCATGGGTATCCAGAGGGGAGAGATAACGGCCACTTCCAGTAGCGCAAACGTGGAAGAACATCTTTAAAAAGACGGCAAGCATTTGCACAAGCTCTTTTAGAAGAAAATATACTCTTTTGAATATACTCTTTTAGCACCCGCAGACTCAGCTGCCGAAGCACCCAGGGGAAGCACAACACTCGACTGTGTGAGGGTGACCGCTGATATATGCCGTAAGAATCTAGCAGCGTAGCGAAAGGTGAGAGGACGAACACAACATGCATTCGGCTCCGAAGAAAAAATCTGAATGAGTGTTAAACGCCATCTCCTTTTATACCGGTATGTCCGGGGCGGACAGTGGCATGCAAATTGTACTCACCAATTCTCATTGGCCTTTTCTATTTTAAGCAAAGGTGATTGGGGCTCTCAAGATCGAAACCCTAGTGTCACTACATCGACACAATGTCGAGTGAGTGTCAGACAGGGAACCTACAGTATCTGTTAAAATGTACAAAGATCATCTGCTGTCTTGATGGTTGTTGTTTTTATACCAGTAGTCTTTAGGAGCTCTGTCATAGTTTTTTTTTAGTAATATTAATTTTTACTCTTTTTCACAGATATAATATTGTTCACTTTCAAGTTTGAGTAGGGTGATAATTTCGTACTGCTTAATAATAAACTGCATTTAGTCTCCAGGATCCATTTCCCAAAGCCCTCAATATTTACTGCCATATGTCAGTGTTAAAGGGAAGAAGAGGCCCAGCAGCAGCAAACAGTGATGTGGGATCAACAGAAAATCTATCAGCTTTTCACACAAAAGTATCCATCACCCTGTCAGACTGTGCTAGCATCAGCCCTGCTCTGTAGGGCTCAGATCAGCTGAGCCTAGCTTTATGTAACCCAGGCTAAGGCACCTCTTCTTTTTCACACTGCCGTGAATTAAGATATAAAGCAGGGACTTGCAATAGAAAATGCTTTTTTATTTCTCATCTGAATTTTCCTCACCTACAATACTTTAAGACATTCAGACCTTAATCAAATTTTCTAATTTAAAGGAATAGTTCTCCCAAAAATGATAATTCTCTCATTTACTCACCCTAATGCATCTCAGAATCGTATGACTTTCTTTCTTCTGAGGAACACAAACAAATATATATTTATAAAGATGTGAGGCCTGTCTCATGAAGCTGGTTTCAGTGGCTACCCAATTAAGTTTAAGTTTAGTTTGAGCAAACTCTTGTTTTTCAGTCTCAAGAAGGCGGGTCAGTATTTACTCCATAGCCTTCACCACCATAGCAACTTACACTACACGGCTAACTTGTTCTGGAGCAGCTTTTATTCTGGGTTACAGATCGCAAAAAGATCCTGAACCAATCTGCTTTGATTAAATTGACATCTCTGGACCTATTTACACTTGACCACTTCATGCGTTTTTACTGATCGGACTGTCATCCAATTGAAAAACCTCATTCCACAACAATGTCTCCAACAAACGTATATAAATCCAATCTTCAGTTCCCGCACTATATGCAAACAAAACGAGTGCACTTACGTGATTATGCTAATTCTGGGCAGTGAGTTTAAAAGATGTGCTTTATTATTTGATTCCAAGTGAATTTGCCAGCGCATGTATGTCTGTGTATGGGCATTCTGTCTCTCCAACAACATGCATTAGTCTCTTCCTTTGTTATTATTTACTGCACGGCGCAAGCCCTATGCAAATATTTGGTGACAGCTGTTATGTTTCACATTTTTCCTGTGCTGGCGTAGCGCTGTTTGGGTGGGGTAAAGTTTACATATGTAACTTGAACAATTTCGTCTGGAATGCATCTCAAACTACCTCCTGAAGTGGTTTGAGCAATCAGATTGCAGTCCATCTTGAATGCGTTTAGGAGGGCATTTACACCTGGTCTTTTCATGATCGGATAGCTATCTGATCACTGAAAACGCATGAAGTGGCCAAGTGTAAACAGGCCCTCTGACACAATAAAGTCACTCCCCCTCTATCTCTCACTCCAAATAAAGAGAGCTTTACAGGGAAATATGCATATTTAATAAACTTATATTTATATATTAAAATATTATAAGATGGTTTATTTGAGAGATCCGGGAACCTTGTATATGTTGAGCAGCACATTAAAAATGCATTATTGATTTTCTTAGCATTTCTTTACGTACTGTACCTGTATGCAATGCCTGACGCTGAGAACCTCCGATAGAAAATACTGTTTGCAGAAGTGTTCGTAAGATGATTTAACACTTTAAAGATGCACTTATTGTGTGATGAGTCTTTGCACCTGAACAAATATACTGGTTAAAATTATATTGTGGGCTGTCACACTGTGACATGGCCTACACTTCATTAAATTATATTAGACTTTTAATTTATATGAACATTAAAGCTTTTACATATATATATATATATATATATATATATATATATATATATATATATATATATATATATAATTAGGGCTGTCAATTGATTATAATTTTTAATCAAATTAATTATATGGTATGCTGATTAATTAATCAAATTAATCGTAATTGATCGCATATATAAATATTTGCTTAGAAAGCCCCTCAAATAACAATAATTCAATAAATAATGATTAAATAGTTGTAAATAGTTATATTTAAAACATTATAAATAAAATATATATTTTAAACAATAATAATATAGATAATTAAAATGCATTACATCATTGTGGCACACGAGTAAAGCATTAAAAAAGATGGTAACACTTTACAGTAAGGTTCCATTTGTTAACATTAGTTAATAACATTAGTTAACATGAACTAACGCAATGTGCAATACTTTTATAGCTTTTATTAATCTTAGTTAATGTTAATTTCAACATACAGTTGCAATCAAAATTATTCAACCCCCCTGACCAGCAATACATTCTGTTGATGTGAATTAAAACACATCAACTAAAACCTCAGTAAACAGTCAAAGTAAGTTTTTAATACACATTTGAGTGATTTTGAGAAAAAAAGAGTTCAGTTTACCCAAATTTTAAAATAAAAAAATAACTAATTCTCTCCACAAACATCATGTCAAAAATATTCAACCCCCAAAGTCAATCATTTGTAGAGCATCCTTTATCCTTAATAGCAGCAAATTAATGTTTCAGGTGAGTGTTCTCAGGCTTCGGAGACCTCTCTATTAGAATTTTTACACATTTCTCATGAGCAAAAGCTTCCAGCTCATTGACATTCTTTGGTTTCTGAGCTGCCACTGCTTCCTTGAGATCCCAACAAAGGTTTGCAATGGGATTTTAATGATGGACTAAAAGTGCCATTTAAGGACATTCCACCACCTATCCCTGAACCAGATTTGGATGTATCCTTGGTGTTATTGTCTTGCTGGAAAGCCCAGTGATCACCGAGCTTCAATTTAAACACTGAAGGCATCACATTTTTCATGCCAAAATGGCCTGATACCTGAAAGAATCCATGGTGTCAGTCACTTAGTCAGGATAGCCGTTTCCTGCAGCCGCAAAACACCCCATAACAGGACTGACCCACCTCCATGCTTGACTGTGGGGATGGTGTTGTTCTTGTCATCACCTTGTCATCTTATTCCAGACGTACTGCTGACCCATGGGTCTAAAACTCATTTTCAGTTTAGTGTCATATGTCTATAAAACCTTCTTCCAGGACTCCACAGGTCTTTCCTAATTACTTGAATATTCAAGTCAACATTTCCCTTGGTGAAGTTTTGCTTTCTTCCATACCCCAAGAAGTTTGCTGTTGTACCACATTTAAAAAATGTATGAATGGTGCTGCTAACTTTGTCTATTGGAAATTGAATTGCCTTGGAAATGTACTTTTAGCCATGACCTTTCTTGTGTAGTGAAATAATCTCCTCTATTAGCTTTTTAGACAGCTTATTTTTAATTGCATTTTTTGCCTAAAAAAAAAAAATGTTTTGCTTACAACGATAATCTTAAATTTTAAAACTTAAATAAGTGCCATTGTAGATTGATAACTTAATTTTGTTTTAAAACAATTACTTGTGTAGCCTTACATATTTAAGAAACAGCTACATACAATAGGGGTTGAATAATTATGACATGGCTGTATTTTTAAAAAATCCTTCTATTTAGAAATATTAGGTTATATATTCACACTATGACTTTGAATGTTGGGGGGGGTGGTGTTGAATAATTTCGATTGCAACTGTATACTAATACATTTCTCAAATCAAAAGTTGTTTGTTAACATTAGTAAATTGCATTATGAACTAACATGAACTTACAATCAACAACTGTATTTTTATTAACTAATATTAACAAAGATTAATAAATGCTGTAAACAATATATTGTTAACTGTTTGTTCATGATACCTAATGCATTAACTAATATTAACGAATATAACATTATTGTAAAGTGTTACCAAAAAGACAATTCAAAAAGTGGCTTTAGTATGCAATATTTTGTTTATTTCCATATTATTGGACTTCTGTCATCTGCCTATCATTGGCCTACATTTCACACAATCCATTCTGCAATTGAATTAGTCAATCAGTCCAAGACATATTTATTATGAGGGCTTTTCTAAGGATGCGTCAATGCACACCTGCGTCAGACGCTTTTGGAGCGTCTTGTTTGCGTCGTGTCATAAACATATGGGTCGTTTTTGGGTCGCTGTGTCAAGTTAAACATAGTTTGAAGCTTAGAAAAACACATCTTGAGATCCCTGCGTTCGTCTTTGCACTCCATCAAGCTGTGTTTGAATGCAAGGACGTGTTCTCATCTTGTTTTGTCTGCTGTTGGTGAGTGTGGTTTGTTCTCTGTATAAACGCGTTGCCCAAATAGCTGAAGTTTTGCTCACTGCTCTCTGGAGAAAACAGATGGTACTGCAAGCTTGAATTGCTCAGATGGAAGGAATATTCCTCATCACGGTCCGGGACATGATTACTTGCATTATTTTTTTTAACGCTTTATTTTTTATATAATTATTCGCACTGAATTAATGCATTAAATCAACAGCCCTACTATATATATATATATATATATATATATATATATATATATAGTCAGGGTTCTGCCCTTAGTTTGGGGTTTCCCCTTTGTGGCAGAGCCCTGACATGTACATGTTCCATGTCTGTTTTATGTCTTGTGTCTGGATTCAGCCACTTTGGTTGGTTTAATTTATTTACTATGTGGCTGAGTCCAGACACTTGTGTTTTGACTCGTGTTATGTGAATGCATTTGGTTTTGTATTTTCTCATTTCTTTGTGCATTCGTGTCTGTCTTTTCTTCAGAGATAACCCCGCCCTCTCGTTTGCCTTGCTACCTGTTTGATTATTAGTTTATTAGTTTCACCTGCCTTCCTCGTTTCCCTCCTGATTTCTCTCCCTTTATAATCTCCCTTTGTGCTCTGTCTGGTGCCAGTTTGTTGTGGGATGTTGCTTGTTTTTATGTCCCCTGTTAGGTCTCTGTCGATAGTGTTACTGTCCAGTTGGCTTTCTGTTGGTTCCCCGTTCCAGCCCAGCCCATCATTGTGTTGTCACCCTGGACTGTGTTTGTTTTTCCCCTTCAGGGTAGTTTTTGTTTTATTTTTGATAAATAAAAGCCATAGTTGCTACTCTCCATTTGAGTCCTTCCTTTTCCTCAACCAAAAGCTGACATATTTGGCTCACAATAAGAATATACAGGCTTATTAATATTAAGAGCATTAATATTCATTCTCTTAATATTAATAAGCCTGTATGTTCTTATTATGAGCCAACAGGTATACTACCGGTACACACTTACTCATTCTTTATTATAATTTTTGTTTCACATTTTAGAATAATAGTAAAGTCATTAAAACTATGGAATAAAATAAATGGAACTATGGGAATTATGTTGTGACTAAACAAAATCCAAAATAAATCAAAACTGTGTTATATTTTAGCATCTTCAAAGTACTCACCCTTTGCCTAGAATTTGCAGACATGTACTCTTGACATTTTCTCAACCAACTTCTTGAGGTATCACCCTGGGATGCTTTTTAAACAGTATTGAAGGAGTTCCCATCTATATGCTGGGCACTTATTGACGGCACTTATTAGCTGCTTTTCTTTATTATTTGGTCCAAGTCATCAATTTCAAAAATGTTTTTTTTTTTTTTTTTTGTTATTATTAAATTTTAGATTTATAATGAAATAAATTAATACGGTAGTGTATATAAATTCAATTACACAAAAAAATAATAATTCAGCAGTATCCTCAAACTTCTGCGGCAGCAGCTGTGTTTCTTCTTGCTGTGTAAATGTTTAAATTCTTCATACTTTCATAACGATCTTTTGATCATTAACGGAGACTTAAATCTTATGAATTTCACCTGGGAAGTAAATGGCAGATTCTCTCGAAGCTTCATGCAATGGCTGTTTGTGGCAAACGTCTCTCATTCATGTGCACATGCTTCAGGGTTAAGCATGAACTAAGGACCAAACTCTGAGTTAACAGATAATGTTTGTAGTGAATGTCTTGAGGTCACTGAACCACTAAACAGCACTATCTGGATTTGTCAACCTGAAACTTACAATGAAACTCTGAGTTTTTTCAACTAGCTTTGTGCAGCAGGCCTCTGATGTGAATATATCTGTACAAAGTTAATGGGGTCCAACACTTCCAAGCTCCAAAAAGGACATAAAGGCAGCATAAAGGTAATCCATATGACGTGATCCATTTAAGCTGTCTTTATTCATGTCTTCTGAAGCGATACGATCAATTTTGGGTGAGAAACAAACCAAAATGTAACTCCTTTTTCACTATAAATCTTGACATCTGCAGTCTCCTATAGGCACGATCACAATTTAAAGCTCAATTACACTTCCTCGCTTGACATATGAGCTGAGCGCACATATCATAGCCTAAGGCTGGACACATTATAGCCTAAGGCTTAACAACCAGATTTTGGTCACAACTCAGTTTTGGCAATATGTAGTTACTGCATTTTGCCTTTGCAATATAGTATTCTCTCAGGCCAGATTTAATCCAGGCTGTGCAGGATAGTGAATAATTTTGCAGGGCACTGTATAAGAACAGAATGAAATTAATTACAGTGCAATATCATGGTATTGTATTTGTGGTGAGGTAAACCATACATGAAATAAAAGCATGTGGCCTCAGTTCAGTCATTTACATAAGAAGCACTGAGGTAAACACAGCCAAACAGTTGATGGGATTGCATTCACAGCACTGTACTCGACCTTGTGGTCCAATTTGTTTAAGTTCATTTTATTAGAAAGTGATATGCATTCTCACGCCTTAATCAACAATAGTGTTATGAAAGTATTTTTAAGTTTTATTTTTTTTTTTTTGGCTCCTGTCCAGGACTAGTAAGTGTCTCAGCTGTGAACCCCTGGCTGAGTGCTTTGATGCCTCTTTGGCTTAATACATTTATTGTTATTTAGAGAAGAAATGACTGCATACTCTCCAATCTCTCACCTGCCTCTGGCTCCACTGCTTATAATAAGAAATTAACAACACCAACTGGGACTCACGGAAGAAGATTTATGTAATCTAAAACAAATATAGTTACTTGGCACTTAATGGACTCAAAATGGTTCTCAAAATGGCACTCAGAGTGTGAGAAGTATTCCTACGTGCTGTGCAATGAGTCCATTAACATTAAATGGGAAGGGATTTCATAATCCAGCCAGTCTGATTTATTTCCATGTGAGTATGTGACCTCGATTCCAAAATTAGCTCTCTGCACTTTTGGAAACACGTCTGTATTTGTTACAGTACTCTTGTCTAGGGCATGTTGATGTGGATCTGTGCAGACACTTGAGGAATTGTTTCAACCCCCTTTCACTCCCTTCCTCAAGTTTGTGAGAGATTGTCAGAGAGAGAAAATGTAAAGTGAAAGAAAATAAAAGATCACAGAAAGGTTTATCAGCATTGACTCACAGTCACTTTTATTAATCTGTCTATGCTTACGGTACAGCTTTCACAGCCACTGGTCCTCCCTTGGGTGACTGGAGAGGACGGGCCTACTATGCCAATGTAATACTCTAAGATAATCTAAATAAAGTTTTGCTCTCTAAAGTAAAATATGTGTTTAGTGTTAACACTGCCAGCCTTCAGAAATGTTTTATCAAAGTACATATGAAAAAAAAAAAAAAAAAATAGGTGACTATGAGAAAGAAATGGGAACAAATAAGTGGGGAAAAAGAGAAAAAGATCTGTCTCTGATTTCTTTAAAAGTATTTTTCAAGTTTTAGTTTTATGATATAATAAACATTACAATGTGTCTAAATCAGTCCCTCACAGAGTATAAAAAGAGAGGCTGGGGAATATGGACTTCATCTGCTCCAGCACTTTGACAGAACTGTGAGTGTATTCCCACAGAAGAGAAAGGCTCTTCTTCCACATATAAATGTGGAAAAAAAAAAAAAAAAAAGCCACGGGAATATGTTTGACATGTCTGTGCTGTACAATGTGACTCTTCCCTTACAAAAATCAAGAGTTCTGTGAAACTTACTGCAAATTCGCCACTCATTATTTTCAAATGTAAATGAGCTTTGCGGCAAACACTTCATTGCCGCCAAAAGTTTGCTGCAGGCTCACCACTACTGGTGAAGAGATGCAAACTTTTGACAAACATTTGCATCGAATCGTAAGCACATTTGCATGTGAAACTGATCAGTGGGAAATTTGCGGCAAGTTTGTCAGAACTCTTGATTTTTTGTAAGGGTTCTCTTGTGGGTATGCATGAAAAAAGGCATCTGAATTAAGTAAAACAAGGTGCTAATTCATTCATTTTACAATTTGTATGAGGATTACATCATTAAATTAAAAAAATACAAATAATTGCATTTTTTATTGATGATAAGAGTTTAGTTGGATTATGTAGCGTTGCTAAGTGGTGAAAAGTTAAAAGCAAGTTAATTTTTCACCAAAATAGAAGAGGTTTTTATCGCTCTATCGAGTGTTAGAGTAAATATACAAAACATATCTCCTTACCCTAAACCTAATCAACAGTCAGATAAGGCAAATGTGATGTGACAAACACAATTGTTGAAGCAACAACATCATTTTGTTGTGCTTCTATGACACCTTTTGCTCACGTGTTGACTCTTTTGGACTCGCACCACGGTTCTTCACATCACAAGTGGAACACTTTATCAGTTTTGCTACCACGCAATTTAATCACACACCAACAAACTTGTAAATGTAGTTGGATATCTAATGCAAATATTAACATGTATCACTGTCCAAGTCATGTGCTCTAATAAAAGTGTTTAGATATCATAAGATTGTATTGTTAGAGGAACAGAGTGAAAAGTGTTTCTGAACTAATAATCTGCTGTTTTTCTCATGATTTGTGTTTAAGTAAATAAAAGTCACTTTATATTTAAAAATAAATTGTTGTAGCTAGGGCTGGGTAATAAAACAATATCGATATTTATCGAAAAAATAGATACTCAACATCTTTGATAAACTTTTTAGTAATTTTCGATATTTCGACATCTAGATGATCAGATCAGGAACGTGTCGCTAAAATTGTAAGCAGTTTGGCAAAGTTATACACAGAACTAGCTAACTGAATGGCTACATAGCTCTGCTGTCTTTGAAACCACTAATGAGGCTCAGTAGACGCTTAGCAGAAAGCTATCCGGCTAATATGATATAGCTGTTTATTGAACAAGACAGCACTGACAATGCAATACAGCTACCGACTGAACACAACAACAACTCCGCCATCAACACCATTGCTGTTTATTTATGTACTAGTTAAAAAAAAGAAAGAAATTAAGATCCATAGCACTGTCACAGGCAAAAGTGTTTCTTCTTGTGATGATTTTTATTGGCAGTTGGCAATCCAACTTTTGGTGCATGACCGCCACCAACTGAGCTGGAGTATGAAGCGGCACAAGAAAGTCTTTCAGTGGACTCAAATATCCACTGAAGATGATGAAATTGGCTAAATATTACTGAAAAGAGATCACACACCGTATGTAGGATTAACTCCTAAACTGAGTACACTCCTTGAACTTCAGAAAGGTAGCGTACCCTGTGGAGATTAATTGTAAATTCTTGAGGACTAACAAATGTGGGAATGCATTTCCTTTCCCATTAATGGTATAAAATGTATATTGTGATAAATATTGATATTGAATGACATGAGTTACATTGTTGGCCATATCGTCCAGCCCTAGTTGTAGCACATCCAGTGTTTATTTCACAAGCCATGTAATTTTCATTTAGTAAAAAATGGAGGTATAGCAATGTGATTTGAGGTCAGGTTGTGGACAGAAGACAGACTTTAGAAATATTGAGTATATGATTCATTAGGAAGTTAGCGTTTGCCCTTCTTGTACTTATGTGAGAATGGAGACTCAGGCCTGATTAATCAATGCTAATCAAAGTAGAAACACTAATATTTGCTTGCAAGTCAAGTTATTTTTATTTGTATAGCGCTTTTCACAACACACATCGTTTCAAAGCAGCTTTAGAGAAAATCATGCTTTAACAGACAATGAAACTGTAATATCTATAAAGTCTTAGACTCATCATTGTGTAATTTGATTAAATATGATTGTAAATTGTGTATAAAAATAAATCATTAAATAATAATTGTATTTAGAACCCCAGTGAGCAAACCGAAGGCAACTGTGGCAAGGAACACAAAACTCCATAATGAGATTTTGGTTAATGGAGAAAAATAACCTTGGGAGAAACCAGACTCACTGTTGGGGCCAGTTCCCCTCTGGCTAAACAACATGAATATAATGCCAATATTACTTATGTATAGTACAAGTCATGGTTTAAAATTATTAAACTAAGTAAGTGTTAAGGTCAGTGTTTAAACAAAGATTTTGTATGAACTGTAAGATTAATGACTAATGTCTTTGAAGTCCATCCTGGATTTACTGCAAAAGTTCACATAGACGCAATTGTCCTTGTTAGCTGGCTGATGAAGGGTTTTGTTGGCAATTCATTGATAGCCTATGTATTCCATTTCAAGAGTGTAGTCCATCATTAGACCGAGGTGATGCAGGCAGAGATCAGTTAGGTGCATCGCAGTTCAACCTGGTCGGTAATTTCGGTGAGGTCTATACTTAGTCCAAGGTTCAGGCAATGGCATATGAAGTATCCCATGTCTTACGGTTGGAGTTGGCATCAGTTCATCCTTTGAAGACCATCGTAATAGACTGAAGTGATGTTTGGCTGGCACCGGCTGCTATTAGTCATCATCACACAGCGACACGTAGCAGTGGAGTCCAACACCAAGCAGGAATGGAGCTGGTTCCAGCCGGTTCTGGTGACCTCAGGATAGGAGTCCCGAGGTTGAGACAGGGAAACAAATAAAATAATATTAGCATAGATGCCATTCAATTTATTTCAGAGTTATAGATCATGATCACTGTTTCTGGTTCCGGCAGACCTAACTAAAGCAGCCTAATTGTGAGTTGAAGGATAAATTAGGTGTATGCCTGGCTAAATAGATGAGTCTTTAGTCTAGACTTAAACTGAGTGAGTGTGTCTGCATCTCGAACAGTGTTAGGGAGACTATTCCATAGTTTAGGAGCCAAATATGAAAAGGATCTACCTCCTTTTGTGGATTTTGATATTCTAGGAACTATTAACAGGCCAGAATTTTGCAATCATAATGAACATGATGGAATATAGTATGGTAGAAGGTCATTTAAGTACTGCGGAGCTAGACCATTCAAAGCTTTGTACGTAGTTAACAGAATTTTAAAATTAATACGAAATTTTACAGGTAGCCAATGTAATGATGATAAAGTGGGGCTAATATGATCATATTTCTTGGTTCTCTTTCTTGGCATTTCGGCATCAGCAACAGAGAGCATGTGTCGTAATTTAGCAATATTTCTTAGGTGGAAGAATGCTACATTGGTAATTTGATTTTCAAAGGACATATTGGTATCAAATATAACACCTAAGTTCTTCGCTGTTGAAGATGATGTAACAGAACATCCATCGAGTGTCAAATTATATTTTAGTGGCTTACTTTTAGAGGTTTTTGGTCGAATAATTAGTTCCTCTGTTTTGTCGGAATTGAGTAGGAAATTTCTGGTCATCCAATCTTTTATTTCATTGATACACTCTGCTAATTTGGAAAATTGTGAAATCTCATCAGGTTTTGAAGAAATATAAAGTTGGGTATCGTCGGCATAACTGTGGAAACTTATTCCATGATTCCTGATAATATCTCCCAGGGGAAGCATATACAAGGAGAAAAGCAGAGGCCCTAATACTGATCCCTGTGGCACTCCATACTTTACTTTTGTTTGGTTTGATAATTCCTCATTTACATAGACAAAGAGGTAGCGGTCTGCTTAATAGGACCTAAACCATGCTAATGCAACTCCACAAATGCCAACATAATTCTCTAGCCTATTCAAGAAAATGTTGTGATCTATTGTGTTGAATGTAGCACTAAGATCTAAAAGCACTAGAAGTGAAATGCAGCCGTGATCAGATGATAAGAGCAAGTCATTTGTAACTCTGATAAGTAGGGCTGCCCCCGACCAAAGATTTTCCTAGTCGACTAGTAGGCGTTAATTTAAGCCATTAGTCGACAAGTCGCATGTTTATGATATTAATTGAATTAAATATATATATTTTGGGGGGCATCAGAAAATGGTTTGAGTTCCAGGGCTGAGAAAGAATGTTATAAGTAACATTGCTAACACTGTTCTACATTACAGAGAAATACTAAACCATTATAATAAGCCTTTAAAATATACATTTTACAAGCACACGCATGAAGCGAGCCACAGCGACACAGGCAAAAGTGGTAATGATTCTGAATGTGTCATAAAAACTAGCAAGGAGACTGTCTGAACATTTTGTTAATTTATAGAGAGAAATGCATATTAGGGTTGTGCTGACAGACAATGATCTCGGGGAGCGACGATGGTCAGAGTGATCGCCAATAGCTGATGCCTGTGATGATATCAAGACGATATTTGGCTCGTTTTCCCATGTATTAAATAATCGTATTATTTATTAGGCTATAATTATTATCAAATTAATATTACAAATAATTTGCCCGTAGACACACAGACACACGCTTGAAGAAACACATTTTATTATATTATTAAGAACAGATGACAGAAAGCCATCTATGCGCATGTATGACGCGCTGATACTGAGGCGTGCAGTCTCGTGGAACGCGCATCTAAAAGGTTCTCACTCTTTATTTGTTTCTGTCTTCTGATTTTTTGTTTTGTTTTTTGTTGCAAGAACAGTATCATCTATGAGTGCTGCAAATGACCTCAGACATCTCAATTCAGGACATGCTTTGAGTTCAGTTCGCTTTATTTCCACAGAGCAGTTAATTGTGAGTGCAACTCTGCAGCCTATATATCTGTGATTAAAACATAAAATAATACAAAAACACGTTCACCTCGAACCATGATTTATATTTCAGTGATTATTATCACCATTATAATTAGTATTTTTACATTTATAATTGTTTTTATGTCTTCATTTGTTTAAGTAATTTTCTGCCTGCATGTTCAGATGAATACTTGCCTGACCTAAATGGAAAGGTGTATATATATATATATATATATATATATATATATATATATATATATATTATCCTTTTATCACATTATTTCATTTGCTTTTTTGTTTCGTTTGGAGTGCAATTTGAATTTAGAAATGTATTTGATTTAAGTTTTTATTTTTTTAAATAAATTAATTAAATTTTCAATGCAAAATCACTAAAGCAAGAATATTCACCGATCCCTCAGCCCGGGGGATGCCGATGTAATTGGATATTGCGATATAATATATATGTATATATGTATATAGTGAAGGAGGGAACAAAATGAATTTATTCACACACATGATGTATTTTCATGGACAATGAAATACCCGACTGGTAGAGAATGCACAGATGAAGTAGGTTCTTTGCCAGAGAAATGTTGAAACCATCTTTCAAAAAAGTTGAACAACACACATTTTAATTGCCCTTAATTTTTTCCAGTTTTATTTGTATTTTTAGTTAAAATAAATAAAAAATAAAGTTCAAAGTTTGAAATCAAGGTGTCTTGCTTTATTGTGTAGGCTTAACCTAACCCTGCTTAATGAAAATTACCCCATAGTAACACCTAGCGTCCAACCAGCGGTAATTCGTCGTTTTTCTGTGGAGTTTTTTCTGTGACCAAACGACCAATCAAAACTTGGTCGATCAAGACTCTTCTCATCGACTAACATTTGGTCGACTATCAGGGGGCAGCCCTACTGATAAGTGCAGTCTCCGTACTGTGATGAGGCCTAAATCCTGACTGAAATTGTTCAAATAAACTATTTCTCTGTAGAAATGAACTTATTTGGGAGGATACTACCTTTTCTAGTATTTTTGACATAAACGGGAGATTTGAAATCGGTCTATAATAAGCCAGTTCCCTATCTGTCACTCACTCGACGTTGTGTCGATGTTGTTGGGCCTCATGTGTTCAGATAGAAGACAAAGGCAGGCCTAACACAGTCATAAAAACCTAACTCAGGCCCCCACATACCAGGTCATAAATTATACTGATAAAAATCATGCCAAAATCAAACAAAGGGAGTCCAAAACAGACTACAAATCCCATGAAGCCTTGCTCAATAAAGGATCAAACTCTCAACTCCTATTGGATGAGGCACACAACAGAACTTCCCTCAAACCATGACATCATCAGGAGTAGAAATACCTCTGAAATGCTTCCGGGATTTGCTTCCAGCAACTTTGTTTGCAGTGTGTAGATGCAGCTCATCGCTGCTCTCAGGTGCAACCTCGTGGCACAAGGAAGTAACGTCCGACTTGAAACTGTGGCCATACAATCTCCATCTTGCTGGACAAGTTGAGATTACTCTGTGTTCAACCGCACACTAATGGATCCGAAGGAGACCGCCGAGCAATCCGCATCTTCATCCGTTTGCCTGCAGAAGTGAAGAGATTAAAGATTTCTCTTCCATCTTCAATCAAGTCGACATTTCTGAGTTCTCCGCCAGCCCGCTGAGATTCAACAGCCGTGCCCGCCAACAGAGCGAGGAAACGGCCTCCCGTCATCACCCGAGTCTCGAGGAACCGGGTCGGAATCAAAGGACGGATGAACACACATTCTGCATCCTCATGCGATTCAAGTAAGAGGTTTACGTCTGGGCAGAGATAGAATATTATAGTGTGTTATTCTTGTGTTTCAAGGTTTTTGCTTACCACTCCCCCGGACATACGGGTATAAAAGGAGCTGGTATGCAACCACTCATTCAGATTTTCTCTTCGGAGCCGAACGGTCGATGTTTACTGAGCTGACTTTTCATTCACCTCTGCTGGATCTGACGGCGCATTTCAGCAGCTTCTCCCTCCTCTGCATTGGTGCACTGCAGATAATGCCCCTGGGCGCTTCGGCAGAAAAAAAGAGAGTATATTTTTCTGAAAGAGTATATTTCTCTAAAAGCGCGGCACACACGGAACATCTTTTTAAAGATGACTTTCCGTTTGTATGTTATTCCTGGTTGCGGTCTTTACCTCTCAACTTCTGACAGTCACGATCGTTGTCTTTCGTGTCTGGGTGCGACCCACAAAGAGACAGCATTCATGGATGGATCATGTACTTACTGTGAGAACATGACAATGGCAATGTTGCGGTGCCACCCCAGCGGCTCCCCGCCTTGGTCCTTCTACCTACGGGTATGAGGCCAGTGTGGCTAGCACTTGGGGCAATTTGGGGACCCTAATGGGACCACCTCCTCCGGGTATCCCCCCACGGACCTCCCATTCCCCAGCACGCTCGTCTGACCCGATCGGGCTTCCAGATGAATCCGCCGGCTCGTCTCATGGCGAGTTCGACCTCTTGTTCGGAGCCCGCGAAGCTGATGAGCTCTCGAGCACAGCATCGGAATCGGAAGGTCACACCACGGTCTCTCGGGCGGGCGATGTCTGCGTTAGTGGTCCAGAAGTGCCACCTTTGGCTCAACCTGGTCGAGATGGGTGAGGCTGACAAGGCACGGTTCCTTGCTGCCCCAATTTCCCAGGTTGGCCTATTCAGCAACACTGTCGAGGACTTTGCCTAGCAGTTCTCGATGGTGAAGCAGCAGACGGAGGCTATCCGGCACATCCTGCCCCGGCGTGGCTCAAGATCCCGCACCCCGCCTGCTCATCGCCAAGGGTGTCCCCCTGCGGTGACTGCACCGGCTCTGCTGCAGCCTGCCCCTTCGGCCCAGCCCCGGCATGGAGCCCACCACAGGAAGCAGACACCACCCGTCTCATGGCCGGCCGCCAAGAACCCTCAGAAGGCTTCAAAGCGCCCCTGAGACGGGCGACCCAGGGACGATGAAACCCACCTTGGAGCTGGTAAGCAAACCACTCCATTCGCCGGTGGAGGGCCGGGAGGAGAATCATTTGTTGCTTTTTCATTTAATTTCGCCGCATGCAAAAGTGGCTGTGGTACCCAACAGTTCAGCAAAAGAGCGGTTTCCTCATTCCCTCATACCTGGTGTGTACGGCTGTCATCACGACCACCGTCCACCTTTCCATCCTTGCAGGTTTGGCACTCCAGCGGCAGTCTCCCCACCCCTGCGCACCCAGCTGTGGCACAAATCCGCCCCCGACGTGACAGTCTCCACGGGTCATGAGGACAGGGCTCTTCCTCCCCTGTCCCAGGCTGTTCTGGGGATGGTCACAAGGGGCTAGGTAAGTGCTTTGATGTCCCTGAACTCAGCATGGCCACAACATGGCGTGGCACCTCGGGCTCTGCCCTGCCGCGAGGCCCCACCTGCCGGTACGTCCGACGAGACTGTCCCCTTGGTCCCCCTCGCTCGGAGCTTGGATGCATGGCTTGTGCTTTCCAATCCGTCGCGATGGCTGATCTGGACCGTCCGACTCGGCTACGCGATTCAATTCGCCAGGCGTCCGCCCAGGTTCAGTGGCATCCACTTCACCTCGCTGAAGGGCGAGAACGCTGCTACCTTGCGCGCAGAGATTGCTACCCTCCTACGGAAGGATGCGATAGAGTCTGTCCCTCCAGCCGAGATGAAGAAGGGGTTTTTCAGCCCCTACTTCATTGTACCGAAAAAAGGTAGTGGGTTGCAGCCAATCTTGGACCTACGAGTACTGAACTGGGCTTTACACAGACTCTCATTCAAGATGCTGAAGCAAAAATGCATTATAGCGAGCGTCTAGCATTAAGATTGGTTCGCGGCGGTAGACATGAAGGGCGCGTACTTCCACATCTCGATTCTACCTCAACACAGACCCTTCCTGCAGTTTGAATTCGAGGGTCGGGCGTATCAGTACAAGGTCTTCCCTTTCGGTCTGTCTTTGTCCCCTCGCGTCTTCAAGAAGGTCGCAGAGGCAGCTCTTTCCCCATTAAGGGAAGTGGGCATTTGCATTCGAGATTCGCATCTCGATGACTGACTAATCCTAGCTCACTCTCGGGATATGCTGTGTGCACACAGGTGCTCTCGCACCTCAGCTGACTAGGACTTCGGGTCAACTGAGAAAAGAGCAAGCTCCTCCCGGTTCAGAGCATCTCTTTTCTCGGTTTGGAGTTGGACTCAGTCTCATTGACAGTGCGGCTCACGAACGAGCGTGCACAGTCGGTGCTGACCTGTTTGAAGGCATTCAAACAAAAACAGCAGTTCCACTGAATCTCTTTCAGAGGCTCCTGGGGCATATGGCATCCTCAGCGGTGGCCACTCCACTCGGGTTGATGCATATGAGACCGCTTCAGCACTGGCTTCAGACTCGAGTCCTGAGATAGGCATGGCACCACGGGACACATCGCATGGCCATCACGCCGATCTGTCACTGCCTTTTCAGCCCTTGGACTGACTTCACGTTTCTACGGGCAAGCGTTCCCCTAGAGCAGGTCTCCAGGCACGTCGTGGTTACAACAGATGCCTCCAAAATGGGCTGGGGCGCTGTTTGCAACGGGCATGCAGCCACTGGCTTATGGACGGGCCCGCGGCTGTGTTGGCACATCAACTGCCTCGAGTTGCTGGCAATTCTTCTAGCCTTGCGGAGGTTCTGGCCATTGATCCAGGGCAAGCACGTGTTAGTTCGGACAGACAACACGGCAACGGTGGCATATGTCAACCGTCATGGTGGTCTGTGCAAATTCCCCTGAGGAAGGACCTTCTTTCTCAAGGACGGGGCACCATCTGGCACCCGCGACCAGACCCCTGGAATTTCCATGTCTGGCCCCTGGACGGGACGTGGAAGTCCACCCACGGTGGTAGACATGATCACTCAGGCTAGGGCCCCATCTATGAGGCGCCTGTATTCCTTTAAGTGGCATCTGTTCGCTAAGTGGTGTTCTTCCCGACGCGAAGACCCCCAGAAATGTGCAGTCAGATCTGTGCTTTCCTTCCTGCAGGAGAGGTTGTAAGGGCGGCTGTCCCCTTCCACTTTGAAGGTGTATGTAGCCGCTATAGTGGCACACCACGACACAGTGGACAGTAAGTCCTTAGGGAAGCACAGCCTGATCATCAGGTTCCTGAGAGGCACCAGGAGGTTGAATCCCTTCAGACCATGCCTCGTTCCCTCATTGTATCTCTCTGTAGTTCTTCAGGGTCTACAGAGAGCCCCCTTTGAGCCTTTGCAGTCAGCTGAGCTTAAGGCACTCTCCTTGAAGGCTGCCCTCCTGACTGCGCTCACTTCCATCAAGAGGGTAGGAGACCTGCAAGCGTTCTCTGTCAACAAAACGTGCCTGGAGTTCAGTCCGGGCTACTCTCACGTGATCCTGAGACCCCGACTGGGCTATGTGCCCAAGGTTCCCACGACCCCTTTTAGGGACCAGGTGGTGAACCTGCAAGTGCTGCCCCAGGAAGAGGCAGACCCAGCCCTGACATTGCTATGTCCGGTGTGCGCTTTACATATCTATTTGGATCGCATGCAGAGTTTTAGAGTCTCTGAGCAGCTCTTTGTTTGCTTTGGTGGACAGTGGAAAGGAAGCGCTGTCTCCAAGCAGAGGATCACCCACTGGCCCATTGATGCCATAACTATGGCATATCACACCCAGGACGTGCCGTCCTCGGTAGGGCTACGGGCCCATTCTACCAGGGGTACAGCGGCCTCCTGGGCCTTGACCAGGGGCACCTCTCTAACAGACATTTGCAGAGCAGCGGGCTGGGCAACACCCAACACCTTTGCGAGTTTCTACAATCTCCGGGTGGAACCGGTTTTTTCCCATGTAGTGACACGCACAAGCAGGTAAGTCCGGGACAGCCGGCCGGGTGTATCACTTATGCATAGCGCCTTTCACCTCCCCTGAGCTGAAGACGTGCGCTGTTAACTCCCAGTAGTGTTCACAAACTGTGTTCCCTGGTTGATTTCCTCCGAGCCCTGTGGCAGATGAGTTTGCGGAGAGACTCGCTGCTGGCTCAGTACACGTGCTAACTAAGCCCTGTACTGGGGTAGGTTCTCTGCATGTGGTGGTTCCCCATAGGTAACCCCATGCAACGTATAACTTCCGCTAATTCATTTCCCTGTTGGCAAACTGTGTCTTCCTTGGGCAGAGGCCCCTGTGCCTCAGTCACCATGCTTGTAGTAACTCCACCCCCGTAGGGCAGGACCTACCTTGGGACTCCCCCACATGGCATACTTCCGACGTAGCTCGGCAAGACCATGTGACATATTTCCACTTAAATACCCCCCCCCCCCCCCGGGTGGGGTGTGGACTCTGCGGTGGATTCCCCTTGGGAGGGACACCCCCCCCCCACCGACTAGGCCTGGTGGGCCCAGTCGGTTAATCCCCCTTTTTTTAGGGAGTGGAAAAAAAGGGGATAAGAGGCCACGACTGGGCTAGCCCGTCTCTATTTTTTGGGTAGTCGACTTGTCCCCAAAGGGCCGTTCAACACTCATAACTGTGTTGGGGGAGGTTACGTGTCGGCCTGGTGCACTGGCTACGAGGCACACAGTGGTCTGCCCGTCACACACCGCCAGTTCACGTAACACAGTTCAGCCAGTTGTAGCATTTTGTATAGGGACCCCTAGTATCACTACATCAACACAACGTCGAGTGAGTGACAGATAGGGAATGTCCTGGTTACTTGCGTAACCTCCGTTCCCTGATGGAGGGAACGAGACATTGTGTCCCTCCTGCCACAATGCTTAACTACCCACTGAAATGGCCAGGGCCTTGCCTTGGCTCCTCAGCATAAAACCTGAATGAGTGGTTGCATACCAGCTTCTTTTATACCCATATGTCCGGGGGAGTGGTATGAAAATACCACTCGCCAATTTTAATTGAGGTGTCTCGGGCTCTCAAGAGTAACCCCTAGTGTCACTACATCTCGTTCCCTCCATCAGGGAACGGAGGTTACGCAAGTAACCAGGACGTTCTGCAGGATCAAGTTGTGGCTTCTTAATATGCTGTTTGATAACTGCCATTTTAAAGTTTCTTGGGACATGTCCTAAGGATAGTGAGGAGTTAATAATATTAAGAAGAGGTTCTGAGAGTACAGGGAATACCTCTTTTAAGAGCTTGGTTGGTGTTGGATCTAACATACATGTTGTGGCTTTTGATGTTTCGATAAGTTTTGTTAGCTCTTCATGACCTATGACAGCGAAGGATTGAAGTTGCACGTGAGGAAAATTATGAGACACTGTTTTCTGAGGTACTGTGACAGATGATTGTATAATTCCAATTTTATTTCTGATTATTTCAATTTTATCAATAAAGATATTCATGAAGTCATTACTCTTGTGTTGCGATGGAATATCTGGTTCTGTTGAGGCTTTATTCCTAACCAATTTAGCCATAGTACTGAATAAACACCTAGGATTGTTGTTGTTATTTTTTATGAGTTTGCTAAAATATGCTGACCTGGCAGCTTTTAGTGCCTGTCTGTAGCTACATACACTATCGTTCCATGCACCATGAAATACCTCTAATTTTGTATTCTTCCACTTGCGCTCCATTTTCCGAGCTGCTCTCTTGAAAGCATGAGTGTGATCATTGTACCATGGTGCAGGGCTTTTTTCTTTAATTATCTTTAATTGAAGGGGACACTATCAAGAGTGCTAGAGATGACTGTATTTATATTTTCTGTTATTTCATCAAGTTCTTCTAAGCTTTGGGGTTTACTGTGTGTATGAGATAGATCTGGAACGATAGCATGGTGTAGATTGATTAACATTAGCTGATGGCAGCATACAAGGGATGAGGTAATGATCCGAGATGTCATCGCTCTGCAGCAGAATTTCTATAGTATCAACATCAACTCCATATGAGAGAATTAAATCTAGCGTATGATTATGGCGATTAGTTGGTGCTGTTACATTTTGTCTGACTCCAAGAGAGTTGAAAATATTGATAAATGCTAATCCCAATGTGTCATTTTTATTATCTATGTGAATGTTGAAGTCACCAACAATTTAAGCTCTATCTACAGTAACTAAAAGATCTGATAAAAAAATTGCAAATTCACCAAGGAAATCAGAATAAGGCCCGGGTGATCTATACACTGTAGCAAGGGTAAAAGACGACAGAGTTTTTTAATTTATATCTATATCTGACAGTGTCACATTAAGCATTATTAGTTCAAACGACTTAAATTTATATCCTGTCCTCTGAGAAACACCAAACACTTCACTGTAAATTGTAGCAACACCTCCTCCTCGACCCTTCAGATGAGGCTCATGTTTATAACAATAACCTGGGGGAGTAGATTCATTTAAACTAATATATTCATCCGGTTTAAGCCAGGTTTCAGTCAAACAGAGCACATCCAAACTATGATCTGTAATCATTTCATTTACAATTTGTGCTTTGGTAGAAAGAGATCTAATGTTTAGTAGCCCTATCTTTATATGATGTTTATATCTATAAACCAATTGTATATAAATCCTATTCTATTCTCCTGACACCACTCAGACATCCAGCCATTCAGTGACACTAATCTACTATAAACCTCGTCACCACGACGAGCAGGGAGGGGACCAGAGCATATTACAATGTCTGACATCGTTTTTGCAATTTCACACACCTTTTTAACATTACCTATAGTGATCTCCGACTGGTGAAGCCGGACATCATTAGTGCTGACATGAAAACAATTTTAGAAAATCTACGTTTAGCATTAGCCAGCACTTGTAAATTTGATCTGATGTCAGACACTCTGGTACCCGAAATGCATTTAACAATAGTGGCTGGAGTCTCTATTTCCACGTTCCTTACAATAGAATCACCAATAACAAGGGCTCTTTCAACATGATTCTAAGTGGGTGCATCACTGAGTGGGGAGAATCGATTGGAAACCCTAACAGGAACGGGTGAGTGGTGTCACTTTGCTGAGCGAGTATGCCGCAGAGACGTCACCCAAACGCCCTGCTGCGGGGGCTCTACAGCCGGAACCAAAGTGTGTGTGTTGCTCTCTGTACTGCCCGCATCTGAAACAGTATCTACCGGCTTCTCTTTTTCACTGAACTCCACTAGCGTTCGGATGCGTGTCTCTAACTCATTAACCTTCT
The DNA here is from genome assembly GCF_019703515.2 of Myxocyprinus asiaticus. Classification (NCBI taxonomy): domain Eukaryota; kingdom Metazoa; phylum Chordata; class Actinopteri; order Cypriniformes; family Catostomidae; genus Myxocyprinus; species Myxocyprinus asiaticus. Next base: position 46,789,019 of record NC_059345.1, read on the forward strand.
TCGTCAGCCTGACTAATTCCTTACATTTATCACATGTGAATCCCTCACTGCTGACAGAAGAGGCTATTGTAAACATGTGACATGCAATGCAAGAAGAAATAACATGAGCGGATGCCATGACTTACCGCAGTTGTTTGTTGTTGTTGTTGTTGGTTGTTCCTGAGTGGTGAGGGTTTGAGATCGATGTGAATCCCTCATGCAATTGTTTGTTATGGTTGTTCTTGATAAGCGGTGCTTTGAGATTGATGCAGATTACTCGCAATAAAATTAGAAAGCGGATGCACGTGGAAAATGCACGCAGTTGAATTGCACTGAAAAATGGTAGATGTTAAGGATTAAAGGCTGAAAACAGATAGATAAGCGATGCTAAAAAAGTTAGCAGGCTACAAACACAGACTCGAGCTAGGCGCCACCAGCAACAGGAAAAATACACACAGATGAAACAGTAGAAAAGCGGAAAAACCCGAAAATTGTGGTAAAATGAAAAAGGATATAGTGTAGGTCCCCCTCATGCTGCCAAAACAGTGCCAAGCCGCATCTCAGAATTGCATTCTGAGATGCTATTCTTCTCACCACAATTGTCTGAGTTACTGTAGACTTTGTCAGTTCGAACCAGCCTGGCCATTCTTTGTTGACCTCTCTCATCAACAAGTAATTTCCATCCGCAAAACTGCCGCTCGCTGGATGTTTTTTGTTTTTGGCACCATTCTGACTAATTTCTAGAGACTGTTGTACGTGAAAATCCCAGGAGATCAGCAGTTACAGAAATACTCAAACCAGCCCATCTGGCACCAGCAATCATGCCACGGTCCAAATCACTGAGATCACATTTTTCCCCATTCTGATGGTTGATGTGAACTTTAACTGAAGCTCCTGACCCGTATCTGCATTGCACTGCTGCCACACAATTGGCTGATTAGATAATCGCATGAATGATTATTGGTGCCAGATGGGCTGGTCTATGATAACTCAGATAACCGCTCTGTACAATTGTGGTGACAAGAATACTCTGAATGAATGCTATTCTGAGATGCGGGTTGGCGCTGTTTTGGCAGCACGAGGGGGACCTACACAATATTAGGGAGGTGGTTTTAATGTTGTGGCTGATCTGTATATATATATATATATATATATATATATATATATATATATATATAATTAAATAAACATGTTAAATCTCAAAGATTTAAGTAAATAAAGCATTTTGACAGACTTTGTTACATAAAAAAAACCGTCTCTCTGTGCAGGCTTTTAAAATTAAGCTCTCTTGGTCTATCCCTCTGTATCTAATCTTTTTGCAAATATTTCAGTATGCTATTTGAAGCGCTGATTTAAATCATTTAATATAATCATGCTTTGATCCCAACAGTCAGGGTTTCCAAATGAAAGACAAACACATTCACCATAAGTACATAAGAAGATACTGTCAAAACAGATTCTAATTTGATTTCTTGCCTGGGCAAATATGTCTGTAAGAACAGGTTGATGGAGAGTTCATAGGAAGCAGAAAGAAGAAGAGATAGACAATCAACGTTGAAAACAACACAGATAAAATTTTACCATTGTACTGCTGTTCAACTAAAACCATTTTCATGATGACTCATTTCATTTAAACCTTTACAACTCACCTTCATGAAAATACCACTGTAGCATAGTGATAACACAAAACAACCCTGAGAAACTGAACACTGTTAAACTTAATTAAATTATATCAACCAACACACATTGGCATCCCTAAAATACTAAAGCCAAACTAAACTAAACTGAAACTAGAAAACACTGAAAAAACTATAACAATTATGTAGTGAAAGGTAATGAAAACTAAACAAAATCGAACTTAAGGCAGTGACAAACCAAACTGACGTCAAAGAACTAGCACCGACTAAAGCAGACTGTGGGGTCGGATCACGTTGCCTGCATCTGGGTCAAAAAGTTGCTCTTGAACACACAGCAAAGACAACACCCGATGGCCAACTAGCATGTCCGTTCTGCACCTGCGTGAGAGGAACTAACTTTCCATATCAGCAGGTGGCACTAGTCTGTATTCGTTACTCAAAATGGGAAACCGGAAGAGCTAGTGACTGCTGGGATACAAAACATAAACTTGGGGTGTGGTGGAATAATAGGGTTCAAAACAGTGTTGCTATGAATGCAAACTTTAATACAGTGAAAAAGACACTCTATTAGCATAACATAAATATTTGTTTTGTTTTTGCTGCACTTTCGTTTGAGCATTGTTTCCACTCAGCTGTCATTTGCTGCTACTGTCAAGCAACTGTTTGATGCCAAACACAACAGCGCTTTGCACATTCGTGGAGAATTTGACAGGCAGGAATTTGGCCAATAGTTGTTGCAAACCTCTTACAATTGACTAGTTGGTGTGCGAGAAGGCGGGACTTACAAAGAGGGGTTAAAGCAATGCAAATATGCATGCACACACAATGTAGTATTAGATCAGATGCACCTCATAATGCAACTAAAGCCGAATCCCAGACATTTTCGCAAATTTAGAAATCCCGGCCGGACACTTTTTTAAGGTCCGAAAAAGAGGACATGTTGGGAAAAAGAGGACGTATGGTCACCCTAACGTAGGCAAGCTAAAGGTTTTTCTTTGTTTAACATTACAACACCTTTTCAGTAGTGTATATTGGGTTTTTAAGCTTTGAAAAGTGCTTAGATTTTGAAGAAAGTGCTTGAACTTGCTTGAAATTTCGGTTATTTAGGATGGCAAGTCTACTTAAATAAAGAGACAATGTATAAAACATGATTCTGTTTGTTTATAGCACAATAGTATTCATAATTAATAACAATAATCTAATTTAATGTAATAAAGAAGTGCAATAATCAGTACACTGTGTATATTGTATGTATATCAATATGTAATTTACCACAGTTGTAAGGTGCTTGAAAATGCAAGAAAAGTGTTTGATTTGACTCTTGAAAGGTGTAGGAAGTTAGGAACCCTGCAGTATTGATAATGGAGTTTTGTGCTTGTAATATTTACAGGAGAAAGCTTCAAGAGCCATTCTTACCAGTTCCAAGTGGGAATGTCAACAATTCGGCAATTCGTTCCTGAAACCTGTGCAGCAATCTGTCAGTCTTAAAAGAGAAATACCTGAAGGTATGCATGTTATATCTGTTTATATATATATATATATATATATATATATATATATATATATATACATACATATATATACTTTGACGTTTATAGTGCAGTTTGTACGCATTCGGACAGTGAAACATGGCCAAATGACTATGAGTTATCGAGGGTCTGACATATGTAACTAGTTTTTGTATACATTTTATTTTCTTGTTTTTCAGTGCCCAGATACAGTGGAAGAGTGGCAGCAAGTAGCCGATGGTTTCCAGGCTCAGTGGAACTTCCCAAACTGCCTGGGTGCTCTGGATGGGAAACACGTCAACATTCGCCCCCCACCAGGAACTGGATCAACATTCTACAACTACAAGCATACATTTTCCATAGTTCTAATGGCACTGGTCAACAGCAATTACAGATTATTGTATGTAGTTGTGGGTTGCAATGGGCAGATTTCAGATCACTGCAGAATGTCCTGGAGAACAGAACATCGAACATCCCTGCCCCTGCACCACTTCCTGAATCTGACCTGCTGGCTCCTTACTGCATTGTGGCAGAGGAGGCATTTCCCTTGAAGGAGTACCTCATGAAGCCATATCCAAATCTATAGAGCAATGTATCTTCAATTACAGGCTTTCGCGAGCTCAGAGGGTGGTAGAAAATGCATTTGGCATCCTAGCAAACCGTTTGAGTCTTTCTAACCACCATTAATATTAAAAACACTGCCAAAGTGGAGGACATTGTTTTGGCTTGCTGTGCTCTGCACAACTTTCTGCGTACAGAGTGCTGTGAACTATACATGCCGAGAATCGACCAGGAAGGACCAGATCATGACACTGTCCCAGGAAGATGGAGACAAGACCCTGACCTACAGCAGGCCTCCCTGCCACACACAACCAACAGTACAACACAAGCCAAACAGCTCAGGGATAAACTATGCCAGTACTTTAATTCAGACATTGGTGCAGTGCCCTTTCAGTGGGGAAAAATATAACGTGTATATGTATGTGTAATAGATCTTAGTTCGTGGTCAATGGAGGAGTCAGGAGGCAACGAAGCAGGTTCAAGGTCAGTCTTTTTATTCTCCTTGTTCACACACACAATCGACTGTAACCGTCGATAACCAAAGAAAATCATTCTTAAATAAATGAAAGCACTAAATAATAAAACTCTCTCGGTGCATGGCTGTTGTGCATTCAGGTCACTCTCTCCTCTCTGACGCTCTGGTGTGCCTTTTAAGTCTCCTTCTGCCATCACTATAATGAGAGACAGGTGTTAGAGATAATTATGAGCCAGGTTCTGTGCTCAAGGTTTTTGCAATAGGCAGATATGTCATCATTGGTGTTTTCCTGTGATGCTAACATTTCCAGGGTTTTACCAATGGTGCACATCAAGTCTGTGGACTCCTCACTGGAGGATTTGCCCAGCATCTTCCTGCTGTGCTTCCCCTGAGGCCTTTGAGTAGTTGACTGTCTGAAGGTGCTTGGCAAAGGCTCCTTTCTCAGCGCTGTGGACTCTGTTCCACAGATGGTGGTTCAGCTAGGGGAGTACTGGGCCGTGGCTCAGCCTGAAAGAAGCTGGGCTCTTCATGGGTGCTGGTCCAGGTGTCAGTGTTGTTGCCATCTGAGTGTGAATAGGAATCACTATCAGCTGAAGGTTCCTTAAAAAAATAAAATCACCATGAGAAGGATGTAATACCATAGATTCTTACAACTGTTTACCAAACATTCATAACAATAACAGGGCATTGCTAAAACAATAACCTGCAAATTGGAGAAATGGAGATTAATGGCTCTATTCAGATGCACTTTATGGCACATTGTGGAAGATAATATGCGTGAAACCTTTCTCTGAGAGACAAAGTCAAATTTTGTAAGCATTAAGCCAAGTTAGTATGTCAATTTCATGTGTATTTGTAATGCCAACCAATGTTATTTTTGCTCTACAGTTTTTAACAGGATGGATTCTAGATGCTAGCACCTAATAATAACTGCCTGTTCCATAAACCGAAATAAGCCTGGCTTATTTTGGTACACAAAAAACACCCAAACAAATGGTATTTACCATGCACTATCGAAAAATAACACAAACAAGTTTCTGCTAAAGACCTCAGTGGCCAAAAAGGAAATCTTACCTGATATGACAAGTTTTTTTTCGATCTCACGCCAGATTTCAGCTTTAACCACACGGTTGACATAACTTTTTTCCGTAATGTCGTACAGAGCTGGCCTCTCCTGAATCATGTTGATTAATTCATCTTCACTTGCCTCATTCCAGACAGCCATGTCATTTGAAAATATTCACGTATTGGAATGAGAAATGAGAAGAAATGAGAAGAGCGTTCTGTGTGTTCCTTCCTGACTTCTTCATTTGCTTGCTTTGTCACTTCCGTTTTTCTTCTCGTGCACTGGTTCGCTAAGTTGAACAGCCAATCAGAATGATCCAACTCACCGACGAGCTCCGCCGCCGATACAACATGCTCAAGCTCAAAAAAAGCTGACAGGGACCGACTTGAGCCACCGGTTTGGAACACACAGGAAAAACTAGCCCGACAGACGCTCACCGATGGCCCAACATTGGCCTTTGTGTGTCAGGGCCTTTATAAGAACCCTGATCACACACACACACACACACACACACACACACACACACACATGTTTGTGCAGCTATCCTTATGAGGACTCTCCATAGACCTAATGATTTGTATACTGTACGAACTATAGATTCTATCCCCTAACCCTACCCCTAAACCTAACCCTCACAAAAATGTTCTGCATTTTTACATTTTAAAAAAAACATCGTTTAGTATGTTTTTTAAGCGATTTGAATTATGGGGACACTAGAAATGTCCTCATAAACCACATTTGTAGCTTAATACCCTTGTAATTACCAGTTTATAACCTAAAAAAATATCCTCATAAACCACCCAAACCCGCCCACACACACACACACACACACAAACACAAACACACACACACACACACACACACACACACACACTTGGATGTGTAAGTTTCCCTACACAACAAGCATATGCTGAGTACACTGTCTCATACTGTCTCACAGTCTCATACTGTGAAACATGTCACCTTTGACATCCACTGCAGCATGAACCTTTGAGATTGTGAATAATATATTGTACAATATGCTTTTTGTGTCTTTCAATGTCTCAGCACAAACAATGACATGAACCCTGTATGCTGTCTGTAGTACGGGTAGGAGAACTGAGGTCATTAGCTTAGGTATGAATATTTCATTGAGTGCTATCTGACTTCCATTTTCACAGGGTTACATTTATTAGGTGTTGGGTGTCCTCATGCTCAATTATTTAGATTTACTTTCAAATTCATGATCACAAAGACCTATGCCTTTTCTATTATGCCTAACTCATGAGCTACTATCTTCTGCCCCCCCCCCCCCCTGTTTTTTCCTATTAGAGTAATGGTACAAAAAGTATAAAAGTATAAATAATTTAGTATAAAATGCATTTAAAAGAACCTAGTAGCATACAACAATATTAATAGTTACAGATCCCGCTGTTTCCATTTTTAGGATGACCTCATTAATCTTTTACCACATCTCGTGTTTGTAACACAGACTCTGGAGAACAGAGGTTAAGATCCATATGCGGTTTAATAGTAAATGTGCAACTCATAAAAAGACAGGCAGGGTAAATCACCAGTAATGGAACAGCGTAGGCAGATGAGAGACGTAGTAATAAACAGGCAATTGTCAGGGCAAGCAGCAAGCAATCACAGTAAGAGTCCAGATAAACAAGGCAGGCAGTATAAACAGAGGAAAATGCTCAGAAATTTTAGCAGGCGCAAAACAAGACTTCCCAATGACTATTGTTAGAACAGCGCTTAAATAGTCTATGAAATAGGAAACAGGTGTAAGTGTAACTTACTTGAGGTGCCCTCAGAACTCGGGCGAGGGGGACATCTGGTGGTGAGCAGGAGGAGTCCTTGAGTTCATGACAGAGACCCCCCCCCCCACAAGCGTCTCCTGACATGAGGAGCCATTTGATGCCAGGGCCTTCCATGTGGTCGAGGGGCAGGTCTTTCCGGATGCGTCCTGTGAAATTCAATGGTAAGTGTGGGGTCAAGAATATCATCAGCTCTGACCCAGGATCGCTCCTCCGGGCCATACCCCTCCCAGTCAACCAAGTACTGAAGAAAGCGACCCCAACATCTGGAGTCCAGGAGCTCTGGAACTTGATAGGCCTCCTCACCTAGCAATGCGGTAGTTAGAGGGCAGTTGAAGGCAATAAGATACCGGAGTAATTTGTCTAATAACTTTGAAAAGACCCACATACATGGGACTGAGTTTCTTGCAAGGCAGATAGAGACGAAGGTCACATGTGGACAGCCAAACCCATTGGCTGGGAGTGTAGACAGGATTGAGGCGTCGATGACGATCAGCCTGTTCCTTCTGCCTCCTAACAGCTCTTTGGAGGTGGACATGAGCATGGTCCCACACCTCTTTGCTCCGCCGAAGCCAGTCATTGATGGCCGGTAGCTCTGTGGGTTCTCCAGACCAGGGGAACAGAGGGGGTTGAAATCCCAGCACACACAGAAAGGGGGTCATGCCCGTGGACGGCTTCTGAAGGGAGTTCTGGGTGTACTCGGCCCAAAGTTTCATCTGTTTCATCATGATGGCCCCGCGGATGGCTGCCTCGGTGTGGAGCTCCTCAGTTCTTTTGTTGTTTTTGTTTGTTTGTCCTGTGTTTAGTTATCTTTTTCCAGTCAGTTTTAACAGAGACGAACTGCTGAACATTCGACAGCATGTACCAGACAATCTTTTCCCGGTTTTCGAATATTCAGACGTTTTGCTAGACATTTTAGTAGGAGGTGCAGCTCTGCTGTTCAAGAGACACAGGCAAGGGAGATGAGCCGGTGCGCTGGTCAAACTCCGTCGCACGGATTTTGAACAGCGCTGCCGAGTGTTCACTTAGCGAATCTCCGCTCTCTTCCTAACAAAACGGACGAACTACATCTCCTTACACGCGCAAACAAGGACTTTTCAACCTCTGCTGCCTTGTGCTTCACAGAAACCTGGCTGAGTGAAGCCATTCTGGACAGCACGTTACATCTGCCGGCTTCCAGCTGTTCAGAGCGGATCACATCGCGGCATTAACGGGGAAAATGAGAGGTGGTGGAACATGCTTTTATATCAATGAAAGTTGGTTTACAGATGTAACAATGTTAAAAAGGATGTGCTGTCCTAATTTGGAAGTGCTCTTTATTAACTGTATGCCTTTCTACTCGCCGCAGGAGTTTTTCCTCGTTTATTCTGGTGAGTGTGTATATCGCACCAAATGCGTGTTTGAATGCCACGCTGCAACAGCTGGCTGATCAAATCACAGACATGGAGCAACAATACCCGGACTCAGTTATTATTATTCTTGGGGATTTTAACAAATCAAATCTCACACGTGAACTGCCCAAATACAAACAGCACATCACATGCCCCACCAGAGACAGGAACATACTGGATCATTGTTACACAACAATAAAGTATGCATATCGCTCTGTTCCTAGAGCAGCTTTGGGACTCTCTGATCAATGTCTGGTTCATCTTCTTCCAACCTACAGGCAGAAATTAAAAGTAAGTAGAAAGTAAAATCAACCAAGCCAGTAGTAAGGACTGTAAAGAGATGGACCAATGAAGCAGAGCGGGAACTACAAGCCTGCTTCTATTGCACGGATTGGAGTGTTTTTAAGGCTGCAGAAACAGACCTGGACGAGCTCACAGATACTGTTACATCATATATCAGTTTCTGTGAGGATATGTGCATGCCTACTAGGACTTATTTAAAGTTCAACAATGACAAACCGTGGTTTACAGTAGAGCTCAGGCAGCTTCGACAGGCCAAAGAGGATGCTTACAGGGGTGGGGATAATGTCTTGTACAATCAGGCCAGGAACACACTGAACAGCGAAATCAGAGTGGCTAAAAAAGATACTCTGAGAAGCTGAAAAACAAGTTTTTAGCTAATGACCCTGCATCAGTGTGGAGTGGCATGAAACAACTCACAAATTACAGGATTCCTACCCCCAACCCTGTAGGGAATCAACAACTGGCTGACGACCTGAATGTGTTCTACTGCAGATTTGAAAGGCTCAATCTCACACCCCGCACCCACTCTGACCTTCACTTCACACAAACACCAACACCTCCTGCAACCCCCCTCCTCCCCCCTCCTGCTACTCAACCTTCACTTAAGATCTGTGAAGATGATGTGAGCCGCGTCTTTCAGAAACAAAAGACAAGGAAGGCTTCAGGCCCAGGTGGCATCTCATCAGTGTGTCTTCGATCCTGTGCTAACCAGCTGCCCCCCATATTCACACAGATCTTCAATAGATCACTGGAGCAGTGTGAAGTCCCATGCTGCTTCAAATGCTCAATCATTATTTCTGTCCCAAAGAAACCAAAAATCACAGGATTAATGACTACAGACCTGTCGCCCTGATGTCTGTGGTCATGAAATCATTTGAGAGACTGGTGTTGGCCCATCTGAAGAACATCACTGGACCCTTTCTAGATACCCTTCAATTTGCTTATCAAGCAAACAGGTCTGTGGATGATGCAGTCAACATAGGATTGCATCATATCCTGCAACATCTGTACAGACCAGGGACATATGCAAGGATCCTTTTTGTGGACTTCAGTTCGGCTTTCAACACCATCATCCCAGCTATACTCTAGAATAAATTACACCAACTCTCTGTCCCCATGACTATGTACTGTGGCAGCGGGAGCGTGGTCAAGCATCTCTCCAGAGAGAGAGAAAGCGGTAAGGGCGCTTACACCTGAGCTAAATTATGTCTAACACCTGTCTCTAATTTCAGTGAGCACGGGGAGAGCGGCTTAAAAGAGCAACACCGCCAGCAGTCAGGGAGAGAGATTGGCGCAAGGAAGGCCACGGTGTTATATATTGTTATGCTGATGATGTAATGAAGTGGGGCTCTTTAAGTAACTATTTGCTTGTGAAACTGTTGAGTGTGTGTGGAACTGTAAGTGACAGGGTGCACAATTAAACGCCTATCTGAACCAGGAAACCTTACTTCTTGCCTCCTCCTTCCATTGAGAAGTGTTACTCTGGTGCCGAAACCCAGGATTAGTTTGAAGATGGACGGAAGTCGCCCCGTAGAGTCCTCCCAGTTGGCTGAGATCCTCCAAGCCCTCGCTGGCTTACATCGGAACCACCAGCAAACCCTGCTTGAGCTCCGGCAAGATCAGGATCGCTGGTTTTTGGAACTCCTATGTGCTCAAGCAGAGGACCGGCAGGCGATCCGGAGCCTCCTCAGCCAGGAGGCGCCCCCAGCCATGACCCTGGACATCCACACGCCGTTGCCCCCGCCTGCGTTACAGAAGATGGGGATGGCGGACGACCCCGAGGCGTTCCTCAACTTGTTTGAACGCACCGCCGAGATCTGGGGCCGGCTGCTCGGCCAGTGGGCGGCCCGATTTATTCCGCTGTTGTCCGGGGAAGCCCAGCTCGTGGCTCAACAACTGCCGGCAACAAGCCTCCTGGCTTACGGAGATTTGAAAAAAGCCATCCTACAACGGGTTGGGCGGAGTCCGGAGGAGAATCGTCAACTCTTCCGGAACCTGAAGCTGGAGAGCTCTGACCGCACGTTTGCCTTTGCCCAATGGCTCCGTGACGCCTGCCGAAGATGGTTGCTAGCGGTGGACCACGGTGTCGACGGGATCGTCAACCAGGTGGTACTGGAGCAACTAATACATCGACTACCAAAGGGGACGGTGGATTGGGTCCAGTGCCACCGCCCGGCGTCGCTGGGGGAAGCCGTCCGGCTTGTGGAGGACCACATGGCGGCGATCCCGAGGGCAGAAGAGCCCTCCTACTCTCTCTCTCCTCCCCCTGTCTCATTCCCCTCCCCTCTCTCCTCTCATTCTGCTCTCTCCCCAGGGCCTGTTCCTGCCCCATGCAGACGCGGAGGACTTCAGCCACCGAGACCAGCTCCCCGGGCTTGGGAGGCGACACCCTCCCCTACCCCAATGCCCCGCCACTCTCCCTCTCGGGGGGGGGGGCGCCCGCTGATGCAAGTGCAGGCGTAGCGCCTGGGCCAGCCTGCTGGAGGTGCGGGGACCCGGACCACTTCCGAGATCAGTGCCCTCTGATGGAGCTGGGGATGGTGGTGCGGGTCTCGGACCTCCCGCAGGCTGCCCCCGACCAGGCCGGAGCGTACCGGATACCGGTAAGTGTCAAGGGGGATACTCACCAAGCGTTGGTGGACACTGGGTGTAATCAAACCACTATCCACCAATGCTTGGTTCAACCTGAGGTTTTGGGCACAACTAAAATGGTGAGGGTGAAATGTGTGCACGGGGATATTCAGAAGTATCCGGTGGTGACCCGACGATTAAATTTTGGGGGAAAAAGCATAGAGTGGAGGCCATGGTTAGTTCCCGCCTCACCCATCCGCTGATTTTGGGGAGTGATTGGCCTGACTTTAGAGTTTTATTAAAGGGAATTTGTGCGGATGGTTCCTGTATGAAATTAGAGAGATGTGCAATGTGCGATGCTCTGGCAGGGGAGGCGGAGCCGGGGCCATCCTCGACAGCTCCACGTCATAATGATGAGAGAGAGGAATTCCCTGAGGGGGATTTCCCTTTGGAGCAGTCGTGAGACGAAACCCTCAAACACGCCTTCGACCAAGTGAGAGTCATTGATGGTCAATGACTCCAGCCTGACATCGCCCTTTCATACCCCTATTTTGCGATTATAAATGAGTGGTTGTATAGAGTGACACAGGATGCTCAGACTAAAGAGGATACAACCCAACTTTTGATTCCACGGAGCCGTCGGGAAATGGTATTCCAGGCGGCTCATTATAATCCCATGGTGGGTCACTTAGGAGAAAGGAAAACACCGAACTGTCTAATAGCCCGCTTCTGTTGGCCGGGCATTTGAGGCGATGTCCGCAGGTGGTGTGCGGCATGCTGTGAATGCCAGCTGGTTAACCCACCGGCCACCCCAAAAGCACCATTGTGCCCTCTTCCCTTGATCGAGGTCCCCTTTGAGAGAATTGCAATGGACCTCGTCAGGCCATTAGAATGGTCAGCACGTGGACATCACATTGTATTGGTCCTAGTGGACTATGCAACACAATATCCGGAAGCAGTGCCGCTTCGCAACATCTCAGCACGCAGTGTTGCGGAGGCACTTTTCAAAATAATCTCCCGGGTGGGGATTCCGAAAGAAATCCTCACCGATCAGGGCACAACGTTTATGTCATGGACACTACGCGAGCTGTACGAATTGTTGAGTATTAAATCAATTCGCACCAGCATGTACCATCCTCAGACGGATGGCCTGGTGGAACGATTTAATAAAACCCTTACGAAAACATGATTCGTAAGTTTGTGCACGACGATGCTAGAAACTGGGATAAATGGCTTGACCCCCTGTTATTTGCAGTACGAGAGGTCCTGCAAGCCTCCACTGGCTTCTTCCCATTCGAGCTGCTGTATGGGCGACGGCCACGTGGTGTGGTTGATGTATCACGAGAGGTCTGGGAGGAGGGACCTTCAAATAGTAAGAATTAAATTCAATACGTTCTTGATCTTAGAGCAAAACTCCACACTTTGGGGCAACTAACACAGGAGAATTGGCTCCAAGCTCAAGAATGACAGCGCCGACTGTATGACAGGGGAACTCAGCTAAGGGAATTTGCACCGGGAGATAAAGTGCTTGTATTGCTTCCCACATCAAGCTCTAAATTACACGCCAAGTGGCAAGGACCCTTTGAGGTCACACGACAAGTGGGAGATCTCGATTATGAGGTTAAACGAACCGATAGAGGGGGCGCACGTCAAATATACCACCTCAATCTCCTGAAATTGTGGAGGGAGGCGGTCCCTGTGACGTTGGCTACGGTAGTTCCCGAGAAGGCGGAGCTGGGTCCGGAGGTGAGTTCAAAAGATAAACAGTTCACCCTGGTCACTTGCGGAGACCACCTCTCACCGAGTCAACTCGCGGAGGTTGCTAGGTTGCAACTGGAGTTTGCGGATGTGTTTTCCCCTCTACCGGGGCTTACAAACCTCATTCTCCACCACATCGAGACCGAGCCAGGGGTCGTGGTACGTAGCCGCCCCTACCGATTACCCGAACACAAGAAGAAAATCTTTCGGGAAGAATTGGATGCAATGCTCGATATGGGGGTAATAGAAGAATCCCACAGCGATTGGTCCAGCCCAGTTGTTCTAGTGCCTAAGAGCGACAGGTCTGTACGGTTCTGTGTGGATTATAGGAAAGTCAATGCGGTGTCTAAATTTGATGCATATCCAATGCCTCGCGTTGATGAGTTGCTCGATCGGTTGGGCACTGCTCAATTTTATTCGACATTGGATTTGACGAAGGGTTATTGGCAGATCCCCTTGACACCAATTTCCCGTGAAAAAAACACCTTCTCCACACCGTTTGGTTTATACCTGTTTGTGACACTTCCGTTTGGTTTGTTTGGAGCCCCGGCTACATTTCAGCGGCTCATGGACCGAATCCTCAGACCGCATTCAGCTTACACCGCTGCCTATTTAGATGACATCATCGTTTACAGCAATGATTGGCAGCGGCACATGCAACATCTGAGGGCGGTTCTGAGATCGCTGGACCGAGCGGGACTCACAGCAAACCCAAAGAAGTGCGCGATTGGGCAGGTGGAGGTACGGTATCTGGGGTTCCACTTGGGCCACGAGCACATGCGTCCCCAAATTGACAAGACAGTGGCGATTGCGACCTGCCCGAGGCCCAAGACCAAAAAGGGGGTGAGACAATTCCTGGGGCTGGCTGGCTATTATAGAAGGTGCGTGCCTAATTATTCAGACATCACCAGCCCGCTGACTGATCTCACTAAAAAGGGAGCTCCAGACCCGGTCCAGTGGATGGAGCAGTGTCAGCGGGCGTTCACGCAAGTTAAAGCCGCACTTTGTGGGGGGCCACATTTACATTCACCTGACTTCTCTCTCCCTTTTGTTTTACAGACCGATGCTTCAGCCAGAGGGCTGGGGGCCGTGCTCTTGCAGGTGGTGGAGGGGGAGGAGCTCCCGGTGCTGTACATTAGCCGTAAACTCTCGTCGAGGGAAACTAAGTACAGCACCGTGGAAAAGGAGTGTCTCGCCATCAAGTGGGCAGTCCTCACTCTCCGATACTACCTGTTGGGGCGGGCCTTCTGTTCCGATCACGCCCCGCTCTAGTAGCTCCACCACATGAAAGATACCAACGCATGGATCACCTGTTGGTATCTGGCTCTTCAGCCGTTTAAGTTCAAGGTGGTCCACAGACAGGGGGCGCAGATGGCTGTCACTGACTTCCTCTCCAGGAATGGGGGGGAGTGGTAGGCAGGCTGGATGCCACCCCAGCCTGAGTCGGGCGGTGGGGATATGTGGCAGCGGGGGCATGGTCAAGCATCTCTCTGGAGAGAGAGAATGCGGTAAGGGTGCTTACACCTGAGCTACATTATATCTAACACCTGTCTCTAATTTCAGTGAGCACGGGGAGAGCGGCTTAAAAGAGCCACACTGCCAGCAGTCGGGGAGAGAGATTGGCGCAAGGAAGGCCACGGTGTTATATATTGTTATGCTGATAATGTAATGAAGTGGGGCTCTTTAAGTAACTATTTGCTTGTGAAACTGTTGAGTGTGTCCTGAACCAGGAAACCTTGCTTCTTGCCTCCTCCTTCCATTGAGAAGTGCTACATGTGCATAACAGATTTGTATTTGCACTGTACATAACGGATAGTATTAGATTTGCACTACCCATGTGTATGTGTGTATGTATGTGTGTGTCTGTACGTATGTGTATAATTAGTTTTATTTTTTGTTTTTATTATTATCTATGTCTTGCTGCTGTTTTTGTATTGTTTTTGTACTGTTGTACACTGGAAGCTCCTGTCACCAAGACAAATTCCTTGTATGTGTAAGCATACTTGGCGATAAAGCTGATTCTGATTCTGAAAGCAGATAACGGCTCCAGTCAGCCTGGTCCTGGTGACAATGCACTCGGAGAAAGCGCATGATCTCCTGGTTTAAGTGCTCGGTCTGGCTGTTTGAGTGAGGGTGGTAACCTGAAGTGAGACTGATGTTGATGTTGAGTTGTTGAAATAACGCCTTCCAGACCCGGGATGTAAACTGAGGACCCCTGTTGGAGAAAATGTCTTCAGTTAGTCAGTAGAAGCGAAAAACCTGATGCATAAGATGTTCTGCAGTCTCGAAGGCTGTGGGGAGCATGGGCAGAGGGATTAATCGACATGACTTAGAGAATCGATCAATGACAGTAAGAATGACGGTGTTACCTTGAGAGACAGGGAGATCAGTGATGAAGTCGATGGCGATGTGAGACCAAGGACGATGGGGAATAGGCAATGGTTGGAGGAGTCCAGCAGGAAGTTGGCTGGAGGATTTATTTACTGCACAGGTGGGACAGTTGTTGATGTAGGCAATGGTTTCCGCCTGCATGGTGTTCCACCAGAAACAGTTCCGAAGTAGTATGGACCCATTGTAAGGTCTTTTCCCAAAGGAGTCATGGAATGTAGGTTTTCTCAGGAGGGCAGTCAGGAGGAGTCGGGTCCTGAATCTGAGCTTGGAAGATCTCGGTCATAATATCCCATTGATCCGGAGCCAAGATTAGATATGTGGGGATGATGGGTTCAGATCTCTGTTTCTGAGTGTCAGACTCAAACAGACAAGAGAGAGCATCGGCTCTGGAATTTTTGGAACCTGGACGATAGGTAATGGTGAAACTGAATTGAGTAAATAACAATGCCCACCTAGCCTGCCTAAGATTCAGTCTCTTAGAAGAGTGTAAATATTCAAAGTTTCTATGGTCTGTTAACACGAGGAAAGGATGTCTCGCCCCCTCCAGCCAATGTCTCACCCCCTCCAGCCATTCCTTTAGAGCCGCTTTCATAGCCAGCAATACTCGGTTGCCCACATCATAGTTTTGCTCAGCAGGAGATAGCTTACAGGTAAAGTATGCGCTAGGGTAGAGTTTTGGGAGCGTTCCATGACGTTGTGAGAGAATGGCTCAGATTCCCATGTAAGAGGGGTCCACTTCAACCGTGAAAGGAGTGTTGGGGTCAGGATGATACAGGATGGGAGCAGAGGTGAAGCGAGACTTCAGGTTCTTGAAGGCTTGGAGGATCGTTGCAGACCAACACAGTTTTGAGCCCCCTCCCCTTAACAAGGACGTCAGCGGGGC
Organism: Myxocyprinus asiaticus; assembly: GCF_019703515.2. Classification (NCBI taxonomy): domain Eukaryota; kingdom Metazoa; phylum Chordata; class Actinopteri; order Cypriniformes; family Catostomidae; genus Myxocyprinus; species Myxocyprinus asiaticus. The sequence continues at coordinate 46,805,341 of NC_059345.1, forward strand.
AGCGACTGAACTGAAATTTCAGATAAATCAGCTGTAGAAATTGGCAAACCCCAGGAAGCATTGCAACTCCTTCACAGAAGTAGGTTGAGGCCAGTTTAGTACCACACGTACCTTATTGTCGTCCATGGCAACCCCCTCTGGGCTGATGATATAGCCAAGGAAAGACACAGAGGTCTGATGGAACTCACACTTCTCGGCTTTAGCGTAGAGTTGGTGGTGGATCAGACGCTGAAGGACTGCTCGTACATGGGTGATGTGTTCTTCCAGAGAGTTTGAATAAATGAGGATATTGTCGATGTAGACAATAACCCACTGGTTAAGCATGTCTCTGAAGACATCATTAATGAATAACTGGAAGACCGAAGGACTGTTGGCCAATCCAAAACACATGACCAGATATTCGTAGTGGCCACTGCTGGTAGAGAATGCTGTCTTCCATTCGTCCCCCTCCCGGATATGTATGAGGTTGTATGCACTGCGAAGGTCGAGCTTGGTGAATTATCTTGCGGTGCATAACTGTTCAAGTGCTGCTGGGACCAGAGGTAAAGGATAATGGAACTTTACCATAATGTCATTGAGAGCACGGTAATCAATGCAAGGATGGAGCCCGCCATCCTTCTTGCCAATGAAGAAGAACCCGGCTGTCGCAGGTGAGGTGGGTGGTCGGATGAAGCCCTTTGCCAGTTCTTCCTCAATGTAGTTTTTCATAGCCTCAGACTCGGGTTCAGATAAGGAAAGATCCTACCTCGTGGTAATATAGTGCCGGGCAACAGTTCAATAGCACAACCACTGGAACAGTGAGGAGGAAGTTGAGGCTTTGGCCTTACTAAAAGCTTCAACGAGGTCGTCATACTCAGAAGGTAGGTTGAGCACTGAAGAGGGAACCTCCGTGACAGTTGTGGATCTGATGGAAACAGGTGAAATGGGCTTTAGGCAGCTGGAGAAGCAACTTGAGTCCCACCGGGAAATCTGTCCTTCACGCCAAGACATTTGAGGATTGTGTTGTTGAAGCCACGGTAATCCAAGTATCACAGGGTTGTGAGGAGAATGAATGATACAGAGGCATGTTCTTTCAGTGTGAATAGTGCCAACTTGGAGGGTGATGTCCATAGAAGTGAACATGGCCGGTTCCCAGGGGGTGTCCATCTAACACTGCCACTGCCAAAGGAGATTCACAGGGGATTAGTGGTATCTTGAACCTCTTGGCCTGCGGCACCAGAATCAATCATGGCTTGGGTGGTGACTGTGTTCTGACATCCAGCTATAGTGATGGGTACTTTAATACGGGAAGAAGTGAAAAGAGGAGTCAAGACGTAATCAGTCCAGGTAGGCATGCTGGGAAGTGTAGTTCGAGGTGCCTTCAGAACTCGGGTGAGGGGGACCTCTGGTGGTGAGCAGGAGAAGTCCTTGAGTTCGTGACAGAGTTAATGGAAGGGACAAAGTGTGAGCAATGCTGAGCTGTAAATGGAGCGGTACACTTCAAAACATTAGAGAACTGTTTATATTATGCACTGTCTGTCTTAATTCTTCTGATTTTTAATTTTTTTGTGGCAGAGTGGATATATTGGAGACTTTAGATTGCATTAACCCTCCTATTGTCCTCCTAAAGATGCAAAAAAAAAAAAAAAAAAAAAAAAATTTTTTTTGAAGAATATTTCAGCTCTGTAGGTCCTCACGATGCAAGTGAATGGGTACCAAAATTTTGAAGCTCCAAAATGCACATAAAGGCAGCCTAAAAGTTATTAATAAGACTCCAGTGGTTAAATCCATATCTTCAGAAGCAATTTGATAAGAGTGGGTGAGAAACAGATCAAAATTTAAGTCCTTTTTTACCATAAATTCTCCTTCCTGCCCAGTAGGTTGCGATATGCATAAAAAATGCAAATCTCTGAAAACAAAAGAAGAAGAATTTGAAAGTGTAGATTAATAGTAAAAAAGGATGCAAATATTGATCTGTTTCTCACCCACACTTATCACATAGCTTCTAAGATACAGATTTAACCACTGCAGTATGGATTACTATTATGCTGCCTGTAACAGGTTCTTGTCACTCTCCAGAAATGAGGAAACGGGAGCCAACGAATTTCCACCTTCTCTCATCTTTTATTTTTAAAGCACTTTTTCAGTGTCACAAAAAATGTCCACATAAACCAAAAAAAAAAAACACACACACAGCCAACGCGTGTCACTCCTCTCCCTCTGTGGCTCTCATCTCCCTTTTATCTCCCTGTCGCCTCTCACTGCATCACAGAACAGCTTTTAGTAAAACTGCCCACAGGTGTAACTCCTTATCGCTCTATCTCCATTCTCAAATCGGCACTTGACCACACCCCCATCTCCACACTGCCTTTATGTCCTTTTGGAGCTTCAAAATTTTGGTACCCAGTCACTTGCTTTGGGAGGACCTACAGAGCTGAAATATTCTCCTAAAAATATTTGTTTAAATTGAGCAAAAGAAAGTCATACACATCTGTGATGGCATTAGGGTGAGTAAACGATGAGAGAATTTTCATTTGTGGGTGAACTATCTCTTTAAGACAATGGAAGAAACAGTTTGTTTTAAATTGTTATTTTTCTTAAATAATTGTATACAAAAAGGAATTGTATTTTTTATTTTGTTTGTTTTGATGGTCTTGACAAAGTCACAACATTTGGTTCCACCATGCAGTATTTATAACGTATTCTTAACCTGTCCTGTGTCAAAAATGGCCCTAAGACAATGGAGGGTTAGTGTTAGTTCCTTCTGGTAAATATGTCATGGGGATACTACAATTTGGATATTTTTAGGCTGTTTAAACATCATGCATTGTGTATATTACTGGAAATCATAGACTAAATGTTACATGAGTGTCATTTAGTACAGATACATATAAATACTTTTAAAAATAAGCACTACCATAAATATTAGTAAGATGTGGCCCAAACCAGCGCTTTTAAGTTGATAAATTAAAATGATGATAGATTTGTTTCAGATATGATGATTCCAGTCTAGTATGTGTTGAGCAGTGTAAAATGAAAGAGGATAAAGTAGACAAAAAAGGCCTTCACCCTGAAAGGGCAGGTTTCAAAGCTCCCATCTGATAAGGTCACACAATTCACATTGTAGTTTAAGGCTGCTAAAAGACTGAAGATAAAATACTGAAATTGGATATAAATATTAGATGTTAGATAATAATGATAAGATACTGAATATTGGAATCCTTTAAACAAAACTAATTAATTAAATAGATCAGAAAAAAACATACATAACCTATATTGGATGTGCTGTTCCAATCCTGTAGACTTCATTGTATGTATTTCCGTTTTGATTGCCATACCTGGCAAATCCTCTTGTTCTGCAGGTTATATAAATGTGACTGATTATATTTTTCCAGGTCATGTGTTCAGCCTGTAATTTCCATTAGGCTTTGCACGGTTTCATTTGCTTGAACGAGTTCTGTTATAAGACCATGGTTATTGTGGCAATTTAGAGCTGAGACCTATGGGTGTGTAAGTGTGACATTAGTGAGTAGGAAGCTCATTCTGTTAGGTCTAATTCCATATAACTCACTTTGTACAAATGTGAGGCAAGCATCACAATCACAGAACTGTGTTTTACAGAACAGAAGCCTTTCATTCTAAAAAAGTGCACATGATGTGATTTATATATAATACTATAAAAAAAATAAAAAATAAAATAAATATATATATATATATATATATATATATATATATATATATATATATATATATATATATATATGATAGATATTGTTTATTACATCATCAGGGCAGCCATCCACATTCATCACAATCACGTAGGACATCACCAGTTGTTTCTTCAAAAAATCTTTTTTTTTATTTTAACAATTTTAAAAAGGTAAAGGAAGAATATATCTGGTGTATAGAATTAGTTCTATGATATAACAGCAATAATTTAGCCTTCTCAAACACGCACCATGGGAGATCAATAGCAAAGCATTCCCTACACTCAAAAAAATGGGTTTTGTGTGACTGTTTGTTTTACCCAAATAAATTCTGTTGAAATAACACTCATATATTGTGTTTTCTGTCAAAACATTATTATATCATGTTTCATTAAATTAAGTTGTTTAACACTCCAATATACTAGATCATCACTATTTGAACTAAAGTAATGAGGTTAATGTCGCAATTCAAAAAAACGGATGTGATGATTTCCATCGCAGTTGATGAAGAAGGCACATAGGAGGTGGAGCAAGAGCGAGAAGTACCAGGTAAAAAAATAATTTTCTAAAAGCATTTGTGTGCAATCAGAAACATGAATTTATTGCTCTATTTTTGGGATGCGTTATTGTTTTGTTGAATAGTATTAGTGGTGGAGTATTACTTCGATGTGTTTCGCAATATATCGTGCTTAATGGATGTCATGCGGTGAGCCAAAAGGGTGCTCTTTTGCTTACAGCAATTAGGGATAGGACAATATATCACATTTCAAATTTGTTTTCTATCCATGTAATGAAATGACCAGTCAGACACTACACTATTTACAGGGTTCTCACAAGGTCCTTTAAGTGCTTATAGTGCTTGAATTTATATCCTATTGATGAAGGAAAAACAGCTGAAACCCTTTAGGCAGTCACTGTAAAGGCTAATTTATACTTACTGGGCAAACAGACTTCGCTTAGTTCGCCTACAAATGATGACAAAGTTCAGTGACATTTTTGTTCTGCCAAGGTGTTCGATTGGTGAGATTTCTCCTGTTCGCGTACATCTCTGAAATTCTTGACCCGAGATAACTCGGCTGGTCGAAGAGCGCTGATGACTGGTTAGAACTATTTGTGGGTGTGGTTTAGACATGACACTTTTAATTTACAAACGCTTGTGCCAGCCACTAATATATACAGGTGCATCTCAATAAATTAGAATGTCGTGGAAAAGTCCATTAATTTCAGTAATTCAACTCAAATTGTGAAACTCGTGTATTAAATAAATTCAATGCACACAGACTGAAGTAGTTTAAGTCTTTGGTTCTTTTAATTGTGATGATTTTGGCTCACATTTAACAAAAACCCACCAATTCACTATCTCAAAAAATTAGAATACATCATAAGACCAATAAAAAAAACATTTTTAGTGAATTGTTGGCCATTCTCTATGGGGTTCAGGTCTGGTGAGTTTGCTGGCCAGTCAAGCACACCAACACCATGGTCATTTAACCAACTTTTGGTGCTTTTGGCAGTGTGGGCAGGTGCCAAATCCTGCTGGAAAATGAAATCAGCATCTTTAAAAAGCTGGTCAGCAGAAGGAAGCATGAAGTGCTCCAAAATTTCTTGGTAAACGGGTGCAGTGATTTGGTTTTCAAAAAACACAATGGACCAACACCAGCAGATGACATTGCACCCCAAATCATCACAGACTGTAGAAACTTAACACTGGACTTCAAGCAACTTGGGCTATGAGCTTCTCCACCCTTCCTCCAGACTCTAGGACCTTGGTTTCCAAATGAAATACAAAACTTGCTCTCATCTGAAAAGAGGACTTTGGACCACTGGGCAACAGTCCAGTTCTTCTTCTCCTTAGCCCAGGTAAGACGCCTCTGACGTTGTCTGTGGTTCAGGAGTGGCTTAACAAGAGGAATACGACAACTGTAGCCAAATTCCTTGACACGTCTGTGTGTGGTGGCTCTTGATGCCTTGACCCCAGCCTCAGTCCATTCCTTGTGAAGTTCACCCAAATTCTTGAATCGATTTTGCTTGACAATCCTCATAAGGCTGCGGTTCTCTCGGTTGGTTGTGCATCTTTTTCTTCCACACTTTTCCTTCCACTCAACTTTCTGTTAACATGCTTGGATACAGCACTCTGTGAACAGCCAGCTTCTTTGGCAATGAATGTTTGTGGCTTACCCTCCTTGTGAAGGGTGTCAATGATTGTCTTCTGGACAACTGTCAGATCAGCAGTCTTCCCCATGACTGTGTAGCCTAGTGAACCAAACTGAGAGACCATTTTGAAGGCTCAGGAAATCTTTGCAGGTGTTTTGAGTTGATTAGCTGATTGGCATGTCACCATATTCTAATTTTTTGAGATAGTGAATTGGTGGGTTTTTGTTAAATGTGAGCCAAAATCATCACAATTAAAAGAACCAAAGACTTAAACTACTTCAGTCTGTGTGCATTGAATTTATTTAATACATGAGTTTCACAATTTGAGTTGAATTACTGAAATAAATGAACTTTTCCACGACATTCTAATTTATTGAGATGCACCTGTACAGTATATCAGTGGTGCCAGCTGAGTTGTTACCTACTGTAGGTTACTGTTGTTAAAATGGATAACTTTGAAGCCCGTGTCTCAGAGATTGATTGGAAGTATACTTTGATGATTTGCAACACAAATTCTACAAAGAGAGCACTGCCACGACAAATGAGAGATCTGAGTTTTTAAAAGTGAAAGGGGCCGTGACAAGTTAAAAAAGCAAAAAAAAATGGCACAGCACTAAAAGTGGCGGTCCTTGGAGAGAAAAACCTATTGGCTTTACTTTTGGCTGGAACAGTACGTTAAACACTGTGGCATCAACCTAAACTAACTAATTTTAAAACGATGTTGCACTGTTCCACTAGGGTGCTTTAGTTCGTCCAGAAGAAAAAAACTTTTCTTCTTCCAAAGTATAAACCAGGCTTAACACTTATGTCCGAAATAAGAGAGAAGACAATGAACTAAGAAAATTTTGGTCTGTTCTCACCCAAAACTGATTGCATTGCTTCAGAAGACATCAATTAAACCACTGGAGTGTTATGGATTACATTTATTATGCCTTTATGTGCTTTTTGGAGATTGAAAGTTTGGTCCCCATTCACTTGCATTGTCTGGGTATATTCACATCATATCTCCATCAAAATATCTTCATTTGTGTTCCAAAGAAGTAAGTAATACGAGTTTGAGACATCATATGGTTGAGTAAATGATGAGAGAATTATAATTTTTGGGTGAACTCTTCCTTAATATTCAGGCAAAGACAAAAGTAAATGGAGAGGCAGGATGGGCAAAGAGAAAAATGGCATATGTTTAAAATGTGCCTGTAATTAAAAAATAAATAAATAAATAAATAAATAAATAAATACATTTGTAAAAAAAATAAAGGCTTTGATAATTAATTGATATTGTTTGGTATTCTCATCCTTAGACTGACAACACTGACAGAGATGCATACTCAAATGTGTGTCTACCTGAATAAATGCCCTAACAGTCTTATTAGGGGGGATATGGTGAGCACATTTGCTGTATTTAAGTATATAAATGCTGTGTTAATACACAGTGGAATTTAGGTGTACTCTGTCTTTTTAATCTTGACACAGATGTATCCAGCATTTAGGTGGCAATCTAGTCTTAGGAATCCATGTGATACGAGTTGAAGGTGCAGATATTGAAGACAGCCCAGCAGATGTTTGAGTGGTATTGGACTAAATAGTTTGTTGAATGGACTAAACAGAATTAAAAACATTTGAGTTCAAGTAACTATTACTAATTTGATGGAACCACAGTCCATAATATCAGTGAGTAGTTTGAATTCAATCTTCTTACGTTGGTGAAGTGAAATATATTTAAAGAGTTTTGAATAAACAGAAAGATGTTCAGAAAACATAATGAGTTTAAGTTACAGGGAAGTGATTAAATGTGTTTGGTTGGACATTACTATTTCACACAGATTTTCCCTATTCAGTTGTGTTTTCACAATACAAGGATTTTGCATAGATTAAAAAAAATACATTTTATGTTAATAAAAAAATATTTTGGTTGTGTGGAACCACTGTCCAGTTCATTTTTCTTTTCTTCTTTTTTTTTGTTGTTGTTGTTGTTTTTTTTTTTTTTTTTTTTTTTTTAGTGTATTTATAAACACAAAAGAAAATGATCCTGCAAAAATTACATTATACCTTGACAGGTCTCTTAGCAGGTAGGAGCTATGTGTAATGTTGCTCACAGACTGTTCCATTAAAGTGGGTTCAACTCTAAAAGCACAAAGCAAAGATGTTATCAAAGCATAAAAGGCTTAGGCTCTTATCTGAAAGAGCACAGCTGCTTTAAAAACATGACATAAAAGAATTAGGGAAACACCACACAGTTTCAAAATATTTAGGCCTATGTGTTATTGTCTCGCAACAAGACTAAGGTCTGGATAACGGTTAATTGTTTTTGTAATTGCATGATGTCAAACCAGGAGGCAGCATGACATTATTGTGTTGAAATTAAGTGAAGCATTTGGTGAAATCCATTTACACATGAGGTGACTGAACAAACTCTAATTTTTATCGGTGGAGTTGCTGGCAGGAGCATCACAGATGTGTTCTTTAATCTGGCCTCAGTGCTGTCTAATCTTTCATAATCCTCTTTGCACTTTTTACATGGTTACAGTTATATGAGGCCATTGTGATGCAATACTGATGATAAAAATGCCACACAAGCAAATATTATATTAAAGGAATACTTCACCCAAAAATAAGAATTCAAATTTTTTTTTTTTTTTTTTTTTTTTTACATGAACAGACCGCGATTGAAGTCCAGTGTGAGAAAAGCTAAGTACTTTGAAACTGTTGCTTCCTAAGCCACAAGCTACTCATAACATCAAGTAGGTAAACTACAGTCAAGCTACTCTTAAGTTGATGCTCATTGACCCCACCCATGGGTTTGACTTTACGTTGCTTAAAGTAGTTCACATTTACCATATAGTGTGCTGTTCAAAATTGTTCATAATGTTGACAAATTATACATCTTTATAATATGTCAACATTATTAACTCTTTTTTGACTAGACTATATAGTATATGTGAACTAATTTAAGGGGGGATGCACATCAACAGGTTCAAAAAGTAGTAAGCTACACTACAAAATACTAATGTAAGTTAGGAGGTAAAGTTCACACTAAGGGCTTAGTAACTACTAGATAGTTTGCAACTAAGTCAGTGCTTAATTTGGTTGCACCACCTGTTCTTAAGGCAAAACTTAACTAGTAGGCCGTAAGCTCTCCGTAAAGTAATGCGTAGTCGCACAATGTGACATTTACCTAAATTGATCCAATAAGCAGCCTTCAAATTTGACCAGAAGTGTTAAAAAGCCGTGTATTTCAGTTTTATCTCCTTACGGTTGATGTTCAAACCTTGTTTGCTCACGTAACTGTCAGATGTAATAAATTATATCCCCATTAAAATACGATATGTAATAAAAGTAGCTACATTTGATAAATAGTATATTTGCCCTGTGTAAATAACAATAAATAGGAACTGTATCTAAAATAAATAAGGAGTGATAAATAAATACTAATACAACAGGCTGGAAAAATAGACATTTATTAATTTTAATATCTTAAATATTTTGTATATGTTGAAACTTGACACAGAGCAAAGCACCATGAAAACTGCACGGTTTGAACCATTTCACGATTAAGAGACGCTTAAAAGTAACTTTTTTTTTCTCTCGTAAGTGTAAATGCCAACATCATCATGTACTGTATGTCGAAAGGACTGAAGCCTGTCACGCAAAACATGAGCTCATTGATGTCATTAAATTAGTCTGCTTTTTAGTTCCATCAGTTACTCCTGGTCAGAGTCTTGCGTAAATATTTAGTTTATAGGTAGGGTTACGTCCTACCTAAGTTTAATGGTGCAATTCTCAAATATTTAGTAGTGCGACTTAGTTCCCATTTACGCCACAACTAGGCTAAGTTGTAACGTACGTATAGCTGGTGCAACCGGCCCCTGTTCACAATAGTTTGATTTGAGAGTGAATAAGGACTTATATGATGCACAATTCACATGGGCTACTTTTATGACACATTTGGTTGCATTATTAAGCGTCAAAGTGTGTATCTGTGTCCTGCATTTTGTGTTCTGCAGAAGAAATAAATTATGGGTTTATGTGGGTGTGACATGAGGTTGAGTAAATAATGACAGAATTTTGATTTTTGGGTGAAAAATTTCTTTAGTTTCAGGGACACTAAAATATTTACCATATGTCTTGCCAACCCTGTTCATGCAAGCATGCCACAGGATTTTGCAAATAGGGTCTAGATCAGAGGTCTGCCTTAGCTGACAAACCCAGTTTAGGTCATGGAGCCTCTGCTAATGATTTCAATAAGGTGTGTTAAATAAGGGTGACATCCAAAATATGCAGTGCTTTGGGTCCCCAGGAACAGAGTTGAAGACCTCTGGTCTAAATAAAGAGGAAACAGTGCATGCATGCGGTCCTTCATGGTGCACTGCTTAGAGTCAGGGAGTGAAAGAGATAACGAACAAATCCATCCAGATATTAGCTAACCCAACCAAGCCAAAGGTTTTCTCCTGTTCCCTCTGGCATGAGAAAGTATGTGAATGTAATACAAATGCATTCATTGTGAAATCTTTGAATGGAAAGGGGGACATTTCAGGCAACTGAGGCCATTTCTAAACTGTGTGCGCCTTTACAATTACTACACAAATAATTGATATTCTGTCCATAGGTTTTTCTGAAAGCAGCATATAATAGTGTATGTAATACAGTAGCAAGCAGGAGACAGTGTGCGTGTGGCATCAGCTTCTAGACAGGCAGGGCAACCATCTCTCTGGATAATTCCATTTAGCCCGCATTTTTGCCCATTCAGGTCACACAGGTCTGACCAAGTACCAAGAAGTGATGGCAGAAGAGAGAGAAAGAAGAAAAAGTGTGAGACACTTGAGAGCAAACAGCCCTCGGATGCACACATTTATCCACACAATTCTGCTCCACGGCTCCTTTCACTCACAGATAATTAAAGACCCGTGGGAGTTCCCAGAAGGACTGCATCTGTAAGTCCAGCATTTCTCCTGAGCCACAGAAGCATAGGGAGATAGAGAGAGGGAGGCCTGGATATGAATTCAGCCTCCCAGACAGGCAAGCACACTCTCAGATGGGAGTCATTATTCAGTTCTCTAGTTATTTGGCACTGCCCATAGGATGTTAGGAGAAAAGTATGGAAAACGAAGCCTGGGGTCACTGAGGCAGCAAGGCAAAGGGCCATAGTCATCTCCTAATATAATTATCCAATCATTATGATTGGTGATCTGACTGAGTTATTTTAGGGCTTGAGACTGTGTGTGTGGATGGAGGCTTTAACTTGAAACTCTTAAGCAACTCGTTGCCCTGCGGTCTGTGTGATACAAGGGAGGCAGAGCATGACTCCATCTGTAGTAATGTGGAGGGTTTCTCAGTCTGAAGCAGTAGAGTAAAAGATTTGGGTGTATTGAGATGTATATGTGTACAGTATGAAGGTGAGGAGGAGGATGGGCAGGTGAATGATGAACAAATGAAAGAGTATGAGACACTTGTTAAAGGGATAGTTTATCCAGAAAAGAAAATTCTGTCATAATTTAATCATCATCATGTTGTTCCAAATTACTTTCTTTCTTAAGTGAAACAAACAAAAAAAAAAGGATATGTTTGGCATAATGTTAGGTACTGACAGCCTCAGTCAGCATTCACTTTTGTTGCTTCCTTTTTCCATATGATGTAAGTACAGTATATGGTGACTGAGGCTCTAAGTCCCTAACATTCTTCCTAACATCTCCCTTTGTGTTCTACGGAAGAAAGTTAGTCATGCAGGTTTAAATTAACATCAGGGTTACTAATAAGTGACAGAATACAAATTTTTGGGAGAATTATCCCTTCAAATATGTTTTGAGGTTTGATGGACACAAGTGGAAAAAAAAATGCTTAGTAGAGTTGTACAGGACATAATTTCTTCCCTTCCAACAGTCCCTCTCATGGACACATCAGTTGGAATAGATGAGTCAGTTTCTGGACTTCCTCTGTGTGACAGTGTGTGGGTACTTTCATGCCTCTGCCTGATTGTGGGTGACATTAGATCAGCAGAGGAAATTAAAAATCTACTATTATCAGACATCATGGGGGCCAAAACTGAGGTATTTCCATGTAGTTGGGTATCTGTTGGGTATCTGAAATTTCATTATCAGGGACTTAAAAATGAAATGTTTTTCATTTCTTTCATTCTGAGCAGAAACTGTATTTTTTCATTTTGCTCGTTTCCGCTGCAGACTTTCTAATTGGTAACCGGAGAACGTAATTACAGAATGGTTAATAATTATTATTTTATTTTTTTATTATTATTTGTTTTTATGACAGTACACTGTGCTAAGGGTGTGTGATGTACTAATGGGACCTGATTTGGAAAAACATGCTCAAAATAAGGGAGTTGCCACAACCAAAATAAGTGATAATAAGTTTTTTTTTTTTCCTATGTGGGGGAATATCAGCATAAAAATCAAAACAAGCAAAGTATACAATACCCTATTGTGGCAGATCAGTTCTTAAAGTGGAAAGGAGGAAGTGAGAGCTGGGTGAACAATCCACGTAAACACTTTTCAGTGTATAACAAAACGGGGTTCTTTTCAGCACCACATAAAAACACGCACTGCTTTTCGGCCGGCAAACATGCACTGCGGCTCCGGCTCCTCTTTATCCCTCTCCCGGCTGAATGCAATCATTCTCCCCCAGCCATACCTCCTCATTGCTTGGCCACACCCCCCACCCCCCATTTTGGGAGAGGAAACGATGCTCTTTCGGCTGACTCAGTGCCGGATGGTTTTCCTCGCCTCTGGGGGACAGGAACAGGGGGAGGGGAAGGAGAGGGGGAGAGGAAGGAGAGGGAGAAAGAGAGAGGAGCGAGAGCAGAGAGAGGAGAGAGAGAGAAGGAAGAAAAATAAACTCTCCGGCTCCCAAACATGCCACACATGGTCCTCAGCCAGCTGGACTGCATCCGTCAGCGACACCGGGTGATGGCACTGGACTCACTCAGCTGGCCCTTTCGGTCGCCAGCTGATGATCTGCTCTAGCACCACCAGATCGATCATCTCCTCGGCGTTGTGATCCTCAGCCAGTGGCGACGGCTTTAGGATAGCATCTTCCTCCTCCAATCCCGGGTTTCGGCACCAATGTGGCAGATCAGTTCTTAATGTGGCAGATCAGTTCTTAAACAATCCACGTAAGACATTTAATAAACACTTTTCAGTGTATAACAAAACGGGGTGCTTTTCAGCACCACATAAAAACACGCACTGCTTTTCAGCTAACTACGTAAAAACAAAGACACACACACAGACAGGCTTTGTGCATCTCTCCCTCTCGAACTGCGGCTCTGGCTGAACTTTATCCCTCTCCCAGCTGATTGCGATTGCAAAACCATGGCTTAATATGACACTCGCTAAAAGATCTACTTTGCCCTTGAGCAGGATCACAAAGAAATGGTTCAAACTATTCAACGCTCCATCCCAAAAGCTCATGTATTTGTCAAAGGGCACTGATGCACTTTCAATACGATCGATATCATTTCCTTTTTTTATTTTAGGCCTTTTTATTGACCATACAAATTAGTCGAAAGTAAACAGGACATTATAGTGGGAAAAGGGAGGAACAGGACTGAATTTCAACCAACACAGATTCTGACTTGCATTGTCACATGAGCACAACATGCCAGAGCATGTGTACTTAACTGTGAGGCAATGTCTCAGAAAATATCTTAAGCTGATGTAATTTATTCAGTGTTGCACATCCAACATTGCTAGGCTTGTTTGAGTGACAAACCATAGCAACACTGGTTCAACTAATCAGAATCAGCTTTATCGCCAAGTATGCTTACACATACAAGGAATTTGTCTTGGTGACAGGAGCTTCCAGTGTACAACAATACAAAAACAGCAGCAAGACATAGATAATTCTCCCCCAGCCATCCCTACTCATCGCTCGGTCACATCCCCCTGCTCGCCACACCTATATAAAATTAATTCGTTAACACTTTAGAATAGGGTTCTATTTGTTAACATTAGTTAAAAACATTAGTTAACATGAACTATACCCGCATGCATGCACACACTGCTTGAGCGTGTGTAAACTATGTGTCATCTTATGCAGGCCGAATTATTTTATTTTAAGCATGTAATAATTGTTTAATTATTTTATTTTAATCATTTGTTTTAATTACAGATCAGGGCCCGTATTCACAAACAAATCTTAAGACTAAAAGTAGCTCCTAATGTGGAAATTTAGGAGCAACTCAAACAAAAATTTGGGGTGTGTCACTCCTGATTTTAGGACTCTAAGAGATTTTAATCTAAGAGTAATTCATGAAGCTTTTTAATGCTAAAAGTATCTCCTTAACACACAACAACTTAGAAGTCATTATGAGGACTTCTAACTCCCTAAGAGTGACTCACAAATGATCTGAAGCATAGCTGTTATGACATTGACCGTTTAAAAAGGTATCGCCTGAATTACAACTGAGTTGATATATTTTAATAACATAATATTATACATATTATAATGTTGACATTAACCTTTAAAAATGTATTGCCTGAATTGCAAGGGTGTTTTCATTATTGTTAACTTGTTAAAGACACACCTCTCCCACAAACTGAAACAACCCAGTTACACCGGAGATAAAGGTTTTGACAACTCTGTGTTCCCTGCCCACATCAAAATAAAACTGTGTAGCATGGATGAATTGGGAATTTCTGTCATCCATCAGCAGAATAATCTAGCCTTTCAAACTATATATGCCCTTTCTAGACCGCACATCATCCAACAATTGATTGCGTATTTTTTCCTGTGGATGCGCGCTGGCTGCAGAGAAACAGGGGGCATTCACAGGGAATCATGGCAATCGCAGGGCTGTCCTGGTGTTTTGATGCTGTTTACAAGATGCACGCTCATTTCATTACTGTGGGGATGGGGGCGTGGTCGTGTGTCTGTCTGCGGGAGAGGGAGAGCGGTAAGGCTCGTCGCCTGTGCTGTCATTATCATTAACACCTGTCTCTTGTTATAGTGATGGCAGAGGGAGACCTGAAAAGGCAGACAAAGAGCATCAATCAGCAGAAAGAGAGGGACCAGAGAGAAACTCTTCCTTTGTGTGCAACAAGACTGATTGACTCGTTTGTGTGTGATTATTTGGCCACTGAGTGCCCTTTTTATTTGAGTTTTGTGAATGAAGCTGAAGAGTAATAAAATACTCACACTGACTGTTTCTGCTGCCTCCTGACTACTCCATTTGCCCTGAGAATACGATCTCTGTTACACTGGTGCCGAAACCCGGGATTTGGAGGATAACGTCGTCATGGA
Organism: Myxocyprinus asiaticus; assembly: GCF_019703515.2. Classification (NCBI taxonomy): domain Eukaryota; kingdom Metazoa; phylum Chordata; class Actinopteri; order Cypriniformes; family Catostomidae; genus Myxocyprinus; species Myxocyprinus asiaticus. The sequence continues at coordinate 46,820,433 of NC_059345.1, forward strand.
CCCTTCACAACTGGGCGAAGTATTCAAGTTCCTCACCAGCATCCAGCAGAACCAACATCAGGCCCTCATGGATTTATGCCTAGAGCAGGAACAGCATTTCTAACTCCTGTTCCAG